>NC_091766.1:29523999-29827029 GCF_029378745.1 Bos indicus | reverse complement strand
GCAATTAACTACAGAAATTACAGTTGAATAAATTAGACCATTGTTTTTAAAAAACCTTTTAGATAGGGTTAAGAACATTCCTGTGAGGAAAAAGTTGGGGGAATAATGATTTAATATTATTACTATGTATTTCTAGTCTATGGTGGCTCAGTGGTAAAGAATCTTCCTGCCAATGCAGGAGACGTGGGTTCGATTCCTGGGTTGGGAAGACACCCTACAGAAGGAAATGGCAACCCACTCCAATATTCTTGCCTGGAAATTTCCTATGGACAGAGGAGACTGGTGGGCTACCATCCATGGAGTCACAAAGAGTTGGATATGACTTAATGACTAAACAACAGCAACACAATTTAGTGATATCTATTCTCTCTGGACAAAACCACACTTTGATTCTTTTTTTTTTTTAATTACCAGGTGGAAACTAAAAAGATATCAAAAGATGGAAGATGATCAGTGAATTTTATTAGTTTATTCCCTATTGATTGCAGTACTGAGTATTTTCTGTCCTGCTTCCAGACTCTTCCTGAAGGTGGGCTTCTCCATGGTTTCAAACAATCCTAGGTGGTGGGGGCAATAGCAAAAGGATTTTGCATGTAATTAACAGCCAGCAGTTAACCACTGCAGGGACAACCAGGTGAGTGTGTCACCTTGGGAGTGGGGGTGGGGGGAAGTGGAAAATGGCAAGAGTGTGGCTCCATTCTTTAAATTCTTTTTTCAGAGACAATAATGTGAGGCCACCATCTCAAATTCTTTTTGTCTTATATTAGGTATAAAGGAACAAATTTCATCTAATTTTATTTTTTTCTCTGCTTTAAAAATCAATAATACTATTATAAAATACTTTACATTTGTAGATAATTATAGAGTTTAGTGTGAACACTTAGATTCATGTTTATTAAATTATAAGATTTTTGCCATCTTTACTGAAGATACTAAAAAAAAAATTAGAGTTAAGAATACTCCCTAACTCTATTCTCTTGCCCCATTCCAGAAATAACTACTATCATGAACTTAATGTCTTTCATGTTGATGGTTTTTAAAATATTTTTGTACAAATCTAAACCTCCGTGTGTGTGTGTGTGCATGTTCAGTCGCTCAGTTGTGTCTGACTCTGCGATCTCATGGACTGTAGCCCACCAGGCTCCTCTGTCAATAGGATTCTCTAGGCAAGAGAGAACCCACTGGAGTGGGTTGCCATTTCCTACTCCAAAACCTCCATGACTGTTTAACAAATACTTGTGGATTTTAAAACTGTGTTATTTTGTGTGTTTCCTTCTGCAACTTTTTTTTTCAACATTGTTTCTGAGAACTCTCCATGCTAATTATATGTAAATCCCATGTATTCATTTTAACAGCTGCAGTTTTCCATTGTTGAATATGCTACAGTCTCTCTAGTCCCCTGTAACGGAGCATTTAATTTGTTTCTGAGCTTTTCCTTTTGCACACAGTAATATGAGGGTCATTCTCATACAAGTCTCCTTGTGTACACATGTAATCTAGGTTTCCTAGATATTACCAAGCTGCTCTATAATGCATGAGTACCAAGCTCCTCTTTCCTCAGCAGTGAATGAGAAGTCCTAGTGCTACACTACTTCATCAACCCCTGATATTGTCTGACTTTAAAATATTAATATTTGCTACTTTAATGGGCATAAAATTGTATCTCAGTATTTTAATGAGCATTTTCCTTGTAACTTTGGGGGCTGAACACCTTTCCATTAATTGGCTATCCGGATTTTCTCTTCTATGAATTGCTGCTCATAGTCTTTACCCATTTTTAAAACTAGACTTTTCAGTCTTTGCTTTCCATCAATTTGTTGGAACGCTCTGTGAATCCTGGGTACAAATTGCTTCTTGATTGTATGCCTTCTCCCAAACTGTGGCTCCATTTTTGTTGTTGTTTGCCAAAGCTTTTACTTATATAATCAAATATAACCATGTAGATTTTACTCTATGTCCTTTTTATGAAATTCTTTTCTAAGTTCCTACAGATGTTCTTCTGTCTTTTATTCTAAAAAATTTCTACCTATTACTGATTTTTATGTCCGGTGTGAGGTAGAGATCTAATTTTATGTTATTGCAAATGGACGAACAGTGGCCCCAAATGCTACTGACAGGTCTATCCTTTTTTCTCTTTGTAATATCACTCTTATCCTAAACCCGGTATCATTCTGTAAGAACGTTAGATTTTTCTTTTCCTTTGGTCATGTCGTGTGGCATGTGGGATCTTAGTTCTTTGACCAGGAATGGAACCCATGCCCCCTGCATTGGGAGTGCAGAGTCTTAACCACTGGACCACCAGGGAAGTCCCTAGAGTGTATGATCTATGATGCCAAAGACCTTGGTCTTTTTTGTTCACGGATGTATGCTAAACATCTAGGACAGTGCATGTAGAATAGCACATAGTAGCTATTTAAATTTATAGGTGAATGAATGAATATTCAAAAGGCATTTCTGGTGTAGAACATAAGCAAACATGATTTCTCAATAAAGGGACTTTAACTGGGGGCTTTAAAGCTGTTTTAGTGTTTTCCTGTCTTCTTTCTGAGAGGTAGCCCATGTCTCTGAAGAGTCAGAGAGACTTTATAATACCTCATTTGAGAACAATAACTACATGAATTGAATCTTTTCTAGTTAAAAGAAAAAATTGTTTCACTTCAGTAATAGATACCAGAGGAACCATTACATAAACTTTTAAATATAGATATTATGTGGTAACATTTAAGTATGAATGGGAGAGGAGAAAGAAAGGATAAAATTTGATTGATTGGGTATTAAGTGACTTTTACTCCTACTTTCTGTTTCTTTTTTTTTTAAGAAATATAATCATAATGCTATAGGGGTTGTCTTGGAAGGGAGTGATCAGCATGTAGGGAGGGAAGTTTAGGGCGATGGGTGTGCTCTATGGTAGCAGTCACAATCCTTAGGAAACTCTCATGGACATTGTCCTTCAGGATTTCATTCAGGTCTAGAATTGAAGGGTTTTTTGAATTTCCACTCTCCTTCTTGTGATTTGATAATGGCTCTTGGGTGTAAAATCATGGGGAGAAACAAAAAGCACTGACGAGTTCAGATAATACCATTTATCTAGGAGAGTCAAAAAGAAAGTTTGGGCATAAATACCTTGAACAATAACTTCAGTTGGAAAGAGTTGCTTTCATTGAATTTCTCTACCCTATAAGATTACTGCCATGATGTTTGAGAAATCAGCATCTCATGAAGAGTCTACTGCCTGCAGCATTGCAGTCTTGGTGGCCTTTGGCGTTGGCTAATGGAATCACTCTATTTCCCTGAGTGCACATAAATGTACACCCTCCGTGTCCACTGTGGCATACAGGGAGTCACCTCAGTGTGCTTTAACCACGTATGGTGACAATGCACCTGTTTGACAGGCCGCATAGTGTTGAGGGGGCTTCTCCAGTGGCTCAGTGGTAAAGAATCCACCTGCAGTGCAGGAGCCACAGGATACTTGGGTTCGATCCCTAGGTTGACAAGATCCTTTGGGGAAGGACCTGGCAATCCACTCTGTATTCTTGCCCAGAGAATTCTACGGATAGAGGAGCCTGGTGGGCTACAGTCCACAGGGTTGCAAAGAGTTGGACATAACTGGAACAACTTAGCAAGCACACACACACGAGTATAGAGGATGGATTGGGATAGATTATCCTGTTCACACAGTTGGACACAACTGAGCACCTACACACACACACATACACACACACACATATACACACACATCCTGTTCTCAGGAAATCTGATCATGTTATGGGTTAAAATGTTCACAAGTTTTAAATCAATGAGTGATCTATTTATCTGTTGCAACAAATGACATCACTTGATCCCCTTATCAATTTTCCGGGGCCAGAACCTTCACTTATCACATGACATGAGATGCGTGAATTCCTCTGTGCTTGAGATGTCTTTAAATCTTTATACCAGTCCAAGGTCATCTGGGGGGAGAGTCAGTTTCCTGTGTCTCTCCATCCCCTACTACTCATATACTCCTCACTTAGTACCCTTCTTATGAGTTATGTAAAGGTTTGTGTTTTATCTCTATTTAATTGAAAGTTACTAACAGAGAGGTCTTTGAGAGCAAGGAGTTGGTGTTATTCACCCTTGTAGCTGTGGGCCTGGCACAGTGTCTGGAGCTTCCAGGAAGCAGAGTGTGTGAGGTAAAATGAGATAGAAGCTTGCCTAAATTAGCTGGGCTACACTAGCTTTCCCATGACCCAGGCTAGTGTTCTATGATTAATCAACTTCCTCTCACTTCAGTTTGTATGTGTAAGTATTTTATGTTTCATTTTTTATTGAAGTGTAGTTGATTTACAATGTTGTATTAGTTACATGTGAAAAACAAAATGATTCACAAATACATATATATATAGTTTCATATTCTTTTCCATTTTAGGTTATTGCAAGATATTGAATATAGTTTCCTGTGATAGTCCTTGTTCATCTATTTTATATATACTAGTGTGTAACTATTAATCTCAAACTTCTAATTTATCTCTCTCCCCCTTTCCCCCTAGATACCCATAAGTTTATTTTCTATGTTTATTAGTCTACTTCTGTTTTGTGAATAATTTCATTTATATCCTTTTTTAGATTCCATGTATAAGTGATACCATATGATATTTGTTTTTGTCTGTCTGATTTACTTCGCTTGGTGTGTGTAATCTTTGAGTTTTGTTTATCTGCTTCAGAATTTTGAAATTTTTATAGAAATGGGTAGAGTTAGGTATATATATCAGTTTCAAAGAGTGATAATTTGTTTAAGGCTCCTTCTAGTTCTGGCCTAGTTGGAATCATTGGCTAAGAGTTTCAGGACAATTTATAGCATTAAAACATGTGTTAAATCACACGTGATAATATCATGGTGAAAATTGTAAATTTACCAGTACATCAGAACTTTTAACCAGAGCTAAATCCCATCTGAATAACTTGAATTTTTATATCCACCTCTCTTAGTACATTTGTTGTTGTTGTTGTTGTTTTTTTTTTTAATCAGTTTTCTAAAATCAGAATGCCTAGGGATGAACTCCGTTGTGAAGCTTGTCATCAGAACTGATAGGGTTTGAGACCTCAACTGAGCAACATTTTACTGAGGTGTTCACTGGGTCAGGCAAGAATAGTCTGGCCAAGTAATCAGGTTTTTTTAGACAGGCTGCTGGCTATTAGACATATATCTGTGTATGGGATGCTGAAAAGGAAACAGTAAATAAGAAGACATCTAATTCTCCTTTTTTTTTTTTTTTTGCTGATGTCATATATTTGTTGATGGATTATATTTCTGGGAGAAAGGAGGTTTCTAGATAAGTAGTACCATTCTTTCAAATTGAAAAATATGAAATGTGTTAAGAGTTCCTGGGGACTTGACTGAATAATCAGTTCTAGGAGCTTTGCCCGTCTGTAAGACCCAAATTTGCTTCCCTGCAAGAGTGTATTAGTCCTTGGGGCCTACGGGAAGCCAGTGTTGACAGCAGCAGTTAAATCAGCGTGCTGTTCTTTACTGCAGGCATTCTCGCCTTGTAGAGACATCATAGTCGTGCTGTTGTACACTTTTCCCCCTCATTGTAGATTACATTTTCCAGGTGAATAGAACTTGAAGCCCTCAGATGATATAGCATCCCTGTGAGAAATTATGTAGCTAGTATAGAGACCTATTCCCAAACAATTACCAAATAAAGCAGCCTTCAGAGCCTGCCATTACACTAGTGTTACACTCAGTCAGGTACTGCCATCCGTATCATTTCCTAGGCAGGAAGCACATCGCTTTAAGTGGCATACTGTCACCCTTCAGGTCAGATAGGCTTTGGATGTTGGGCCCCAAAAGGTCTTATTTGCTATTTTAGCAGAGACTCATCTTTTCTCTGCCAAACCGTTTTTAATGAGAGGGCTGTAGTTATTACACGCTTTCTCCCCTTTCTTTTAGTATTTATAAAGCCAAGAACCCTGTAAAAGTTTGCTTTTGTGTGCATACGTAGGGATACATATTTTGGTTAAGTGCTGACACCTTTTTTTTTCCTTCCAGAAGAATCAGCTGTCTCTTTTTTGCTTACCTTGCTACACTTTCACTTTTAATACCCTGGTCACTCTTTCAAATGCCTCAGGGAAGTAAGCTGATGGTTCGGTGGGAATGGGAAGAGTAAGAAATTTTCAGAAATATTTTCTGGGTTGTATTATTTATACATTTGTTGCTGGTATTTATTGTCTTCCTAATATATGAAGAGTTTCAGTATTTTAACTGTCATTCTGGTATTTTGTTCTAAGCAACAAGCTTAAATCAGTCAGAGTTTTGTAAGGAAGGGACACTTGAAAAAAAAAAAAAAAAAAAAACTCTCCAAAATAGAACATTAAGGAACCTCACACTGAATCACTGACGTGTATTTCGTATACATCATAATACAGTAAAAATCATGAAAGCTCAGTTCATTTGATCAAAATGATATGTCTTTAATAGCAGTTTCTTTTCTTTCAACATTTTACCCAATCTACCCAATTAGTTACTTATTTAATAATAGAAGAGATAAATATTAATATGGTTTCAGAGACTTGAATCGTCACTAAGTGAATGATTTTGTTCATCTCTTTGGTAATTCAGAGTTATAATTCGTTAATGTAGTAATATGAGATGCCCCTTCGTACCTGTGAAGATTTCCCAGTATGGTAGAGAACTGGTGTGCTTGTTATGAATAAAGTATGCCCCACTGTGAAAAGACACAATCATATAAAATGAAAACAATAGGAAGAAGTAAGCCTTCTGAGCAACCTCATGTACAGGGTCAACATATTATGTGCTTTGCTGTATAGACATCTCATTTGATCCTCAAATGTAAGTAAAGTGTTACTGTCCCCATTTTACAGATGAGGAAACTGAGGCTCAACAAAAGTGAATAACTGGCTGAAAAATAGGAAGATGAAAAGAAAAATATGTTTTTCTGATGCCAAAGCCCTTACTTATTCTCATCATGCTTCCAGAATGATTTTGGTAAGTGGAGGGGGAGAACTGCCATTCAAGAAACATACTACTCTGCACTTAGAATTCACAACTGATGATATGATGAAGTCATTCCTTACTCTTTTGGATTAAGTTAAGTGTTCTGTAGGAAGGGAGGGAGGAAGAAGTTTTCAGAAATATTTTCTCACCTGTATTATTATTTATGTGTCTGTTTATTGACCTTATTATCTTCCCAGTGGGTGGAAACCTTCAACATCTCGGTTGTTATTTTAAGTTTTCTAGGGGAAAAGACACTTGAAACAGCCCTCAGTCTTAAACTAGGACCGCTAGCTTTAAGTAACTGACTATTCTCCTGTAAAACAGATTCATCCAAAATGTGTCCTTTCAGCCTTTGCGTTTGATGATATGAATGTCTCCAGTTTGTTAATTAATATTGTGCTTATTTTTGGTATGATTCATGTGTCTTTCCAGCCTGATTGTGCACTGAATCTTATTAAAATGAATCAGTATTTCTCTGAGCTGACATCGGGTCTAAAATGTCCCAAGCAGTGTTGGTTATTAAATAGTATGTTAGATGTTATTTGGTCTCTTTGTGCTTTTTATGTGTGTATTGACTTATCATATGCATTTTCAATGACCTTCAGGGAAAAAATATAAAATATACAAAGAAATTCTGGTTATTTGAGAAAAAGTAACTCAGGTTACTCAGTAACTTCCCTGGTGACTCAGACAGTAAAGAATCTGGCTACGATGTGGGAGACCTGGGCTCGATCCCTGGGTTGGGAAGATCCCCTCGAGCAGGGCATGGCAACCCACTCCAGTATCCTTGCCTGGAGAATCCCCATGGACAGAGGAGCCTTATAGGCTACATCCATGGGGTTGTAAAGAGTTGCACACAACTGAATGACAAAGCACAGCACAGCACAACTGAAGTACTGACAGATGGATAATGAACAAATGGTAAGTGCCAAGTTATAATTTTTCTTTTAAAAAAGAATAATTTGAAGCATACTTATTTCATTGTAAATCAGAAAACTGTGACTATGTTTCTTATCTCCTGTGTGCATGTGTGCTAAGTCACTTTAGTCATGTCTGACCCTGCGACCCTATGGACTGTAGCCCATGAGGCTTCTCTGTCCATGGGCTTCTCCAGGTAAGAATACTGGAGTGGGTTGCTATACCCTCCTCCAGGGGGTCTTCCCAACCCAGGGACTGAACCTGTGTCTTTTATGTCTCCTGCACTGGCAGGCGGGTTCTTTACCACTAGTGCTACCTGGGAAGCTCCTTTTTGTTTCCTGCTGCTGCTGCTAAGTCACTTCAGTCATGTCCGACTCTGTGCGACCCCACAGACGGCAGCCAACCAGGCTCCCCCGTCCCTGGGATTCTCCAGGCAAGAACACTGGAGTAGGTTGCCATTTCCTTCTCCAAAGCATGAAAGTGAAAAGTGAAAGTCAAGTCGCTCAGTCGTGTCCGACTCTTCGAGACCCCATGGACTGCAGCCTACCAGGCTTCTCCATCCATGGGATTTTCCAGGCAAGAATACTGGAGTGGGGTGCCATTGCCTTCTCCATTTTGTTTCCTAGGTATCGGTTAATCTTAACATGTTTGCAGTTACATCACATTCATTTTTAATAGGAGCATTAAATGAAGATGATTAGTTTTAGCTGGAAGTTAAGAAGAGCTTTTAAAATATATCAGTTTCAGATGTCAGATTCCCAAACCTCCCCCATATCCACTTACTTTTTCTAAATGCACTTGTCCTCCTCCCCATCCTACTAACCAGATCTTAGAATCCAAATAGTTTTGCAATCTGTAGATGAGAAAACTAGATTCTAAATCTGAATGCAAGCATGAGAACAGTGAAATTCTAAGTGCAGTTGATCACTGAATTCAGTGCGGTGTCAGCAGGTAATACTATAGTAAGGCTGACATATTGAATTGTTCTACATCCAGAGATTTAAACTCATGTCAGTACATACTCCATTCACTTCAGGCTGTGCACGAACACAAATCAACTTTGAATATGTTATAATGTAATCCAGTATAGATAGAAGCTGCAGGAAATTTATAAAGAGAAACATAATGGTAAACCTCCATGGACCCGGTTCTTCGGAGTTCATTTGAGAACTTTGTCTCCTCCAGATCTTCACAGCCATGCCTATTGGCATCACTTACCCACTTCCCATTGGAATTCCAGTATCCCAAGGAACGTGTTGAATGATCTCTAGAGTCAGGAATTAGATGAAGAAAGATTAAATCTTTGTACCAGACACCTCACTTTGAAATCCGTTGTTAGTTATTATCTCTTTAATCTGATTCAGTACTTTCAGGAACATTTTACAGGTAATAGAAATTGCTCGACAACATGTTAGATTGAATGTTGTGTCAGAGGCATTCCTCTTAAAGTTTGGCATTAAGTTATGTCCTATGATATGGTATTACTTTTAGCATAAGTAATATTGGTGCTTAGAAACTGCTATGGGAAGGTAGCCTGCAGAATGTCTAAGTATGGCTCCTAAATGTTTTTATGATTTTGGTCCATCTGCCTACACACTCTAGTTTCTTGCATGTATATAAAGGGAAATCCCATAGTCATCAATGTGTGTGCCATATACAAATACAGTGAACAAGACCCACATGGCCTCACATTTTTGAGGTAGCCAGATACAATTCTGGATAGAATACTGTTGAGATATTTTATTGGAAAGGCATCAGAAACAGAAGTATCAGCTTCATCCTCAAAGGAGTTTTCAATCTGGTGGGTGAGATAGAATATATATGGATGTGAGTTACTTGAACTTTACAATTCACCCTGCAAATAAGTGGAGGCCCAGTGCACCAGGCTAAGGAGGTTCACAGTGAGGTGGTATTCAACAGTATTCTATCAAGGAGGGCTTCAGGAGGTGGTAAACTTTTTTGAATTTTTTTTCTAAAAAGCTTAAAAAAATAATTTATCATTACAAGTGATCTGAAAGTTCAAATAATTCAGAATTACATATAGTATGGGGTATAAATTTTCTCTCATAACTTTCCTCCAACTTACTATTCCACTTACTTATCCAAAGATAACTTCTGTTAGCATTTACTATGTAATGCACTATTTGTCTATTCAGACATCTCTTTATCTATCATCTATGTTTTATGATATACCATATACATTATTCTGAATATGACTTTTAACTTGTCAACATGTATTAGAAATTTTCTCATGTTAGCATATGTATACATGTGTTTTATCCTTTTGAAAAATTTTACATAGCATGAATGTATCATAATCAAAACTTTCATTTACTGATATACTTTTCTATCACAACCAGCACTGTGATGAAAATCCTTGCAGTTAATTCATTAATTTATTTATCTAATATTTTTTGGATTATTACATGTCAGATAGCATCTTAGGTATGGCAAAAATGAACACAAAACACAGAATAAACAATAATAAAAATATATGGTTCCTGCCAGATTTGGAACCAGGCTGAGGTGAGTGAGCCATTTGTCTTAGGCCCAAAATTTAAGCTCAGTAATCAAGACAACATCTGCTGGATCATCGAAAAAGCAAGAGAGTTCAAGAAAAACATCTATTTCTGCTTTATTGACTATGCCAAAGCCTTTGACTGTGTGGATCACAATAAACTGTGGAAAATTCTGAAAGAGATGGGAATACCAGACCACCTGACCTGCCTCTTGAGAAACCTATATGCAGGTCAGGAAGCAACAGTTAGAACTGGACATGGAACAACAGACTGGTTCCAAATAGGAAAAGGAGTACGTCAAGGCTGTATATTGTCACCCTGCTTATTCAACTTATATGCAGAGTACATCATGAGAAACGCTGGGCTGGAAGAAGCACAAGCTGGAATCAAGATTGCTGGGAGAAATATCAAGAACCTCAGATATGCAGATGACACCACCCTTATGGCAGAAAGTGAAGAGGAACTAAAAAGCCTCTTGGTGCAAGTGAAAGAGGAGAGTGAAAATGTTGGCTTAAAGCTCAACATTCAGAAAATGAAGATCATACCATCTGGTCCCATCACTTCATGGGAAATAGATGGGGAAACAGTGGAAATAGTGAGAGACTCTTTTTTTGGGCTCCAAAGTCACTGCAGATGGTGACTGCAGCCATGAAATTAAAAGATGCTTACTCCTTGGGAAGGAAAGTTATGACCAACCTAGATAGCATATTCAAAAGCAGAGACATTACTTTGCCAACAAAGGTCAAGGCTATGGTTTTTCCTGTGGTCATGTATGGATGTGAGAGTTGGACTGTGAAGAAAGCTGAGCACAGGAGAATTGATGCTTTTGAACTATGGTGTTGGAGAAGACTCTTGAGAGTCCCTTGGACTGCAAGGAGATCCAACCAGTCCACTCTAAAGGAGATCAGCCCTGGGATTTCTTTGGAAGGAATGATGCTAAAGCTGAAACTCTAGTACTTTGGCCACCTCATGCGAAGAGTTGACTCATTGGAAAAGACTCTGATGCTGGGAGGGATTGGGGGCAGGAGAGAAGGGGACGCCAGAGGATGAGATGGCTGGATGGCATCACTGACTCGATGGACGTGAGTCTGAGTGAACTCTGGGAGTTGGTGATGACAGGGAGGCCTGGCGTGCTGCAGTTCATGGGGTCACAAAGAGTTGGACACGACTGAGAAACTGAACTGAACTGAATCAAGACAAGGGACTTTCCAGGTGTCTCAGTGGTAAGAATCTACCTGCCAATGGAGGAGACACATGAGAGATGGGTTCGATCCCTGAATTGGAAAGATCTCCTGGAAGGGGAAATGGCAACTCACTCCAGTATTCTTGCCTGAAAAATCCCTTGGATAGAGAATCCTGGTGGGCTACAGTCCATGGGGTCACAAAGAGTTGGACATGACTGAGTGCCTGAGCATTCATGCAATCAAGATAAATAATATTTTAATATACTTAAAAAATAAAATTTTAAAACTCTATAATAAAATATGACATTTTGAACAAAAGCAGATTCTGTGCTTAGCTTGTACTAAGGAGATATTAAATAATCACAAAATTACTATTTTATTTTTATTAATATTATTCACAGATTGTGATTAAAAAAAAAACACTAGGACAGTAAAAAAGAGGATTTTGTGCTAAATTATATTTAGGTTTCAGAGACTGTCACAGATTAGGTTCCTTGAAGAGCCATTTCAAAGATTAGCATATAGGGCATTTATTAAGGCATGTTCTTGGGATGAACTCCTGAGAGGGAAGGAAGGGAAGTGGGATTTAGCAGGACAAGATTTGGCAGCATTTGCAATGCTGTGTCAGTGGATACCTCAGGTGATCCTCTAGGGAATTCTGAAGATAGGATGACTTCTCAAAGCCCTACTAAGTTAGGATGGTGCGTCTGGGCTTTTCAGTCCTCATGTCAACACGTCACTTGATGTGGACTGCCCTGGAACGCAGTGTGTCCCCGGACCAGTTGGCTCTCTTCATTTAAGGCAGTTCCTGAAAGGGTTGACAGTGGACTGCTGGCTGCATTCCCAACATGTTAGTAATAAGTGTTTCATTCTTGAAGGGTGGGGGGCTGAGAGGCACATCAGAGAGATGACAGGGTCCATCAGAGAGCTTTCCCAGAGGAATTGAGGCCTGCTGGTGAAGTACTAATGTGAAATTCATTCAACAAGTATTTATGAAGCTGCTGTGATACGATGGACCTGTTTTAATTTCTGGGAAATACAGCAGAGAGCAAAGACAAAATTTTTAATTGAAAGCTATGTTGTGCCATACCATGTGTTAAACCTTTCACATGAAATATTTGATTCTTTATTTTTGATGAACTTGTAAAATAGGTCCTGTTATTACCTCTGTTTAATAGATGAGGAAAGTGAGGTTCAGAGATTTGGCATCATACTCAGAGTCCAAGAGTTAATAGAGTTGGAAGTAGGATTTGAATCTAAAGTTTTCATACTGTAGATCCTTGGGTATACTTGACCTCAATAATTCCTCTTATTGTGTACATGTTAGACTATTTCTATATTTTGATATCTGGAAGTATAGTAGTTGGGTCAAAATGCATACACATTTTAAAATGTTGGTAGACACTATCAAACAACTCTTTCAGTTCAGTCACTCAGTCGTGTCCTATTCTTTGTGACCCCGTGAACCGCAGCATGCCAAGCCTCCCTGTCCATCACAAACTCCCAGAGTCCACCCAAACCCATGTCCATTAAGTCGGTGATGCCATTCAACCATCACATCCTCTGTCGTCCCCTTCTCCTGCCCTCAATCTTTCCTAGCATCAGCGTCTTTTCAAATGAGTCAGCTCTTCTCATCAGGTGGCCAAAGTATTGGAGTTTCAGCTTCAGCATCAGTCCCTCCAATGAACACCCAGGACTAATCTCCTTTAGGATGGACTGGTTGGATCTCCTTGCAGTCCATGGGACTCTCAAGAGTCTTTTCCAACACCACAGTTCAAAAGCATCAATTCTTTGGCACTCAGCTTTCTTTATAGTCCAACTCTCACATCTATACATGACCACTGGAAAAACCATAGCCTTGACTAGATGGACCTTTGTTGATAAAGTGATATCTCTGCTTTTTAATAAGCTATCTAGGTTGGTCATAACTTTCCTTTCAAGGAGTAAGCATCTTTTAATTTCATGGCTGCAGTCACCATCTGCAGTGATTTTGGAGCCCCCAAAAATAAAGTCTGACACTGTTTCCACTGTTTCCCCATCTATTTCCCATGAAGTGATGGGACTAGATGCCATGATCTTCATTTTCTGAATGTTGAGCTGAGCCAACTTTTTCACTCTCCTCTTTCACTTTCATCAAGAGGCTCTTTAGTTCCTCTTCACTTTCTGCCATAAGGGTGGTGTCATCTGCATATCTGAGGTTATTGTTATTTCTCCCAGCAGTCTTGATTCCAGCTTGTGCTTCATCCAGCCCACAGTTTCTCCTGATGTACTCTGCATATAAGTTAAGCAGGGTGACAATATACAGCCTTGATGTACTCCTTTTCTTATTTGGAACTGGTCTGTTGTTCCATGTCCAGTTCTAACTGTTGCTTCCTGACCTGCATACAGGTTTCTCAAGAGGCAGGTCAGGTGATCTGGTATTCCCATCTCTTTCAGAATTTTCCACAATTTATTGTGATCCACACAGTCAAAGGCCTTGGCATTGTCAATAAAGCAGAAAGAAATGTTTTTCTGGAACTCTTGCTTTTTCGATGATTCAGTGGATGTTGGCAATTTGAACTCTGGTTCCTCTGCGTTTTCTAAAACCAGCTTGGTCATCTGGAATTTCATGGTTCATGTATTGCTGAAGCCTGGCTTGGACAAATCTCCAAACAACTCTTTAAACAGTACCAATTTGTATCTTCACTCAGGGTCTATGGAAATGTCCATTTGATCACACCCTTTATTATATAAACAAAAAAAATTAAGTAGGGAAAGCTATCTATCTTTCTTTTCAATTTTCTAGACTTTATGTCTTGCCTGTTGCTGCTGCTGCTGCTCCTAAGTCGCTTCAGTCATGTCTGACTCTGTGTCACCCCATAGACGGCAGCCCACCAGCTCCCCATTCCCTGGGATTCCCCATGGCCTGCAGCCTACCAGGCTCCTCCGTCCATGAGATTTTCCAGGCCAGAGTACTGGAGTGGGTTGCCATTGCCTTCTCTGT
Source organism: Bos indicus (assembly GCF_029378745.1). Classification (NCBI taxonomy): domain Eukaryota; kingdom Metazoa; phylum Chordata; class Mammalia; order Artiodactyla; family Bovidae; genus Bos; species Bos indicus. Next base: position 29,812,428 of record NC_091766.1, on the reverse strand, counting down.
ATGTCTTTCTTAGCAAAGCTTTTTCTAACATAAGAATATTAAAATATTTTATATTGTTGTATATTACTTGTAATACAGATTATATTCATGCATAGTATTTTATGGCCTTATTATCTTGTTGAGACTTCTAATAAATGCGTACACCTTTATTTTTAGGGGCAAATTGCTCTGTTTCACCATTATGTGTGAATTCAACTCTATATTTTCAAATGGTGCTCTTCATCAAGTTAAAGAAGTTTCCTTCTTTTCCTAATTTCCATACAGTTTTTTTTATCATGAGTGAATTTTGAATTCTGTCAAATGCTTTATGTGCATTTAGATTATCATATGATTGTTCTCTTTTAATTTGTTGATATGGTGAGCTATACTGATTAATTAAATTTTGTTAAAGCAACTCTATGTTCCCATGATACATTTCACTTGGTTATACTTTCTTATTATTTTTGTATATTGCTGAATTCAACTTATTAAGCTTTCAATAATTTGTTTCTATATAATTGAGGGGTATTGTTCACTGATTGTCCTTTTTTTTTAATATTGTCATCTGGTTTATTAATAGTGTATTTCTGGACTCATAGAGCGAGTTGGAAAATGTTACCTCCTCTTAATTTTCTAAGAGTTTGCAAGCAATTTATATTATTTCTTCATTAAAAGTTTGATAGATTGCATCAGTGAAGCCACCCAGAGCCTGAGATTTTCTTTGTGAGATGTTTAACTACAAATTCATTTAAAAAATACATAAAGGACTGTTTGACTTATTTATCCTTTTTGAGTAAGCTCTCATGGTTTTTGTTTTTCAGTTAATTTGTTCACTTTTATCTAGGTTGTCAAATTTAGTGACTTAAAATTATTTATAATATTCCTTTATTACTTTTCTAATGTTAGTAGATATGTCCCTTCTTTCTCCCTGCTATAGGTAGCTGTTTTTTTTTTTTTTTTTTTCCTGACCAGCCTGGCTAAAGTTTTATTAATTTCATTGATTTTCTCAAAGAAAAAGTGCTTTGTTTCATTCATTTTTCTCTATTAGTTTTTCTGTTTTCTAATTCATTGATTTTTGCTTTTATCTTTGTAATTTCCTTCTCCTGATTATATTGAGTTTGATTTATTCTTTTTTATTTTCTTAAAGTAGAAACTTAGCTTACTTTATTTCTAATAAAAGTTTATGTCTATCAATTACTTTTTAAGCACTGCTTTAGTTGCAGTATATACATTTTGATATGTTGTATTTTCATTCAGTTCAAGGTATCAGTACTTTTCAGTTTCCTGTGTAATTTCTTCTTTGACACATGGATTATTTAGCAATGTGGCTATTACATTTCCAAATATTGGGGGATTTCTTCTTGTCAGTTTCTAATATAATTCTGTCTTGCCAGAAAACATAATTTGTACGACTTGAATTCTTTTCAATGTATTGACTCATTTTGTAGTCTAGATTATGATCTATCTTAATAAGTATTCTGTGTGAAATTGGATACAGTGTATATTCTACTGTTATTAGGGGTATCTTCCTTAAATATCAGTTAGCTTGAGTTTATTGATAGTAGTCTTCAGGTATCCTATATCGTTACTGATTTTCTATCTACTTACTCTTTTCTATCTACTTACTAAGAAAAAGGTGTTGAGATCTCTGTCTATAGTTGTGGATTTTTCTATTTCTTTTTCCATTTCTATGTATGCTTGCTTCATGTATTTTTAATCTCTGCTATTGGGGACATAAAATTTAGGATTGTTATCCTCTCGATTCCTCAACTTTATCTTTTGAAATAATCTTTTTTATTCCTGGTAATATCCTTTGCTTGGAAATTTATTTTGTCTGATATTACTGCTAAGTCTGCTAAGTTGCTTCAGTTGTGTCCAACTCTGTGCAACCCCATAGACAGCAGCCCATCAGGCTCCACCGTCCCTGGGATTCTCCAGGCAAGAACACTGGAGTGGGTTGCCATTTCCTTCTCCAATGTAAGAAAGTGAAAAGTCAAAGTGAAGTCGCTCAGTCTTGTCCAACTCAGCGACCCCATGGACTGCAGCCTACCAGGCTCCTCCGTCCATGGGATTTTCCAGGCAAGAGTACTGGAGTGGAGGGCCATTGCCTTCTCTGATATTACTACTCTAGCATTATTTTAGATTAAATTTTGACTTATTTATTTCCATTGTTTCATCTTCAATCATTCTATAACTTTATTTAAAGTCATAGTTTTTTGGGTTTTTTTAATAGTGTATAATTAGTTCTGAATTTTCATCTGTGTTTCAGTTTGGATAATTAGCAACTCTATGTTTTCAAGTTTCCTTATGTTTTTCTTTTTATTTTGCTGATTTGACTCTGCTATTCAAACAACCCTTTGGAGATCTTTCCTTAATACGCTGGGCTATCAGTGAGGTCTCTTCATTATGTCTTAGCAGAACATACATATCTCTCAGCTCTGTGTGAACTTGGAGATTGCTTAGATTAAAAATTCCCTATAATTCTTTGCTTCCTGGCTTTGTAACATGTGTGCCTGTGTGCAGTCATATCCAGTTCTTTGCAACCCCGTGAACTGTAGCCTGGAGGCTTCTCTGTCCATGGGATTCTCCTGGCAAGAGTGTTGGAGTGAGTTGCCATTTCCTCCTCTGGGGATCTTGCCAACCCAGGAGTTGAACGCATGTGTCCTGCATTGTAGGCAGATTCTTTACTGCCGGGCCACTTAGTGTGATTTGCTTGGATTCCCGCTCTGTGAACTATGATTTTTTGTTTTTTAAAGGTCTGCAGCCAGAAAGACAGTATGACTGTAAGACTTGCCTCAGTAATTTCCTTCTCTTTGGGGATCACAGTCATGTGCTGCCTGGTACCCAATGTCTGAAAACAGCTGCTTCTTGTAAATTATCCCGTTTTCTATTTACTTATAGTGGGGCAGCAAGTCTGCTACCGTTTACTCCTTCATTGCAGAAGCGGAAATTCTCTTTCTAGTTTTTAATTCCGTTGATGTAGTGAATTTCATTACTAATAGTGACATTGATATTTAAAATCCTGCTTTATATTATTCATTTAATACATTTTGGGATAATACCACTAATATTTTAATTAGGAGTTTTATATTTGCATACATAAGTGAGGTTTGCATATAATGTTTTAATCCTTTTTTTCTTTGACTTAATATCAGTTCTGGTAATTTGCAAATTTATTTAGGACATTAAAATTTTTTTTACATGTTATTGAAAAATTTTTTAAACTTTGAATTTATACATTGTGTCTTAGGTTTCCCCAAAGATATCTGTATCAAATGCATTTTTTAGGGGGTGGAGGGGGTTTGATATCATGGACTATGTTAAAAAATTTTTTTAACTGAAGTTTAGTTTATATACAGTGTAGTGTTGGTTTCTGTATGGAACAAATTGATTCTGTGTGTGTGTGTGTATATATATATATATATATATATATATATACATATGGACTGATATATTTGAATTTTTTAGCTTTTTTTTTTAAGTTTTCATTTTACTAAATATTTTTCATTTCATCTAGGTTTTAAAATGTACTCATATATTTATATCTGTAATTCTTTTGTTGCTTGGAAAATTTCCCCAGTTATTTATGATCCTTTCTCACTTCTAATGTTTTAAAATTTGTTTAACATTTTTGGGTGTATTTGCCAAATTTTTGCCTATTTTTTCTTTCAAATAATACATTTTATTATTTTTAAAGTAGGTGGAAATTTTTAGTGAAGGTTAGGAAAATAAAAGGGCTGAGGAAAGAAGACAGCATTATGTGCAGAGAGAGACGTCACATGCAAAACATGCTGGCAAGAATGGAAGGTTATGTGGGATAATGAGATATAAGGGGAAGAAGTGAAGAGTTTTGACAAACATCTAAAAATTAGGCAAGAAACTTCTGAGTTGAAACAGTAGAAGGTGAAAACCATTACAATGTTTATAAGCTTCAGAGACATGTAGTATAACCATATACTGAAGAAATTGTTTTCAGCAGCTTTGGGTATATTGACATGTACAGATATTGAAGACAGAAATATCTTCTTGGGGTGTTGTTGCAGAAGGTCAGGTGATAACACAGGTTGATTTAGATGAGTTATTTTGAAAATGGAATAATAAACCCCAAATGATTATTGAGGACCATATGACTGAACAACCACGCATGTGAGAATATATGTGTGTGGTTTCAGTGGTGGGGGAGAGAAATTTTAAAAAGGAGAACACCACAAAGTGGAAAAGATTTTGAGAACTGGAGAGTGGTATAATTAATAATGATAAAGAATTGGGTGAAGATGCCTAATGGAGGATGTGAGGATCTAGATGGAGTCAACTCTGGATGCGTAGTTAGTGTGAGATATTTAAGTGTAGAAGTTCTACGGACATTCTAGAGTCATGGATAAAATATTGGACCATTATCAAGGTCACCAATGACCTCAGGGGTCTGGCTACCCTAAGCTTCTGGAAGCACTTTTATGTGATTGATAGCTGTCTTGGCTCCTTTCAATTCTGAAATTAGAATGAGTCCCGATGTTTCCAGGAGACTCATACCATGTGAGTGGGAGAAAGGTCAGGTAAATTAAAAAAATTTTAATGTGCTGGGAGATTAATATGGTCCACTTAGGGGTATTTGAAAATTAAAGTATCTTTATCAGGGAACTTAGGGGCAAGAGAATAATGATATAGTTTTTGAATTCCTTTTTGTTTTCTGATAATCAGCAGAAACACTCAGTTCTGAAGGGACGGCCCTGTGCTCTGATGGTCCTTTCTTGTATTCCCTACCCTGCTTTCAATGGAAAGGCCAGAGACAGTCACGGTAGCAATGGTAAATATAACATTAAGGTCCAGACCGACAATGTGCCATTACAGTACTCTGACCTCACTGTTTTAAGTCTAGTAATAGCTGTTGTTTTAAAGCACAGCATTTAACAGGAGTTGTTTTCCAAATAATGTAGCATGTTTTCCCTTACTCTAATAGCTTATTTAAAGAGCCATTTTCCCAAGTTACCCAGGGATGTTGGAAATACTTTCTGCATTTCCCCTGGCCTATATTCTAGTTGTCAAAAAGTCAAAACACAAACACTAGCTGAACAGACTCAGTTGCATCTCAACATGGTAATTGTTAAATCACTCAGTAGGAAGAAAACAAAAAAAAAAAAAGTCACACAAGGAGTTATTATTATGCATATGCATTTTTAATGTCTGATTCTCTGTATAACCTTAAATTACAATGCAGGTTAAATTTCCCTGGCTGATTTATAAGCATAATGTAAACTCTAGACACAGTTAATGATATTGCCATGTAAAACTGTTCTGTTGCAAACTAAAGACCTTGCTTAGCACTGCAAAGCTCTGGGCTCATTTCAATGTGATCATTGAGGCACTATGCAGAGATTATGCATTTATTGTATTTTTTTCATGAATACATGAATGAATAATAAGTTCAACAAACAAGAGTTTCCTACTGGGAATGTCAAACAAATCATTCTGCAAAGTGCTCTGAATTTCAATCAATCACTCTCCATAACACTTGTCCCGCTGAGGTCTCCAGCTTCAGCAGAGTCAGCACTTAGAAACCCTACAGACAGCCATCCATGGTAGGAGACACAGGGTGTAGAGTGTGAGAGTGCAGAAGACATATACCATTGAGCTGTCCTGTTCTTTTTACAGGGCATCCTTGCTGAAGTCCCTGTTGGTTGCTTCTGTATTGGTAGAGACCTAGCGTACTGGTGAATCATATACCTATAATCTTCTTCCACCTTACCCCTGCTGTTACCTATTAGCTGAAATCGAGAAGCTTTAGTGGTTAGCTCAGTGGAGGGAAAGTGTCCACTTCAGGTGAATGGAAAAGACAGAGCAGCATTACTTATATGTGAAATCTAAAATATGATACAAGGAGCTTATATACAAAATAGAAACAGACTCAGACGTAGAAAAAAATTTATGATTACCAAAGGGGAAAGGGGAGGGGGAGGGATACATTAGGAACTGAGGATTAGCAAACACAGACTACTATATATAAAATTGATAAACAAGAAGGACCTACTGCACGGGAACTATTTTCAATTTCTTATGATGGAAAAGAATATGAAAAAAATATATATATATCTGAATCACTTTGCTATATACCAGAAACTAGTACAATGTTGTAAGTCAACTATACCTCAAAAAAGTTTTTTTTTTAATGAAAAAAAAAAAAAAAGAAGAAGAAGAATGGTATTACAACATTGTGATACTTTTATGACCCAGATGAATGGTGAGATTGGGCTATTGAGTATGAAGACACCAGCAAAGACTTGTTCAGAGAGCATGGAATCTTCATCTTAGAAGTATCGCTTGACTATCTGAAATTAAAGTTTGGTGCCTCTGTCTTGGGGAATCCTATTTTCATCTTAGAGGGTTCAGCACTGCTCTTCTGGGTATTGATTTATACGGACATAGAAAAAGGAAAATCACATGGGCAGAGGAGCCTGGTAGGCTGCAGTCCATGGGGTCGCTAAGAGTCGGACACAACTGAGTGACTTCCCTTTCACTTTTCACTTTCATGCATTGGAGAAGGAAATGGCAACCCACTCCAGTGTTCTTGCCTGGAGAATCCCAGGGACAGGGGAGCCTGGTGGGCTTCTGTCTATGGGGTCGCACAGAGTTGGACACGGCTGAAGCGACTTAGTAGTAGTAGTAGTAGTAGTAGAAGAAGGAGAGACTTAAAGCAGAGAACAATCTTTTATTTGGTGTTGTTTGTCCAAAGGTAGTTTTAGGCCATACAGCTCTTTCTATCAATCTGTTTCCTTTCTCTGACCTTTTGCCTACGTTGTGACCTGCAGCAAGTTCTCCTGCTGACGTTGAGAACACCCCAGGAAGGGGATGCTAGTTTGAGGTAGAGTTCCTGTGGCTTGAGGTTGCGTGTTCCATATGAAGAAACTTGCCCAGGTACCAAGGAAGCTTGTTCTTCATCACCTACCAAATCAACAAATACCAACAAATTGAGTGAATTCCAAAGGCTGTGATAGTCAGATTTCTACTTCAACATCAGTACAAATGCTTGTTTTATTTATAGCTTCTAAAATAAGAATCATATTCTTTCTCTTATTAGACCCTTCTGGCCACAGGACCTGTTGCATATCTGTGGGATCAGATGTTGGTTGTCAGTTTTCATGGTGTGTGGTGTGCCAAGCATAGTGATTACTTAATACAAGTTGATTCTGTTCTTCTCTTCCTATTTTTTTACATTCATCACACAAACAAATATCAACAGTTACAAATTTATCAAATTTTGTTACAAAGATGCCTTCCCCACTATGAATCTGATATGAATAAATAATGTTATTCATTGCATTTTTTATAGAGGAAAGTAACTGAATGAAACGTAACAAGCATTTCAACCTTCAGGGCAGGCTCTGGATTATACATTTGGGGTTGAAGACTGTTTCCAATGGAAATAGGCTCTCAGAATTCTATAATGGGCTGATTGGCTGACTGGCTGTGTAGCATAAAACAAATGATATGACCTTTGTGAGACTCAGTTTTCTCATCTATAAAATGCAACAGTTGAACAGATTTTTTCCAAGGACACTTTGGTAATATAGCATAATTTTAAGAGCAAAGATTCTCGATCTAACTTCTTGAGGTTCAAGTTCTTAGAGCTGTTATTATGCTTACCCACTCTGTGCTTCAGCATTCTCATCTGTGGAAAGGTCAGTCTAAGGATCAAATGAGTTGGTCATTCTAAGGATCTATCCTTTTCACAGATTAAATGTAAGCTATTTTGGATTCTGACTTCCATGGTTTTAATAATAATTAACAATATTTAATAATATCTACTGTTGATTGAGTAGTTAAAATGGACTGAATATCATTTGCATTATCTTGTGAAAATATCACAATGAATCTACGATGAATGTACCGTAATCATCTCCATTTTACAAGTGAGGAAATGAGGCTGAGGGCTGAGCTGGTTCCCCCCGGGGTATGGCAATTAGTAAGGAACTAATGCCGAATGCTAGTTAGGAACCAGCTCTGCGTGCCCGCCCTCCTTCCACTGTCCATTCTCACCCCACCCTCTCTCTCCAGGGCTCTGTTGAAATCATATCAGCCTGCAGGGTTTACTGGAAGACAAAGGCAGGCAGAGTGAGGAGGGAGGCTCCTTTGCTTAGCTTTGTGTCAGACTGAAAAATACTCTGCTGAATTGATTTCCACCAGTTTCATTGCTGACTTTGATTTCACATTTTGTCAGTGTTTATCTCAATGGGTTCTAGCCCCTTTCTTCTACACTAAGCCACGATGACCCTGCTTCTGAACTAGGCCCGAATTCAGGGTCCTGGTATTGCTGTGCTCCTCCTTTGCTCCCAGTTGCTTTCACCACACTTGTTTGTTACCCTTTCAGTCTTCTTGTCTTCTCTCTCCCCTCGCTGTGTCTGCTCCTTCTCAGGAATAGCAGGTTAAAGCAGCTAACTCTGACTTACATTGTACACTCATCATTTCCTGTGGTTTCCCTCTTTACTGTGTGTGTGTGTGTGTGTGTGTGAGAGAGAGAGAGAGAGAGAGAGAAAGTGAGTGAGAGAGAAAGAGGAGAAGGAGAGAGAGAAAGGGAAAGACAGATTGCACTGCACTGTCTTCTCTGTAGTTTACCCATCAGAAATACCCTCAACGCTTTGTGGTGAGTGACAACATACCCATTTCTTACTTGAGAGTCCAAGCAGACCCCGAATGATGGTAAGCAAGAGATAAAACATGGCATGTTTCTCAAAGTCCGTTTAAGTCATTTATTCCTGCCGAGTCTTTGAAGTCAGGATTTGTTGTCCTAGGAGGGTGCATTACACTCTCTAAAGAGTGGGGAGTCCAGGGCTGCTTCAACCAGAGGCAAGCACATTTAGATAGCTGATTTACAAAGGCAAGCACACTCTCTATTACTGATTATAGTGCTTATTTTAAATAAAAATGTACAGCTCTAGTCTTTGCCATACCTTTAATTGTCCATCAGAAGATTGTGACTAAGGAGGCAGTGAGCAGCTGGAAAGATCATCAGGTTATCTAAAGTGGGTTTACCTTTGAATTTCCACATCAAATAGGTAAAAGATTCTAATATTTGGCTCTCCTATTGTGGCTACACAGTGAGGCAGAAGTGCATGTCTGGACCAGAGAGGGAAGAGAGTCCAGTCTCACTTTGCAGTACTCTCCCATTTCTCCTTTAGTTATTGATATGCACTGAAGTGCATGCGTGTTTAGTATTCATAGGGACAAATGTCAGTCAATATAGGGAGAGCTAACAGATAGGACACTTGATTGGGGAATGAGAGTTTGGGGCATTCTAAACATATTTAATCACTAATAAAAAGTTTGAAGGGTGAGACATATTGCAGTTATTACCCCCTAAATGTAGAAATTACAAAAACACAGATTTCTGTCAAGCTGATTATATATATACAAAAACCTTCCATAAACCCCTCTTTTTGTCCATGAAACATATATATTTTTTTCTTTTGGAGTTTGTGGAGTAGTAACTTACTGCTGTCAAAACTGTCTCTCTACTTCTGACTTTTCTCCTCTGTCTCCTCTGCTTTAAAGATTAAAGATATTTTAGAATTAAAATAATCCATGCTAACTGCATTTCTAAATGTTATTTCCGAAGTGTTTGTGCACATACACTATCATCAAAAGTCTTTTCCTGGATGTCTATGTCCTTCAAAATGTTAGCAAAATCCATTTTGATACTAGAGGACTAGTTTGCCCTTAATCTGTCATCTTGTCCAAAGAACAGATCCTCATTCCTTCCTGTCAGGGTCTCCACTTAAATATCCTCAGATCTCTAAACCAAACATACTCAGTAAAACTCATCATCTCTTTTCTTTCCTTGTTCCAAACTCACTCCTCCCACTATGGTATCATTCCCAGTTAACAGCTTCATCACTTTTTACAACTGCCCTACTAAACACTTTGTATATTGTAGTGGAGGCAGGGATCAAGACCATCCCCAAGGAAAAGAAATGCAAAAAGGCAAAATGGTTGTCTGAGAAGGTCTTACAAATAGCTGTGAATAGAAAAGGAAAGATATACCCATTTGAATGCAGAGCTCCAAAGAATAGCAAGGAGAGATAAGAAAGCCTTCCTCAGTGATCAATGCAAAGAAATAGAGGAAAACAATAGAATGGGGAAAACTAGAGACCTCTTCAAGAAAATTAGGGATACCAATGGAATATTTCATGTAAAGATGGGCACAATAAAGGACAGAAATAGTATAGACCTAACAGAAGCAGAAGATATTAAGAGAGGTGGCAAGAATACACAGAAAAACTATATTAAAAAGATCTTCATGACCCAGATAATCACAGTGGTGTGATAACTCACCTAGAGCCAGACATCCTGGAATGCAAAGTCAAGGGGGCCTTAGGAAGCATCACTGTGAACTAAGCTAGTGGAGGTGATAGAATTCCAGTTGAGCTATTTCAAATCCCAAAAGATGATGCTGTGAAATGCTGTACTCAATATGCCAGCAAATTTGGAAAACTCAGCAGTGGCCACAGGACTGGAAAAGCTCAGTTTTCATTCCAATCCCAAAGAAAGGCAATGCCAAAGAATGCTCAAACTACTGCACAATTGCACTCATATCACACGCTAGTAAAGTAATGCTCAAAATTCTCCAAGCCAGGCTTCAAGAATAAACTGAGAACTTCCAGATGTTCAAGCTGGATTTAGAAAAGGCAGAGGAACCAGACCAAATTGCCAACATCTGTTGGATCATTAAAAAAGCAAGAGAGTTCCAGAAAAACGTCTGCTTCTGCTTTATTGACTATGCCAAGCCGTTGACTGCGTGGACAACAAACTGGAAAATTCTGAAAGAGATGGGAATATCAGATCACCTGACCTGCCTCTTGAGAAATCTGTATGCAGATCAGGAAGCAACAGTTAACACTGGACATGGAACAACAGACTGGTTCCAAACCAGAAAAGTAGTATGTCAAGGCTGTATATTTTCACCCTGCTAATTTAACTTATATGAAGAGTACATCCTGAGAAATGCTGGGCTGAATGAAGCACAAGCTGGAATCAAGATTGCTGGGAGAAATATCAATAACCTCATTAATGGAGATGATAGAATCCTTATGGCAGAAAACGAAGAAGAACTAAAAAGCCTCTTGATGAAAGTGAAAGAGGAGAGTGAAAAAGTTGACTTAAAGCTCAACATTCAGAAAATAAGATCATGGCATCCAGTTCTATCACTTCATGGCAAATAGATGGGAAAACAGTGGAAACAGTGAGAGACTTTATTTTTGGGGGCTCCAAAATCACTGCAGATGGTGACTGCAGCCATGAAATTAAAAGACTCTTGCTCCTTGGAGGAAAAGTTATGACCAACCTAGATAGCATATTCAAAAGCAGAGACATTAGTTTACCATCAAAGGTCCATCTAGTCAAAGCTATGGTTTTTCCAGTGGTCATGTATAGATGTGAGAGTTGGACTATAAAGAAAGCTGAGTGCTGAAGAACTGATGCTTTTGAACTGTTGTGTTGGAGAAGACTCTTGAGAATCCCTTGGACTGCAAGGAGATCCAAGCAGTCCATCCTAAAGGAAATCAGTCCTGAATATTCATTGGAAGGAGTGATGCTGAAGCTGAAACTTCAATACTTTGGCCACCTGATGCGAAGAACTGACTCATTTGTGAAGACCCTGATGCTGGGAAAGGTTGAAAGCGGGAGGAGAAGGGGAAAATAGAGGACGTGATGGTTGGATGGCATCACTCACTCAATGGACATGGGTTTGAGTAAACTCTGGGAGTTGGCGATGGACAGGGAGGCCTGGTGTGCTGCAGTCCATGGGGTCGCAAAGAGTCGGATGACACGACTGAGCGACTGAACTGAACTGAACTAGACACTTTGGAATTAGTTGCAGCTTTGTCTATATTTCTCCATTCTGCCTCCCCACCACTGGGGCACACACTCATTTTTCTTGGTTTAGAGATTGTGCCTGTTCTGTCTGTGCCTTTCCTAGCACTTCAGTTTCTTATCATCTCATCACTGGATGACTTCAATGACCTTTTAACAGAATTCCTGTATTCAGCCTCTTTTTTCTTAAATCCATTCTTCCAGTCGAGGCCAGGGAAGTAGTTCTAAAATCAGGGCTCATGTCATTCCCATTCCCAACATTTGTGATGACTAACCTTTGCATGAAACCAAACCCTAAAGAAAGCATACTCATGTCACGTTCTCTTCCCAGTGTATTCACCATATATCCTGGCCTACACTGAGCAAACTGCTCACTTTCACTGTTCTTTCAAATCACCGTGAAATTTTATATATCTGTGCGACTTTTTTGACTAAAATGCCCTTCCATTTATCCATAGGAAACTGAAGTTAAGGGAACCATGTCTGTTTTGTCCAGTGTTAAATCCCAACAACCCACCACAGTGTGGAGCACAGAATGAATACAGAGATGAAAACTCATTTACCCAAGGACACAAATGAAGGCAAGAAAGAGCTAGAAATTGGATGTGTTGATTCTTATCCTTCTAATTTTTGTTTCAAAATATTTGATGATTCAAAGATTTGAGAAAACATGTTTTCCAAGTTGTGTCAAGGAGATTCATTGGCCTTTAGTTGTTTAGCCCTGAGACTTTATACAATGTATATCAAATGCAAGTTGACATTTTCTGTGGGCTACAGGAAAGATATACAGGGAATACACTGGGTTTCATTCTCTCTATGGTTCTATCATCATAAACATAACTATAGTAGTGCTTCTCAAAATTTAATGTCCATCTAACCACCCCCCGCAGGGATCTTGTTAAAATATGGTTGCTGCTCTAAGAGGCCCCGTGACATCTGAGGTTCTGCATTTCTAGCATGTTCCCAGTGGAGACCATAGTGCTGATCCCTGAACACATACTTCATGTAACAAAGAACTAGGCAATTAGATACAGCCCAACCAGGTTCCCTGGAGGAAGACATGGCAACCCACTCCAGTATTCTTGCCTGGAGAATCCCATGGACAGAGGAGCCTGGTGGGCTGCTGTCCATGGGGTCACAAAGAGTCAGACATGACTGAAGTGACTTAGCATGAATGCACCCAGGTTAGCTAGTGTTTTTCTCTTTTGCTAAGAAATTTGTTGAATTTTAAGATTTCTCTTCTCTATATCCCATGATAGTCTATAGAAATAAAAGTTCAATTATTATAACAATATGCAGAATGAATTATCTCGAGGCAATATGATGTCAATCAAACCATAGTACAGATTGATGATAAACATGATGGGTGGGAGACATTGTTCGTCTACAGCAGTTCTCTTCTTGGGTCTTATTTCAGAGTTTTCTAAACTGCCGATTCTCCATGCCAGTGCAGTAATCATAGGTCAGTATTTCTTCAAGAAAATCCTTAGTATCATTAATCTGAAGGGGCATCAAAATTAATCTATAGAATGCACTATGAAGATATTTGTGGCTACACTTTAATGAAAGTATGATTCCCTCTCTTTACCCAGATGTTTATCTCCACGTAGTAACTCTATCAGGGATGGTGTCATCTATCACTGCTTGACCAGCTGTATTCAGAGTGGTGAAATGCAAACCTTTAATCTCACTGTTACCTGATAGACTTTGAAGAAGTCACAATATGACTAACCATATACAATATCAAAAAGAGACATAACAACTATCAGTAGTCAGTGAAACCTCTGGGCCTAGACTGCAATGCCTTTCAATAGTGCCATTGTTGTTTAAGCTGATCCACGTCTCATTACTGATACTGCTGCTGCTAAGTTGCTTCAGTCATGTCCGACTCTGTGCGACCCCATAGACGGCAGGCCACCAGGCTCCCCCGTCCCTGGGATTCTCCAGGCAAGAATACTGGAGTGGGTTGCCATTTCCTTTTCCAATGCATGAAAGTGAAAAGTGAAAGTGAAGTCACTCAGTCATGCCCGACTCTTAGCGACCCCATGGACTGCAGCCTACCAGGCTCCTCCATCCATGGGATTTTCCAGGTAAGAGTACCGGAGTGGGGTGCCATTACTGATGAGTAATATTAAATTTGGTTTATGAAGCTATTGCACTGTAGTAGTGAGTAAGGTGAGTACATGTTTAAGTTGTATAATCTCTACACCCCCAGCTTTATTGATTGATTTTTTTTTTAAGGAAACTGACAATAAAAGACAACATGGATAGTAAATAGTTTGGTTCATAAAGACATTTCTATGTACTACATAGACTCTATTTAAAAATAAGTCTTACTGAAAGTTAAAATAACACAGAGTAATTCCCACTATAATTGGATCAATACAAGAGTTGGGGTTTACTGAGTCTGAAAAGGAAGTAGAGTGATGAATATGGGCGAAGATTTATCTGTCTGGTTAGTGGCAATGCTCAGAATTTTATGAACAATGCTAGATATTGAATTATTAAATTTGATGGTTGTAGAATGACTTTAAAACTCAGTAACAAGTCCTCCTAAGTCTTATGTGTGCCTGCTAAATCACTTTGAGTGAGTGAGTGAAGTCGTTCAGTCGTGTCCGACTCTTTGCGACCCCATGGACTGTAGCCTACAAGGCTCCTCGGTCCATGGAATTTTCCAGGCAAGAGAACTGGAGTGGGTTGCCATTTCCTTCTCCAGGGGATCTTCCTGACCTAGGGATCGAACCCAAGTCTCCTGCATTGCAGGCAGATGCTTTACCAAATCACTTTAGTCATATCCATCTCTTTGTGACCCTATGGACTGTAGCCCGCCAGGCTCCTCTGTCCATGGGGATTATCCAGGCAAGAATATTGAAGTGGGTTGCTGTAGCCTCTTTCAGAGGGTTTTCCCAATCCAGGGATTGGACTCATGTCTCTTACTTCTCCTGCATTGGCAGGCAGATTCTTTACCACTACTACCACCTGGGAATCCCCTTAAATCTTATAGTTCAGTTCAGTCGCTCAGTCGTGTCTGACTCTTTGTGACCCCATGAATCACAGCACACCAGGCCTCCCTGTCTATCACCAACTCCCGGACTTCACTCAAACTCATGTCCATCGAGTCAGTGATGCCATATAGCCATCTCATCCTCTGTTGTCCCCTTCTCCTTCCCCCAATCCCTCCCAGCATCAGAGTCTTTTCCAATGAGTCAACTCTTTGCATGAAGTGGCCAAAGTATTTCAATTTCAGCTTTAGCATCAGTCCTTCCAATGAACATCCAGGACTGATCTCCTTTAGCATGGACTGGTTGGAACTCCTTGCAGTCCAAGGGACTCTCAAGAGTCTTCTCCAACACCACAGTTCAAAAGCATCAATTCTTTGGCACTCAGCCTTCTTCACAGTCCAACTCTCACATCCATACATGACCACTGGAAAAACCATAGCCTTGACTAGAGAGACCTTTGTTGGCAAAGTAATGTCTCTGCTTTTGAATATGCTATCTAGGTTGATCATAACTTCCAAGGAGTAAGCGTCTTTTAATTTCATGGCTGCAATCACCATCTGCAGTGATTATGGAGCCCCCCAAAATAAAGTCTGACACTGTTTCCACTGTTTCCCCATCTATTTCCCATGAAGTTATGGGACCAGATGCCATGATCTTTGTTTTCTGAATGTTGAGCTTTAAGCCAACTTTTTCACTCTCCTCTTTCACTTTCATCTAGAGGCTTTTTAGTTCCTGTCCACTTTCAACCATAAGGGTGGTGTCATCTGCATATCTGAGGTTATTGATATTTCTCCCGACAATCTTGATTCCAGCTTGTGCTTCTTCCAGTCCAGCATTTCTCATGATGTACTCTGCATAAAATTTAAATAAGCAGGGTGACAATACACAGCCTTGACATACTCCTTTTCCTATTTGGAACCAGTCTGTTGTTCCATGTCCAGTTCTAACTGTTACTTCCTGATCTGCATATAGGTTTCTCAAGAGGCAGGTCAGGTTGTCTGGTATTCCCATCTCTTTCAGAATTTTCCACAGTTTATTGTGATTCACATAGTCAAAGGCTTTGGCATAGTCAATAAAGCAGAAATAGATGTTTTTCTGGAACTCTCTTGCTTTTTTGATGATCTAGCGGATGTTGGCAATCTGATCTCTGGTTCCTCTGCCTTTTCTAAAACCAGATTGAACATATGGAATTTCACTGTTCACGTATTGTTGTAGATCTTATAAGGGGACTCCAATTTCTGCAGCCCACAGAAGGTGAAATACTTGGTGGTTGACATAAAAATGGTCTGTTTTGGTAATGTTTTGGAAATTAACTTTCCCCCAGTCACTGACCCTCCCCCTCCTCCTCACCATTTCTAGACTGTTGGCTTTCTGGCATGAGTGTTCAAGGGTGTTCCATTGCATCACACCAAATTCCTATTATAATCCTGGTTTTGAGGGAATGGTGTAGGCTGGAGTTGTTCACCTGGAAATGGAAAAGATGATGTTCAGGAAGAAATAGTTGTTGCACTGTTTTTTGTTTTTTTCCCCTGTTACTAAGAATCTGTCTGGGTATTTGACATTTCAGTGTTAAGACAGTTCCCAGGGTTCTGTTGGGGAAAAAAGTGGATGCTGAGTGACTGACCACATCTCCTTACAGCTGGTAGTTTATATCGAGGTATATATCTGAAAATTCACTTGAGTGATTTGACTGAACACTTTTCATGGGTGGTGGGCTCTGGGGGAGGTTCTTCTCTGCTATGCCTGGAGGAGCTAGGCTGTCGAGGGAGGTGGGGTGGAAAGTACATGTTGCTGAAGTGTGCAGTTGGGAGCCACATATTCTTCTTTAATTTTCAGGATTTTTCTCTGCCTAACAGCTCTGACTGATGGCCGTGAGGGGGGAGGTTTGGCACACGTTTGGTGTTTCCTAAAGCACTCTGGAGGAAGAACAGAACATCCTCTTGAAAGCATTCTCTGCAGAACCCATTTCAGGATTAAACAGTTTGAGGCTCTGTTATGACTTTCTTGGAGCCATGTCTGTTTTCCTATTGAGGTCATCATCTCCTGCTCCCCAGTGAATCCAAGGGAAGAATGAGTCATTGTCAATGAAAATCACACGGGGAATAGATGATGTTGCCCTGTCACAACTCAGAGTTGGGTGTTCCTGTATATAATACACTGGACAACATGGTGAGCTTATAGAGGTTTACAAGTAAGTATATGCGTGTTTTGAGTAAATATGAATGAACTAGGATAGCTTTCATTTGGGGCCTGGCCTGAGAACCAGGAGACCTGGAACTCTGCCATTAATGGGCTTTGTAATTTTGGGTAAGCAGCTTGATGTTTTGAGGTTTCCATTTTTCCATTTAAAAATAAGATTACATAATCTCTAAGGGAGAAGGCAATGCACCCCACTCCAGTGCTCTTGCTTAAAAATCCCATGGGTGGAGGAGCCTGGTGGGCTGCAGTCCATGGGGTCACGAACAGTCGGACACGACTGAGCGACTTCACTTTCACTTTCATGCATTGGAGAAGGAAATGGCAACCCACTCCAGTGTTCTAGCCTGGAGAATCCCAGGGACGGGGGAGCCTGGTGGACTGCCGTCTATGTAGTCACACAGAGTCAGACACGACTGAAACGACGACGTAGTAGTAGTAGTAATAGTAGTAGTAATAGTAGTAGTAGTAGTAAGGTCCTTTTTGGCAAACTGGTTCTATAATTTTCCTTTAATTTATTACAAAGAGTGCTCAGCCAGAGAATTCTGTGAAAACTTCTTTTTAACTTAAGATCAATCAGATGAATGTCGCCAATGTAAAAAATAAATCACTATCAGGTACATATGGTATTTGTAGTGTTATTTGTTTCTTAAAGGCTAATCTTCAGTAAATTGCTTGATCATTTGGTATGCAACATGCTCTTGTGTATTACATACTGTATTTGTATTTTATATTTGGAAATGCCATTGAACATTGCATATGGTTGTTCTGAATTTGTCAATAATGTTCAATG
This sequence comes from Bos indicus, assembly GCF_029378745.1. NCBI lineage: Eukaryota > Metazoa > Chordata > Mammalia > Artiodactyla > Bovidae > Bos > Bos indicus. The sequence continues at coordinate 29,794,599 of NC_091766.1, read as the reverse complement.
TGCATTCCATATTGAACAGCCATGCAATCCTTATATGGTGATACCCTTTTGCACTTTTAATAGAGTGTAATTAATGTTTTGTACAATCAATGCACATGTATTTCCTAGTCTTGTACCTTCCCAAGTTATACTTTTAAGATGGAAATGATGATTAGAACAGTTCTATATAGTAAAAGGGCTAACTTTATTTACTTATGTAGATAACTGACCCTAAGGAGTAGTATTTTTCAGGGAAAAATCTGTAATAATGTTATTAACTTTTTAGGAATATTTTTGAGTAGCAAAATCATATGTATTTAACTTGTATATTATTAAATCTTAGTTAAATATGACTTTTCAAATCTTATTTCAATTCTTCAAAGCTCATATCTTGATAAGGGTAAATTTCCCTAATTGTGAATACAATTATTTATACAATCTGCATATTAATACTATTTTATTATGAAAGCTTAAGAAGATTAAAGATTAGTGATAATTCATATTTTTTTGACTTCAGTGTGTATATTTTAATTTTTAAAGCATATACTAGGAAAAGCTTTATTTTGTGTGAGAAAGCATCAAATTTTATGGTTATAAATTAGCTATGAAGTCTCATTTTCAAGGAGCCATTCAGGACATATGCTGGCACATTCTGTTACCAGCTAGTGATCCAAATGGAGAAAAAATTTCCATGAGAAAGGCAAATTGTCTAATGAAAAGGACCCTAATAATCCAGAGGAGCCTATTGAAAACATTTCAGATCGTCCAGGTTGATTATATGCATTTTGAAATATTTTAAATCAGAAGTCTTTGTTGTTGATCGCTGTATTTTGTTAATGACCTCACGATTTCACTCTCTTAAGTAAAAGCATGCCCTGTTCTATAAAACATGTTTATTTAAGACAAAGAGGTCCTTCTCCCTTGCTGCCAGCTAAAGCACATACTCTGTCTGCTCTGCTGCACCACTCATTTTTCTGACTCATCTTCAGGTTCAAAAAATTACGTATTTGTTTGGCTGTTTGCAAAAGGCTTGCAGTATTGTTTTTCTCATGTCTGAATTTGTTCATATTAAAGCTTTCATAATACCCTTCAGTTTCTGTGTTAAACCGATGTTTAAATTGGAAAGAAAGTGGGAACTTTGGCAGTTGAGATAATTCACTTCATCTGGTGGCCAGCTCTGTTAACAATCACATCATATGCCAGCACTTAGACAAGATGAAAAGAGCCCTTGGGGCACTAAAGCTACACGTTCAGAGTGGAGGGAAAATACAGTTAGAGTTCTTTGTTTCATCATTTTATTCTCTAAAATGGGAAATTATTTTGACCAGAATCTTAGTGTTCAAAGAACGATTTAAAGGTTATGTGGTGGCTTCGCCATGGAAGCTGAATGCAGATTTTTGATCAGTATGCTGAACAGAAAGTGTTGCACCCCATGTCAGCAAATGATGTCTTTTATTCCCTGTGTATTGAGTGCTGTGAGGAAATGGTGATATTGTTAGCATATGAATAGCATCAAAGCCCTCCATTGGAAGATAAACCTCCATCTTCTGAAATAGATGCGGGACCTGCCCTCCTGCATGAAAGTGCCTCTCTTGCCAACCGTGTGCTCCCTCTAACCCCTTAGCGGTTTCTTCCAGAACAGGCACGTTGATATTCTGCACCGAGTTTGCTGGTGCATGACTGCGCATTCCATCACTTAGGAGAGAACATTTTCACATCAGATTGGCTTTGTACAGGAGGCAAGGGAAGAAGGCTATTAGCTAAAATAAATTTTATATTTTAAAGTTTGTGGCAGGGTGGAATTGACATTTTCTATATGGTTTTTATTATTATTTGTCCTAAAAATGAGAGACTGATCTAAACCTTGACAAGAAATAGAGTGGGTAACTGCCTCTTCATGTCTGAATGCAGACATGACTCTCTTTCATTCTTGCTGGATTCTTCAATCAATCCTGACATGCCAGCCAGACACAATTTAAAAATAATGCATCGGTCCCCTTCTTTGTGTACATGTTATTGGAGGTTGATAAGCCCTCCTCATCAAGCTCCTTCTCTTTCCACCTGTCCTGATGATCAACAAATCCTGCGGCTACTCAAGGTGGAATTTTAGTTCCACAGCAGAATTACTGAGGCTTTTAAGAGCACCAGCCACATCAAATAGGTCCTGAGATGATAAACTGACAGCCCATAACAGGGCAAGTAATTCCAGATGCCTTGGATGTTTAGTCTATTAGCTCATTGGGACATGTAAGGAATAGTCAGTTTCCATTAATGTTCAGTTTATTATTGGCCAAGATGCTTAGGGTATGATGCTGCTAGTCATTTCCTATAACAACTTTATTTACAGAGGAAGTCTTTTCTGAAAGGTACATGGCCAGAACTTCGTTTCTGAGCTCATATGTTATGCTAACCAAAAATGTCTGTCAAAACTTAAATCAGTGTCATAGGTTATATTTTCATTTTCATTACTCTTGGAGTCCTTTTTTTTTTTTTTTTAAATCATGTTGCCAGCGGTTATATTGACATTGATCAAAGTTTAGGTCAGCTCAATTCCAGCCTATGGTTTAGAAATAAGCAGAGCATAATGCTGACATGATTGATTTCCAGTTACTTATTCTGTGTGGTTTCTCTTGCATGTTTAAAGATGTATCTGTGTACAAAAGCAAAGAAACAACACCTTTGTTTTATAAAGAGCTGAATATACTCTTGATGGAAAACTGTTTTATATGTCATTGTAATAGAAGACCTTTTCTTACTTTCTATCTCTCACTCATACACTAAGTAATTGTTCCCATGGTCTCCCTGAGTGATACACACTGAGAAAGTGAATCTTGGTGGGTCAAGTTTGTCTGATTGTGAGATTCTGGATTGCTTCCAAATGAGAGGTTGGAATAGAAAGAATGAACACAAAGGCTTCTGGGACATGTTAGGAATATCAAGTACTATCTCCAGATTTTCTAATTAGTGTTCGAGACAAATGCTCAGGAAATTACAAGAGTGTACCTGATTTAACTCAAATTTTAAACATAGTGGATTTTAATAAGAATTAGTATTCTGACTTTTAGGTGATACCATTTTAGGCTTCAGCTTATTTAGTTATATTTTAAGGCTCAAATTGTTTCTTTCTTATTTTTTTTAACCCACATATTGATGAGCAAATGTCATTGTCTGAACTAGATTTTCCTCTCTGATGAAGAGACTGTTCCATATAAACCTAATCAATGAAGGTGAAAAGATTCAATACTTAATTCAAAAATGGGTAAGTCATGGGAATGGTAGGATATAAGAGACTGCTTGTTCTTTTAATTATTTGATCATAATATCCCATGTAAATGTAATAATTCATACATTTTAAACAATGTTTTATGCAGAACTTGGAAGGGCAGAGCTTGGAAAGAACCAAGTGAATTTACAGATAAAAAGAATGGTCCTACTTAATGATGTCAGAGTTGGATGAGCTGATGGTTTCATAAGTCAGAGATTTCAAGGCATCTAAATTACTGTGAAGTTATTGCCAGCTATCCTGATTGTTTGGGATAGCTGTTAAACATCACACACAGTCATTAATCCCCAGGCTGGCAAAAAAGATGATTAGAGTGGCCTGTAAAAATAAGAACTATCATACTAGCAGATTAAAAAAAATCACTTGGCCAAGTATTGTTTTGAGACTAAATAGAGTATGGAAAAATGTTCCACCAGTGCATTTCAAAGCATGAAATGTTCTTTTCTGTAAATAATGATTGAATAAGGTCATATTTCTGTCCTGGAATCAGGACTTTAGTGATTTGGTAATTTGCCAGCAAGTCTAGGGGCTAATTTTAGAGCCTGATTAAGCTTTGAAAGCATCTCTATATGTTTCATTCATTAATATTACTAATAATCTCAACTCCCCAAACCCACCCTTCTCCTGGTTAGGGAAGAATTCCTTTTTAAGGTCACAGAGAAATTTCAAGTTTCTAATTATGAACCTCAAAAAATTACAGAAAGAACAAAAGTGAGAGAGAGAGATAAAGAGAGAGATTCCCTGTGTGATCATGTGTCTGTGGGGAGGGGTAAGAGATAGCTGAATAATTTCTAACCCACCTTCAAAGTGTATTTTTATTCAGAAGTTTACTGAGTTATTTCTAGTTCTCTTTTAAACTATTTCCTTTCTATTCTTATAAAGCATCATTATTTAGCAAGGACTTCAGAACACTTTTATTTCAAAATAAGATAGCTGGGGAGCACATGTATACCTGTGATGGATTCATTTTGATATTTGGCAAAACTAATACAATTATGTAAAGTTAAAAAAAAAAATAAGATAGCAACCTAATGTGCTGTGCTGCGCTTAGTCGCTCAGTCAAGTCCAACACTTTGCGACCCCATGGACTGTAGCCCACCAGGCTCCTCTGTCCATGGGGATTCTTCAGGCAAGAATACTGGAGTAAGTTGCCATGTCCTCCTCCAGGGGAATCTTCCCAAGTCAGGGATCAATCCCAGGTCTCACAGCAGGCAAATTCTTTACTATCTGAACCATCAAAGAAGCCCAAGAATGCTGGAGTAGGTACCCTATCCCTTCTCTAGGGGAACTTCCTGACCCATGAATTGAACTGGGAGTAGCCTGGTATGCTGCAGTCCATGGCGTCGTGAAGAGTCGGACACGACTGAGCGAATTCACTTTCACTTTTCACTTTCATGCATTGGAGAAGGAGATGGCAACCCACTCCAATGTTCTTGTCTGGAGAATCCCAGGGATGGGGGAGCCTGGTGGGCTGACGTCTATGGGGTTGCACAGAGTCGAACATGACTGAAGTGGCTTAGCAGCAGCAGCAGCAGTTCCTGCATAGAAGGTGGATTCTTTACCTGCTGAGCTACCAGGGAAACCCAAAAGCCTATATAAACTACCTACAATTCTTCATGAACAGCTTTTTTATCTCAACATTTAAATAATCAGATCACTATTTTTTGTGCTTTATTCAAATTGTATATTAATTGGTCAAATGAAATATTTGGGGGAGCAAATAATTAGGAAAAACTTGCAGAAACATCTAGGTCCTTAATGGGGAAACAATCGAAACAGTGACAGACTTTATTTTTTTGGGCTCCAAAATCACTGCAGATGGTGGGGCCATGAAATCAAAAGATGCTTGCTCCTTGGAAGAAAAGTTATGACCAACCTAGACATAATATTTGGAGAAGGCAATGGAACCCCACTCCAGTACTCTTGCCTGGAAAATCCTGTGGATGGAGGAGCCTGGTAGGCAGCAGTCCATGGGGTTGCACAGAGTCGGACATGACTGAGTGACTTCACTTTCACTTTTAGACATAATATTAAAAAACAGAGACATTACTTTGCCAACAAAGGTCCATTTAGTCAAAGCTATGGTTTTTCCAATAGTCATGTATGGATATGAGACTTGGACTACAAGGAAAGCTGAGTGCTGAAAAATTGATGCTTTTGGACTGTGGTGTTGGAGAAGACTCTTGAGAGTCCCTTGGACTGCAAGGAGATCCAACCAGTCCATCCTAAAAGAAAACAGTCCTGAATATTCATTGGAAGGACTGATGCTAAAGCTCCTCCTGATGCAAAGAACTGACTCACTAGAAAAGACGCTGATGCTGGGAAGATTGAAGGCAGGAGGAGAAGAGGACAACAGAGGATGAGATGGTTGGATGGCATCACTGACTCAAAGGACATAAGTTTGAGTAAGCTCTGGGAGTTGGTGAGGGACAGGGAAGCCTGGTGTGCTGCAGTCCATGGGTTTGCAAAGAGTTGGACACGACTGAGTGACTGAACTGACTGGCTGACTTAAGGAAATATTTTAATGCCATGTGTATGGCTCAAAAATATACTAACATGATTTAAAATATGCTACTTTATGAATCAAGTAGAATTTCCCTTTGTAATAGGGAAACATTTAGAGTACCAAAGAAATGATTTTAAATTATTTTTCTTTATTGAATAACTGCTGCTGCTGCTAAGTTGCTTCAGTCATGTCTGACTCTGTGCGACCCCATAGAGGGCAGCCCACCAGGCTCTGCTGCCCCTGGGATTCTCCAGGCAAGAACACTGGAGTGGGTTGCCATTTCCTTCTCCAATGCAGGAAAGTGAAAAGTGAAAGTGAAGTCACTCAGTTGTGTCCGACTCTTAGCGACCCTATGGACTGCAGCCCATCAGGGTCCTCTGTCCATGGGATTTTCCAGGCAAGAGTACTGGAGTGGGGTGCCATTGCCTTCTGTGCCATCAGAGGGCAGACAGACTGAAAAACACAATTACAGAAAACTAACCAATCTAATCATGTGGACCATAGCCTTGTCTAACTCAATGAAACTATGAGTTATTGAATAATCTATAATAAAGAGCATGGAGGATGCCAACTAGATTTCAGTGACTCAAAATCAGGTATTCATCCATTTATTCATTCACTGTCATAAATATTTATTGAAGGTAGCAGGTATAGAGCAGAGGACAAGGTTCAGTTCAGTCGCTGAGTCGTGTCCAACTCTCTGCGACCCCATGGATTACAGAATGCCAGGCCTCCCTGTCCATCACCAACTCCCAGAGTTTACTCAGTCTCATGTCCATTGAGTTGGTCATGCCACCCAACCATCTCATCATCTGTTGTCCCCTTCTCCTCCCACCTTCAATCTTTCCCAGCATCAGGGTCTTTTCAAATGAGTCAGTTCTTCACATCAGGTGGCCAAAGTATTGGAGTTTCAACTTCAACATCAGTCCTTCCATGAACACTCAGGACTGATCTCCTTTAAGATGGACTGGTTGGATCTCCTTTCAGTCCAAGGGACTCTCAAGAGTCTACTCCAACACCACAGTTCAAAAGCATCAGTTCTTTGGCGCTCAGCTTTCCTTATAGTCCAACTCTCACATCCATACATGACTAGAGGACAAGGTATGAAATGGCAAAAGCCCATTGATTAAGGTAAGGAATGATAAAAGCTTGGATATAAGGGCAGAGAAGAGGAGAGGGGAAGTACAGGGCTTTAAGAGTAGTTTAGGAGGAAGAGTGGGATGTAAGTGAAACTACAGAAGCACTAGTATTGATCAGCTTGAATGTGAGAATACTTATCTGAGCTTTGTCCTTTAGCTATTTATGAGGCCAGAATATTACATTCTGTGAGCTCAGAAAGAGGCTTTGTGGGGTTAGCCTGCTCAACATGCTATCACATTGCCTCCCCTCATATCTGTTGAGAAACCACTATTCCACTAAGCACAGAGGTTGTTTGTCAGTCTCTACTGCTATCAATATCTTTCTGGTATGAAAGAGGTGATGCTGTTGGGCAAGGAGATATTATTCCTTACCCAAAGTATGGGCAAGAGTATTGTTCTAATTCCCCATGGTTCACAAGTGTTAATTAAAATACTAAAATGATGCATGTTATGAGACAAAGGAAAAACTCCAACTATATTGTCCCCGTTACTTCCTACTGCCACAGCCATACTCCCAGAAGTAGCCATTAAAGCTCAAGAAGATATGTTAAATTCTCAATTCAGTATGTTAACAGAAGAGCATATATTACAATATATTAATATTCTCTCTTTTTTTTTTTTTTGCCATTCTTTGTACATGGACTTTTCTATGGTTAACTTGAAGCATAACTTTGCCTTAAAGAATAGGGTTAGAATTTTTAGAGTAGCATTGCAAAGAGTCTATACTCAGCTTTTGACACTTACAAGAGATACTTGGGGTCAAAGCAAAGTGATAGACTTGAAGTCTTGCAATATCTAAGAGAGGCAGAAGCTCCCTAAATTCCTTTACCTACCCCTCTAACACATCGAAAGGGGCAGACTTGGTGGGTAAGACCATAGAAAATAATATGCCTTAAGTAGGGCAAAGGAGGACCGGAGAGAGTACATATTCCAGACCTGCTCCTCTTGTTCCTACGGGGTGGTTGCTGAATACAGGAGACTGAAGGGGGAAATGTGACCAGACCTATACTCCCTGGGCTTTTCACTGCAGTGCAGGCATTGTGCTCAATTGATTGAGAGGAATGTTTGTTCCTTGGTTTGGGCAGTATAGGAAGGTATTCCACAAGCCTCATGAACCAGTCTGGGGGTTTACAACACGAAGGTAAATTCAGTGGCCCAACCTAGCTAGGTGGAAGGAGTCAGAGTGTATTTTCTGAGCACTTCTGAGTTCCCAGAAAAGAAACAGAAGCTGGTTAAGCTGATAGTCAGTGGTCTCTGGCCTTTTGTGGCAAGGGGTAAGGTGCCCTTGCAGGAGAAGCCACAGTGTTCAGAAGCTATGATGGCTGAGATCCAGGTGGGGCACAAAGAAGATGCTCAGAGAGTTCCTCATGGTCTTTTCAGGACCGAGTTGATGGCACGCTAGCCAGGGAGCATCAGCAGGGCTGGCTGGTACTCAGTAGTTGAGATGCACAAGAGGAGAATGTTGGCAGATCTAAGGCCTCTATTTTGCCTTCAGTCACATTGCCTTAAAGTACAGATGACACAATTTCCTTTCCCCTAACTGCTTGTCATCTTGAAGGAGCAGAGGAAAGGGATGAAAATCAAAAGGGTGAAGTTTTACTAAAAAAGCTTAAAAATTATTGCATTGGGTTGAATTTACTGGTGTGGACTAAAATATAGGTTTCTGCAACTGACCAGGCGGGGAATGCATAGGGTTCATGAAATTGCCTATCTATAAGAAATAAAGCAGCTGCTTTGAGCATCTGAATGCAGTTTGAGTGAACTAACTGGATGTCGGACCTTGTGAATTATCTTTGTCTCGTAACTGCTGTTTATCATATACTCTATTTGTGCCTTTTTATTCTACCTCTTGGGAAATTTAGTCAAATTTTTCTTCCCAAATTCCTATCACAATTTTAATTTTGATACTAATATTTTTAATTTTGAGGAACATTTTCTTGATTTCTGATACTTCCTATCACAGAAGCTTCTACTTTTATTTGTTATGGATATAATATTCTGTCACATCCCTGCTGTTATCATGAGAGTTTTTAAACAATTCTCAGTACAATCGTATAATATGTACAGTTCTTTAAACAATTCTCTTTCAAACAGTTCTCTTTTGTGGATTGTCTTTGTTTCTTCTGAGGTCACCTGTTCTGTTCGTTCTTCCTGGCCCTTCTCTCTTTTAATGTTTACAGATTTGTGTAGAAGACATCAAAAAGCCTAGATTGAGTGTCTGAAGCTCCAAATGGGTCTCTGTAATTCATTCCTCACCAGGCATTAGAGCACTTAGTCCAACTGTTTGTTCAGCCCATGGTTATGTTCTTACAGTTTGATGTGAAGATGGTAAATACAGGAGAGGAGGAACTCAATGGCCAAATCCACTTCTCCAATTATTTTTTATACTCTCATGATTTCCAAAATTATATATCAGTCCAAATTTCTCTGCTGAAATTCAGATGCAAGTATCCAATTACGCACTGGACATTTTCACGTGGGTGGAGGGCCCTTAAATGTATCAGCCCACCTCTCTCCTTCTCCTTCTTTTCTTCCTCCTCCCATATATGTTATCTCAGTGCAACCATCCAGTTCTATAAGTTCTGCTTCCAGAATATCTCTTGAATTTTTCCACTTCTTTTATTTCCTTTACCCATAGAATATGCGTATGTCCTGACCACTATAATTACACATTTGAATGATCACAGCATCTCTTTATCTGGTCTTCCTTCTTCCAATCTCTTTATATACACAGTTCTTTCTCCAGAATGAACTTCTAAGATGAAAAATCTGACTATAACATTCCAAATTGATCATCTCCCATTTCAATAACTGTCCATTGATCTGAAGGTAAATCTTGAGTATCTTACTCTGGTTTACAAAACCCTTTATGATCCGACCCCTGGTCACTCATCTGATCTTTCAGATGAGTTGTTGTTCTACCCACCTTCTATAACCTAGTCATACAAAGCCTCCTTTAGAATTCAGAATGCATTTTGCTCTCTCTTACTCTGATACTGTTATTTACGAGCTGCAAAGTGAGGCTTTGAAAGTGAGGTGAAAGTGAGGCTTATGAAATTGAAAAGGCCAAAGTTATAAGAGAAAGTTGAAGAGAGAGTTCTGAAATAGGATAAAGGGATCATGAGTACCTAATGAAGCAAAGAGAGCAAGTAAGATACAGATGAAAAAGTGCTTGTTAGTTTTCACAACAGTGAAATATGAAATTGTGTTTACTTGTTAAATTGGAAGGGATTCTCAGGTGGCTCAGGGGTAAAGAACTGGCCTGCCAGTGCAGAAGATGCGGGTTCAATCCCTGGGTCAGGAAGATCCTCTGGAGAAGGAAATGGCAACCCTCTCCAGTATTCTTGTCTGGAAAATCCCATGGACAGAGGAGCCTGGCCAGCTACAGTCCATGGGGTTACAAAGAGTCGGATATCACTGAGCACGCACACACTGATCAGTAAGTTTTTTCATTTTCAAAATTAATTGTTAGAGCCTCTGTCTTTATTTAAAATAGACAATGACTAAATAGTATTCACAAACTGTAGAATTTAAAAGATGGTCATTTTGTGAACTTATTGCAATCAGTGATAATTAGTGGAAGCAGACTGGTATGGATTAAAAAGAGGATGTGAGGTGAGGAAATCAACATAGTGTTCGTAGACAACTCTTCTGATATATAGGACTGTGGTGTGCAGGAGTGAAACAATATGGTGATTAAAGTCCAGATAGAGTGTTTATTATGTAGCTCTGTGTTAAGGTGGTATAGATGTGAGCATGCTTATATGCTGACAAGAAGTCAAAGCCACATTAGGTTCTCAGATTGATTTCTTTATGCCTGTATCCCCAGTTTTCAGACATCACCGCCCACCCCCTACCCCTGCTGATACTTCCAACTCCAGGGAAAGGCATAGTATAGGTTCTTTTGGGATCTTTTTCTCCCCTAACATCATTTACATGCCTGTTGACTTAATGGACCTTAGCTCTAGATGGCAAGATGTAGCCTTCCCGTCCCTTCATGCACCCCCTGTAGGAGTCAACTTCCTGTTGTCCCTGTGGGATGTGGGGGATTGTCTTCCATCTGGTCATCATTTACTTTACGCCATTGCCTTTCCCACTCTCCTAGGTTCATCCCTTGGGTCTCAGTTCACTTTGCCAGCGTTCCTACTTAAAGTAGGTTTTAGCTAAAGGTTTAGGGGATAGTAGAGAGGCCATACCACATAAAGAGGAAACATCTATTAACACATTCTTGATTGGAGACCTATTACAGCCACAGGCATTAGTTTTTGCCCCCCCATCACCCCCATCAATAATGTGTTAATTGTAACATTATTCTTGGAAATGTATCTAAAATTCCTGCATGACTATGCTGTACTGTATAATCTGGCTCTGCCATGTTGTAAGGTTCCTTCTTTCTTGACACTTCTTCCAGTTTCCCTCTCAGGGTCCCAATTCCTTTCCTAAAGTACTGGTGAAAAGTGAAAGTGAAAGTCATGTCTGATTCTTTGTGTCCCCATGGACTGTAACCTACCAGGCTCCTCTGTCCGTGGGATTCTCCAGGCAAGAATACTGGAGTGGGTTGCCATTCCCTTCTCCAGGGGATTTCCCAATCCAGGGATCGAACACCAATCTTCCTCATTACAGGCAGATTCTTTACCATCTGAGCCACCAGGGAAGCCCAAAGCACTGGTTGCTGCTGCTGCTGCTGCTAAGTCGCTTCAGTCGTGTCCGACTCTGTGCAATCCCATAGACGGCAGCCCACCAGGTTCCCCCGTCCCTGGGATTCTCCAGGCAAGAACACTGGAGTGGGTTGCCATTTCCTTCTCCAAAGCATGAAAGTGAAAAGTGAAAGTAAAGTTGCCAGTCGTGCCCAACTCTTAGCGACCCCATGGACTGGAGCCTACCAGGCTCCTCCGTCCATGGGATTTTCCAGGCAAGAGTACTGGAGTGGGTTGCCATTGCCTTCTCCGAAAGCACTGGTGGATACCTCCAAATGCTCCACTACCCATACAGAATAACTGTTTTAAGCTCCTTCCATACTCACAGTGGGCAGATGTTTCAGATGCTAATAGACTGTTAGGATAGTTTCCTTAAAAAAAAAAAAAAAAGTAGTTATCTCTTTTAGAAGAAATGGTACCCTACTCCAGTCCTCTTGCCTGGAAAATCCCATGGACGGAGGAGCCTGGTAGGCTGCAGTCCATGGGGTTGCTAAGAGTTGGACACAATTGAGCGACTTCACTTTCACTTTTCACTTTCCTGCATTGGAGAAGGAAATGGCAACCCACTCCAGTGTTCTTGCCTGGAGAATCCCAGGGGCAGCAGAGCCTGGTGGGCTGCCCTCTATGGGGTCGCACAGAGTCAGACATGACTGAGGCGACTTAGCAGCAGCAGCAGCAGCAGCAGCAGCATACTCTTTCTCAGCCAGTTGATTCAAATGACAGCCATTATTTAATAATAATACTTATATATCTATATCTATCCATCTGTCTTAGAAATATTAGATAAGGATACCAAAGAACAAAGTAATTCTTATGCATAATTGCAATTAAAATTTACCTCAATTAGTACAGATCAGGGACAATATTATAATTATAATTTTTTAAAGCACAATCATATAATATCACTATTTCATTTTAGAATTATTACATAATTACCTGACATATTCAAATTAAAAATATTATAGATGTGGCTATTCATTATTTTCTTATCTATATTTTTAAAATAAAATGATAAGTTATCCCTTCTCCCATTCCTCATAACTCCACATTAAAGAAATAAGAGACTCTATCTATATGATCAAAGTCAGAAATTTTATTTCAGAGGACAGGCATGTTGAAAGTTCTCTAAACTAGAAAACTCTCTATTGTCAAAAAGTGTCCAAACAATTTGGAAGCTGTAGGATTATTTTAGGAAATCTGAATATAGAAATTACCTGTCAAGGAACAGGGTGTTAAGGTCAGAAAAGTTGTTATAACTCAAGTCAGGTCACAGTTACTCTTGTTATATGGCAAAGTACAGGCCTTCTTGCAGGGTTTTCCAGCCACAGAAGAGGGTGAGAATTCTAGCTTCTCTGATCTTCAGTCACCTCACTGTTCCATACCTTCCACTTGGCAAAGAAAATGAAAAATAAGTGCAAGGGAATTTGTTCATTTTTCATAGAAGAAAAGTTCTGTTTGATCATATTCCTGTTTGAATGATGTTTTTAAAACAACCAGAAAACAATCTTATAAACAAAGAAAACAATATTGTGTGTAAGTTAATAATCTCTATGTTTTACTGATTAGGCTAAAAAAGAAACTTAAACCATTTTGTGTGTCTTTTATTTATTTAAAAAATGAAGGCTTCCCTCTCAATCCAATTCCTTGGCATTTGGAATTGAATGAACCATGATGAATTTCAGTGAAGCAGACCAATTTTGACTAAATAATAAAAGTGATTTTGTTGAAAGCGTATCAGAGTACACTCTGGCATCAGACCTAGCCTTTTAAAACTTTATATTGACATCTTTTAATTTTTTTAATTAAAATATGTAATTGAAGCATAGTTGATTTACAATGTTGTTTCAGTTTCAGGTGGACAGCAAAATGATTCAGTTACACACATACATGTATCTATTCTTTTTAAGATTCTTTTCCTTTCTCAGTTCAGTTAGTTGCTCTGTTGTGTCAGACTCTTTGTGACCCCATGGACTGCAGCACTCCAGGCTTCCCTGTCCTTCGCCAACTCCTGGAGCCTGCTCAGACTAAAGTCCATTGAGTTGGTGATGCCCTCCAACCATCTTATCCTTTTTCATCCCCTTCTTCTTCCTTCAGTCTTTTCCAGCATCAGGGTTTTTTTCCAGTGAGTCAGTTCTTCCCATTAGGTGGCCAAAGTATTGGAGTTTCAGCTTTAGCATCAGTCTTTCCAATGAATATTCAGGGCTGATTTCCTTTAGGATTAACTGATTTGACCTCTTTGCAGTCCAAGGGACTCTCAAGAGTCTTCTCCAACCACAGTTCAAAAGCATCAATTCTTCAGCACTCAGCTTTCTTTATGGTCCAACTCTCACATCCATACCTGGCTACTGGAAAAACCATAGCTTTGACTAGATGGACCTTTGTTGGCAAAGTAATGTCTCTGCTTTTTAATATGCTGTCTTGGTTGGTCATAGCTTTTCTTACAAGGAGCAAGCGTCTTTTAATTTCATGGCTGCACTCACCATCTGCAGTGATTTTGGAGCCCCCAAAAATAAAGTCTGTCACTGTTTCCATTGTTTCCCCATCTATTTGCCATGAAGTGATGGGACCGGATGCCATGATCTTCATTTTTTGAATGTTGAGTTTTAAGCCAACTTTTTCACTCTCCTCTTTCACTTTCATCAAGATGCTCTTTAGTTCTTTTCGTTTTCTGCCATAAAGGATGGTGTCATCTGCATATCTGAGGTTATTGATACTTCTCCTGGCAATCTTTATTCCAGCCTGTGCTTCATCTAGCCCAGCATTTCTCATGATGTGCTCTGCATGTAAGTGAAATTAGCAGGGTGAAAATATACAGCTTTGACATACTCGTTCCAAATTTGGAACCAGTCCATTTTTGCATGTCTGGTTCTAACTGTTGCTTCTTGACCTGCACACAGATTTCTCAGGAGGCAGCTCAGGTGGTCTGCTATTCCCATCTCTTTAAGAATTTTCCACAGTCGTTATATACACACAGTCAAAGGCTTTAGTATAGTCAATGAAGCAGAAGTAAATGTTTTTCTGGAACTCTCTTGCTTTTTCAAATATCCAACGGATGTTGCCAATTTGATCTCTGTTTCTCCCGCCTTTTATAAATCCAGCTTAACATGTGAAATTTCTTATTTCACATACTGCTGAAGCCTGGCTTGGAGAATTTTGAGCATTACTTTGCTAGTGTGTGAAATGAGTGCAATTGTGTGGTACTTTGAACATTCTTTGGCATTGCCTTTCTTTAGGATTTAAAGGAAAACTGACATTTTCCAACCCTGTCTCCCCTGCTGAGTTTTCCAAATGTGCTAACATATTGAGTGCAGCACTTTCACAGCATCTTTTTTTAGGATTTGAAATAGCTCAGCTGGAGTTCCTCGCCTCCACTAGTTTTGTTCATAGTGATGCTTCTTAAGGCCCACTTAATTTCACATTCCAGGATGTCTAGCTCTAGGTGAGTGGTCACACTATTGTGGTTATCTGGGTTATTAAGATCTTTTTTGTATAGTTCTTCTGTGTATTCTTGCCACCTTTTCTTAATATCTTCTGCTTCTGTTAGGTCCATACCATTTCTGTCCTTAATTGTGCCCATCTTTGCATGAAATGTTTCCTTGATATCTCTAATTTTCTTGAAGAGATCTCTAGTCTTTCCCATTCTATTGTTTTCCTCTATTTCTTTGCATTTATCACTTAGGAAGGCTTTCTTATCTCTCCTTGCTATTCTCTGGAACTCTGTATTCAGATGGGTATATCTTTCCTTTTCTCCTTTGCCTTTCACTTCTCTTCTTTTCTCAGCTATTTGTAAGGCCTCCTCAGACAACCATTTTGCCTTTTTGCGTTTCTTCTTCTTGGAGATGGTTTTGATCACTGCCTCCTGTACAATATTACAAACCTCCATCCATAGTTCTTCATTCTGTCTATCAGATCTAATCCCTTGAGTCTATTTCTCATTTCTACTATTTAATTGTAGGGGATTTGATTTATAGGTCATACCTGAATGGTCTAGTGGATTTCCCTGCTTTCTTAAATTTAAGTCCTTATTTGGAAATAAGAAGTTCATGATCTGCTGACTCTATAGAGCTGTTCTTCAGCTGCAGCTGTAAAGAATATAATCAATCTGATTTCGGTATTGACCACCTGGGGATGTCCATGTGTAGAGTCTTCTCTTGTGTTGTTGGAAGAGGGTGTTTGTTATGACCAATGCGTTCCCTTGGCAAAACTCTGTTAGCCTTTGCCCTGCTTCATTTTGTACTCCAAGGCCAAACTGCCTGTTAGATCCAGATATCTCTTGACTTCCTCCTTTTGCATTCCTGTCCCCTGTGATGTAAAGGACATCATTTTTGGTGTTAGTTCTGGAAGGTTTTGTAGGTCTTCATTGAATTACTTCAGCTTCTTCGAAATTTATGGTTGGGGCATTGATTTAGATTACTCTGATATTGAACAGTTTGCCTTGAAAATGAACAGAGATCATTCTGTCGTTTTTGAGATCCAAGTACTGCATTTTGGACCCTTTTGTTTACTATGAGGGCTACTCCATTTTTTTCTAAGGGTTTTTGCCCATAGTAGTAGATACAATGGTTATCTGAATTAAATTCACCTAGTCCAGTCCATTTTAGTTCATTGATTCCTAAAATGTCCATATTCACTCTTGCCATCTCCTATTTGACCACTTCCAATTTTTGTTGATTTGTGGACCTAAGATTCCAGGTTCCTATGCAGTATTGTTCTTTACAGCATCAGACTTCACTTCCATCACCAGTCACATCCACAACTGGGTGTTGCTTTTGCTTTGGCCTCGTCCTTCATTCTTTCTGGAGCTATTTCTCCAATATTCTCCAGTAGCATATTGGACACCTACCAACCTGGGGAGCTCATCTCTGAGTGTCGTATCTTTTTGCCTTTCATACTGTTCATGGGGTTCTCAAGGCAAGAATACTGAAGTGAATAAAAAGAAAATTTCCTTTCTAGGTTATCATAAAATACTGAGTTAGTTCCCTGTGCTATATAGAAGGTCCTTGTTGGACATCCATTTTATGTAAAGTAGTATGTATATGTTAATCCCAAACTTCTAATTTATCTCCCCATCCCATATCTATTTTTATTTTTATTTTTTTTAAATTTTATTTTTAAACTTTACAATATTGTATTAGTTTTGCCAAATATCGAAATGAATCCGCCACAGGTATACATGTGTTCCCCATCCTGAACCCTCCTCCCTCCTCCCTCCCCATACCATCCCTCTGGGTCATCCCAGTGTACCAGCCGCAAGCATCCAGTATCGTGCATCGAACCTGGACTGGCGACTTGTTTCATACATGATATTATACATGTTTCAATGCCATTCTCCAAAATCTTCCCACCCTCTCCCTCTCCCACAGAGTCCATAAGACTGTTCTATACATCAGTGTCTCTTTTGCTGTCTCGTACACAGGGTTATCGTTACCATCTTTCTAAATTCCATATATATGCGTTAGTATACTGTATTTATGTTTTTCCTTCTGGCTTACTTCACTCTGTATAATAGGCTCCAGTTTCATCCACCTCATTAGAAGTGATTCAAATGTATTCTTTTTAATGGCTGAGTAATACTCCATTGTGTATATGTACCACAGCTTTCTTATCCATTCATCTGCTGATGGACATCTAGGTTGCTTCCATGTCCTGGCTATTATAAACAGTGCTGCGATGAACATTGGGGTACACGTGTCTCTTTCCCTTCTGGTTTCCTCAGTGTGTATGCCCAGCAGTGGGATTGCTGGATCATAAGGCAGTTGTATTTCCAGTTTTTTAAGGAATCTCCACACTGTTCTCCATAGTGGCTGTACTAGTTTGCATTCCCACCAACAGTGTAAGAGGGTTCCCTTTTCTCCACACCCTCTCCAGCATTTATTATTTGTAGACTTTTGGATTGCAGCCATTCTGACTGGTGTGAAATGGTACCTCATAGTGGTTTTGATTTGCATTTCTCTGATAATGAGTGATGTTGAGCATCTTTTCATGTGTTTGTTAGCCATCTGTATGTCTTCTTTGGAGAAATGTCTATTTAGATCTTTGGCCCATTTTTTGATTGGGTCATTTATTTTTCTGGAGTTGAGCTGTAGGAGTTGCTTGTATATTTTTGAGATTAGTTGTTTGTCAGTTGCTTCATTTGCTATTATTTTCTCCCATTCTGAAGGCTGCCTTTTCACCTTGCTAATAGTTTCCTTTGTTGTGCAGAAGCTTTTAAGTTTAATTAGGTCCCATTTGTTTATTTTTGCTTTTATTTCCAATATTCTGGGAGGTGGGTCATAGAGGATCCTGCTGTGATGTATGTCGGAGAGTGTTTTGCCTATGTTCTCCTCTAGGAGTTTTATAGTTTCTGGTCTTACGTTTAGATCTTTAATCCATTTTGAGTGTATTTTTGTGTATGGTGTTAGAAAGTGTTCTAGTTCCATTCTTTTACAAGTGGTTGACCAGATTTCCCAGCACCACTTGTTAAAGAGATTGTCTTTAATCCATTGTATATTCTTGCCTCCTTTGTCAAAGATAAGGTGTCCATAGGTGTGTGGATTTATCTATGGGCTTTCTATTTTGTTCCATTGATCTATATTTCTGTCTTTGTGCCAGTACCATACTGTCTTGATAACTGTGGCTCTGTAGTAGAGCCTGAAGTTAGGTAGGTTGATTCCTCCAGTTCCATTCTTCTTTCTCAAGATAGCTTTGGCTATTTGAGGTTTTTTTGTATTTCCATACAAATTGTGAAATTATTTGTTCTAGCTCTGTGAAGAATACCGTTGGTAGCTTGATAGGGATTGCATTGAATCTATAAATTGCTTTGGGTAGTATACTCATTTTCACTATATTGATTCTTCCAATCCATGAACATGGTATATTTCTCCATCTATTAGTGTCCTCTTTGATTTCTTTCCCCAGTGTTTTATAGTTTTCTATATATAGGTCTTTAGTTTCTTTAGGTAAATATATTCCTAAGTATTTTATTCTTTCCGTTGCAATGGTGAATGGAATTGTTTCCTTAATTTCTCTTTCTGTTTTCTCATTATTAGTGTATAGGAATGCAAGGGATTTCTGTGTGTTGATTTTATATCCTGCAACTTTACTACAATCATTGATTAGTTCTAGTAATTTTCTGGTGGAGTCTTTAGGGTTTTCTATGTAGAGGATCATGTCATCTCCAAATAGTGAGAGTTTTACTTCTTCTTTTCCAATTTGGATTCCTTTTATTTCTTTTTCTGCTCTGATTGCTGTGGCCAAAACTTCCAAAACTATGTTGAATAGTAATGGTGAAAGTGGGCACTCTTGTCCTGTTCCTGACTTTAGAGGGAATGCTTTCAATTTTTCACCCTTGAGGATAATGTTTGCTGTGGGTTTGTCATATATAGCTTTTATTATGTTGAGGTATGTTCCTTCTATTCCTGCTTTCTGGAGAGTTTTTATCATAAATGGATGTTGAATTTTGTCAAAGGCTTTCTCTGCATCTATTGAGATAATCATATGGTTTTTATTTTTCAATTTGTTAATGTGGTGTATTACATTGATTGATTTGCGGATACTGAAGAATCCTTGCATCCCTGGGATAAAGCCCACTTGGTCATGGTGTATGATCTTTTTAATATGTTGTTGGATTCTGATTGCTAGAATTTTGTTAAGGATTTTTGCATCTATGTTAATCAGTAATATTGGCCTGTAGTTTTCTTTTATTGTGGGATCTTTGTTAGGTTTTGGTATTAGGGTAATGGTGGCCTCATAGAATGAGTTTGGAAGTTTACCTTCCTCTGCAATTTTCTGGTAGAGTTTGAGCAGGATAGGTGTTAGCTCTTCTCTAAATTTTTGGTAGAATTCAGCTGTGAAGCTGTCTGGACCTGGGCTTTTGTTTGCTGGAAGATTTTTGATTACAGTTTCAATTTTCATGCTTGTGATGGGTCTGTTAAGATTTTCTATTTCTTCCTGGTCCAGTTTTGGAAAGTTGTACTTTTCTAAGAATTTGTCCATTTCTTCCACATTGTCCATTTTATTGGCATATAATTGTTGATAGTAGTCTTTTATGATCCTTTGTATTTCTGTGTTGTCTTTGTGATCTCTCCATTTTCATTTTTAATTTTATTGATTTGATTTTTCTCCCTTTGTTTCTTGATGTGTCTGGCTAATGGTTTGTCAATTTTATTTATCCTTTCAAAGAACCAGCTTTTGGCTTTATTGATTTTTGCTATGGTCTCTTTTGCATTTATTTCTGCCCTAATTTTTAAGATTTCTTTCCTTCTACTAACCCTGGGGTTCTTCATTTCTTCCTTTTCTAGTTGCTTTAGGTGTAGAGTTAGATTATTTATTTGAGTTTTTTCTTGTTTCTTGAGGTATGCCTGTATTGCTATGAACTTTCCCCTTAGGACTGCTTTTACAGTGTCCCACAGGTTTAGGGTTGTTGTGTTTTCATTTCCATTCATTTCTATGCAAATTTTGATTTCTTTTTTGATTTCTTCTGTGATTTGTTGGTTATTCAGCAGCGTGTTGGTCAGTCTCCATATGTTGGAATTTTTAATATTTTTCTCCTGTAATTGAGATCTAATCTTACTGCATTGTGGTCAGAAAAGATGCTTGGAATGATTTCTATTTTTTTGAATTTACCAAGGCTAGATTTATGGCCCAGGATGTGATCTATCCTGGAGAAGATTCCATGTGCACTTGAGAAAAAGGTGAAATTCATTGTTTTGGGATGAAATGTCCTATAGATATCAATTAGGTTTTACTGGTCTATTGTATCGTTTAAAGTTTGTATTTCCTTGTTAATTTTCTGTTTAGTTGGTCTATCCATAGGTGTGAGTGGGGTATTAAAGTCTCCCACTATTATTGTGTTATTGTTAATTTCTCCTTTCATACTTGTTAGCATTTGTCTTACATATTGCGGCGCTCCCGTGTTGGGTGCATATATATTTATAATTGTTATATCTTCTTCTTGGATTGCTCCTTTGATCACTATGTAGTGACCATCTTTGTCTCTTTTCACAGCCTTTGTTTTAAAGTCTATTTTATCTGATATGAGTATTGCTACTCCTGCTTTCTTTTGGTCCCTATTTGCATGGAAAATCTTTTTCCAGCCCTTCACTTTCAGTCTGTATGTGTCCCCTGTTTTGAGGTGGGTCTCTTGTAGACAACATATGTAGGGGTCTTGTTTTTGTATCCATTCAGCCAGTCTTTGTCTTTTGGTTGGGGCATTCAACCCATTTACGTTTAAGGTAATTACTGATAAGTATGATCCCGTTGCCATTTAGTTTATTGTTTTGGGTTCAAATTTATACACCGTTTTTGTGTTTCCTGTCTAGAGAATATCCTTTAGTATTTGTTGGAGAGCTGGTTTGGTGATGCAGAATTCTCTCAGCTTTTGCTTGTCTGAAAAGCTTTTGATTTCTCCTTCATACTTGAATGAGATCCTTGCTGGGTACAATAATCTGGGCTGTAGGTTATTTTCTTTCATCATTTTAAGTATGTTTTGCCATTCCCTCCTGGCTTGAAGAGTTTCTATTGAAAGATCAGCTGTTATCCTTATGGGAATTCCCTTGTGTGTTATTTGTTGTTTTTCCCTTGCTGCTTTTAATATTTGTTCTTTGTGTTTGATCTTTGTTAATTTGATTAATATGTGTCTTGGGGTGTTTCGCCTTGGGTTTATCCTGTTTGGGACTCTCTGGGTTTCTTGGACTTGGGTGATTATTTCCTTCCCCATTTTAGGGAAGTTTTCAACTATTATCTCCTCAAGTATTTTCTCATGGTCTTTCTTTTTGTCTTCTTCTGGGACCCCTATGATTCAAATGTTGTAGCGTTTAATATTGTCCTGGAGGTCTCTGAGATTGTCCTCATTTCTTTTAATTAATTTTTCTTTTATCCTCTCTGATTCATTTATTTCTACCATTCTATCTTCTAATTCACTAATCCTATCTTCTGCCTCTGTTATTCTGCTATTTGTTGCCTCCAGAGTGTTTTTAATTTCATTTATTGCATTATTCATTATATATTGACTTTTTTTATTTCTTCAAGGTCCTTGTTAAACCTTTCTTGCATCTTCTCAATCCTTGTCTCCAGGCTATTTATCTGTGATTCCATTTTGAGTTCAAGATTTTGGATCAATTTCACTATCATTATTCGGAATTCTTTATCAGGTAGATTCCCTATCTCTTCCTCTTTTGTTTGGTTTGGTGGGCATTTATCCTGTTCCTTTACCTGCTGGGTATTCCTCTGTCTCTTCATCTTGTTTAAATTGCTGAGTTTGGGGTGTCCTTTCTGTATTCTGGCAGTTTGTGGAGTTCTCTTTATTGTGGTGTTTCCTCGCTGTGTGTGGGTTTGTACAGGTGGCTTGTCAAGGTTTCTTGGTTAGGGAAGCTTGTGTCGGTGTTCTGGTGGGTGGAGCTGTATTTCTTCTCTCTGGAGTGCAATGAAGTGTCCAGTAATGAGTTATGAGATGTCTATGGTTTTGGGGTAACTTTGGGGAGCCTGCATCTTGGAGCTCAGGGCTGTGTTCCTTTGTTGCTGGAGAATTTGCTTGGTATGTCTTGCCCTGGAACTTGTTGGCCCTTGTGTGGTGCTTGGTTTCAGTGTGGGTATTGAGGCGTTTGATGAGCTCCTGTCAATTAATGTTCTTTGGAGTCAGGAGATCCCTGGAGTCAGGGTTTGGACTTAAGCCTCCTGCTTCCAGTTATCAGTCTTATTTTTCCAGTAGTTTCAAAACTTCTCCTTCTACACAGCACCATTGATAAAACATCTACCTTAAAGATGAAAAGTTTCTATACCCTGGGGGTCACCCAGAGAGGTTCACAGCATTACATGGAGAAGAGAAGAGGGAGGGGGGTGTTAGAGATGACCTGACGGAGATGAGGTGGGATCAATAGAGGAGAGAGTGGGCTAGCAGGTAATCACTTCCTTATGTGCACTCCACAACTGGACCACTCAGAGATGTTCACGGAGTTATACATAGAAGAGAAGAAGGAGGAAGGAGACAGAGGTGGCCAGGAGGATAAAAGGGGGGAATGAAAAGGAGGGAGACAGATCCACCCAGTAATCAGTTCCCTAAGTGTTCTCCACCGTCTGGAACACACAGAAATTCACAGAGTTGGGTGGAGTAGAGAGGGGTTAGGGAGGAGACACAGGTGACCTGGTGGAGAAAAAGGAGAGTCCAAAGGGAGAGAGAGCAGTCAAGCCAGTAATCTCACTCCCTACTGAAAAATGGGTACTGAAGATTGGGTTCTTAAAGGTACAAAATTGCTAACAAATACATAAAAGCAAAAATTAAAAATCTAGAGTAGAGTTTGGAATTTCAAAAATACGATGTTAAAGAAAAGAAGAAGGAAAAGAAAGAGAGAAAAAATGAACAAGCAAAAACAAACAAGGTCGTGAAAATTATAAAGAAAATATGGGTACAAAATTGATAACTAATACGAAAAAGCAAAAGTTAAAAATCTAGAGTAGAGTTTGGAATTTCAAAAATACAATGTTTAAAAAAAGAAGAAGAAAAAGAAAGAGAGAAAACAAACAAACAAACAAAAACAAACAAAGTTGCAAAAATTATAAAGAAAATACAGGTACAAAATTGATATCAAATACCAAAAAGCATAAATTAAAAATCTAGAATAGAGTTTGGAATTTCAGATATACAATGTTATATAAAAGAAGAAGAGAAAGAAACAGAGAAAAAAAAGTCACAGAAATTATAAAAAAAAAACTATAGGTACAAAATTGATAACAAATATCAAAAAGCTAAAATTAAAAATCTAGAGTAGAGCTTGGAATTTCAAAAATACAATGTTAAAGAAAAGAAGAAAAAAAAAAAACAGGGTCAAAAAATTATAAAAAATATATATATGAAGTTTGCTTTAAAAAAATAATAAGGTCTTTTTTTTTGCAAAGTAATAGGTTATAAAAGTGAAAATTAAAGGAATAATAGAGGACTTAAAATTTTATTAAAAAATTTAAAAAAAAAGAAAGAATGATTGTAAAAATAGTAAAAATATATCTAGGACTTTCTCTGGTTTTGTTGTGAGTATTGTGGGTTCAGTTCATTTTTGGCTAGTTTCTTGGTCCGACTTATATTTCTCAAGATCTATAGGCCCCTTCCTATGTAGTCGGTAGTAACCACAGGGTTTCAATCTATTGCCTGTAGCTTCCATGGCGGTTCCCTCTGTTATAGCTTCTTCTGTTTGCTGGTCTCTTCAGTGTCTGGTTTCCGCCCTGACACAAAGGGGACGGTGGAGGACACTTTTTTTTTTTAAATTTTAGGTTCACTTGTTCAGTCGCACTGTGGGAAGGGAGGGAGGGATGCTGCAAACAAATAACACTGGCGTGTGCTCGCAATGCCTCAGCCACACTGGGTCTGACCCCGCTCACGGTGCGTGTAGCCTCCCTGCCCACACTGCTCAGGTCCAAGCCGCTCAGGTTCAGGCACTCAGGTAGTCCTCAGAGGCGCAGACTCGGTTGGGCCTGCGTTTTGTGCCCTTCCCAGGTCCAAGCAGCTCAGGTGATGAGGTGTTTGGTGAGCACGATTGCTGTGACTTATCGTCTCCCCTCTGCTCGGTTATCTAGGTGTACAACCGGCTCACCTTCTCAGGCAGATGTTGACCGTCCAGACCCCCCAAGAAGTTTTAGTTAGCAAAGAAGCCTGCTTACAGTTTTATAGATAATGTCTCTCTGGGGCTGCGATTGCCCGCCTCCGGTTCTGGCTGCCTGTCACTGGAGGGGGATGGTCTGCAGCCGGCTATCTCTGTTTAGTCCTTTGTTCCGTGCGTGGGCCTGGCGGTGTCTTAGGTTAGGGCTGGCTTTTTGCGTGGTAGATATCCCACAGTCTGGTTTGCTAGCCCGAATTATTTCACTAAGATAGTGCTCAGGGTATTCAGGCCAGGTCCTTACTCTAAGCAATGCAGCCTGCAGTGTGCCTCCCTGCCCAGCCCTGGCTTGCTAATGGTGTGTGCAGGCGTCTGCGCTGCTTCTCCGCTGGGGGAGTTACCGTAGGGCTCGAAATCTGCAGGTTTTAATTGTTTATTTATTTTTCCTCCCTCTCACGTTGCCCTCTGTGCTTCCAAGGCTCAGCACAGATTCGGCAGTGAGAAGGTTTCCTGGTGTTTGGAAACTTCTCTCTTTTTAAGACTCTCTTCCTTGGATGGAACTCTGTCCCTCCCTCTTTTGTCTCTTTTTTTGTCTTTTATATTTTTTCCTACCTCCTTTCGAAGACTTGGGTTGCTTTTCTGGGTGCCTGATGTCCTCTGCCAGCATTCAGAAGTTGTTTTGTGGAATTTACTTGGCGTTTAAATGTTCTTTTGATGAATTTGTGGGGGAGAAAGTGTTCTCCCGGTCCTACTCCTCCGCCATCTTAGCTTCTCCCTCCATATCTATTTTTAAAGGGACATGTCTTTGCTAATGTTCTTTGATTGTAACAAAATTATTCACATGTGTAGAAGTTACATTAAATATGTCAATCAAATCAGATGGGTTCTAAGGTTCCCTGAACTGTTACTGGATAAGTTTTTAATTTTTTGAGAATGTGTTGTCATTTTCTTCTTGACATGCTTCTAACACCGTTTTGTTTCCTAGGTTTGATTTATTTTGTTACCAGATCCTGGAAACAGAGAGAGGAAAGCCAAGGAGTTAATAATGTATTATAAGTCGTGAGTTTATTCATACACTGTCTGACTCACCCTCAAGAATTCCTCTCAGGAGCGATTTATTGCTATTACAGTCAGTACTAAAGATAAGTTGGGATTTCAGATGCTTTGGTATCCACATATCTAAATAATAGTAATTATTTTTCTTCTAGCTTTCCCTAATGTTACTTAGTTTTAATAGCTAATGGTATTTCTATTTGATTCCGCAGTAAATATCAGTTTCACTAAATCATTAGGGTTGGGTCCTACAGTTATAAGAATATCGATTTTTATGTAAACCAGCAGAAAATGTTAACAAATCATATAAAATGTTTGATAGTTTATTAGGGTTTTTCTGATAGCCACTTTACTTTCTGGCAGGCAGCATAAAGATTGGAGATACTGGGTTAGGGGTGAGTTGAAAGAGCAACTGGGAGGGAAAGAGTGATGATAAATGCCTTGGCATTCTTTAACACTAAATAAGAAGTTATATCATATTCACAGTGTTAAAGGATGACAGAAATATTGTGCAGCTTAAATGATTAGTCGGGGGCTTGTGTTCCTAGATTATATGATTTAGTAGCTATGCATTGGGTTTTATTACAAACAATGTTCTTTGAAAAGTCAACCAATAAAGAGAGAACACAGAGGAACTGACACTTTTGGCTACAGCTTCTATTTCCTTATGCCTAGTAACTTTAAAAATACAGAAGCACAAGTGTTAAAATGAAGAAGTTAATATATATGGGGAGTCCTGAAATAGGCCTACTGTTTTAGAAAATTAAGTTCAGAGTATCTACTATGGGAATTCAATAAAACTTTTGGCCTTCAATATAAGATAGACCATAAATCAATGAAGTTTAAATAGTTCTGCTCTCTTGAACACCTGCTTATCTGTCTTGAGAAAATTCTGTAGTGTTTTAACCATCATTTTATGACATTAAAAAGTAATGCTCACTATTGCAGTACTTGGAAAGGCTATTAACGTTAAGGGTATGTCAGCCATTCTATTATAAACCCTGAGGAGTTTAATATAACCCAGACATCGCATGTAATAAACCCTAATGCAGGAATCTGAAACTTGGATCATTATTTTCTCTATTTAAAGGCCAACTGCTTCACAAGGACTGTCTCTAGCCATGGCGAATATCTTTAAGATAAGTTATAATTTAAAAAATTTACCAAATGCCAGTTTTTCCTTGCTGTGATATTTTCCCTCTAATTTAAGATAAGGGCTCTGAAAGGAAGGCTGCGTGTAAAATAGCTTTTGAATGAAATTAATCTATGTATTTGCAGAAGAGCCCTCATCTCCCCATCCCCAATAGAATTTTATGTCTCTTTCTCCAGAGAAAAACCTTTCGATCCATGAATATGGTTCATCTTCTACACTTATAACAAATTACCACAAACTTAGCTGCTTACAACACTGTAAATGTGTTCTCTTAAGGTTCTTGGAAGTTGGAAGTCTGAACTCAGCTTCACTGGGCTAATGTCAAAAGTGTCAGCAGGGCTGGTTCCTTAGGAGGTTCTGAGGGGAGAACAGATTTCCTTGCCTCTTCAGCTGCTAGTTGCTGCCTCTATCCCTTGGCTCATGTTTGACTCTTTTGAGGCCCCATGGACTCTAGCTAGCTAGGCCCCTCTGTCCATTGGATTTCCCAGGCCAGAATATTGGAGTGGGCTGCCATTTTCTTCTTCAGAGGATCTTCCTGACCCAGGGGTCAAACCCGAGTCTCCTGCATTAGCAGGCAGTTTCTTTACTGCTAACCACCAGGGAAGCCCTCAAATATCTGACTTACACATAAAAATGACTGACCTAGGTCCAGCCTAATCTGGGGAGGAAGGAATATGTTTTGGAGGCATGAAGAAGAAAGATGTGGAGAAACAATTCTATTTCTTGCTCACTGATCATCTTTGATGCTGGGCAGGCTAAGATGTGGTGATCAGCAGCCTTATTTTTATTTTGTTCAGTCGCTAAGTTGTGTCCGACTCTCTGCAACCCCATGGACAGCAGCATGCCAGGTATCTCTGTCCCTCACCATCAAAGTCCTCCTCCAAAAGTGAGAGAGTTCTTTTTTGATGGGTGCTGAGTGGCTAGAGGTTATTAAATTTGCAGTGGAAGGAGGTACATGGAGGTAACTGTCCCTTTACCTTTTGTAATCCTTTCT
This sequence comes from Bos indicus, assembly GCF_029378745.1. NCBI lineage: Eukaryota > Metazoa > Chordata > Mammalia > Artiodactyla > Bovidae > Bos > Bos indicus. The sequence continues at coordinate 29,767,232 of NC_091766.1, read as the reverse complement.
CCCTCTTTGTTATAGGATCTATTTTCCCAAAGAAATTATGTTGTAAAGAAGATTTTAAAAAAGAAGCTTAGGGTCCCAGACAAGCTTGCTGACATTGCCTTGTTAATCCTTGGTGTAGCCTATACATATATATATATGTATATATATATATATATGTATACACACACACACACACACACATATTTAGAGAAAAAAGTGAAAGGAGTGTAATAACACAAGTGGTAAAAGGCAAGTGGATCAATTTAAAAAATAAGTATGTACTGGATTTATTTCTACTTCATGATGATTTAAGTGAGGGTGGTTTTGTTTGTTTGTTTTTAAGCTACTGAAAAACCAACCACCCTTTATTGTTGTTTTTTTCAAGAATACTCAAGTATTTTCTGAATGATGAATAGGCAATTAAAGAGCAAACTTTTGGAGAGCCATCTGGTTGAATGAGGAGATATCTTTGTGGCCCTCTCCATCAGTGGTCTCAGGATTAGCCTCAGGCTCGATGGCTCACCAGTACTCAGAAAGGTACTTATATTCACAGTTGTGATGTATTACAGAGAAAAGATTCAGATCAAAATCAGCAAAGGGAAAAAGCTCAGGGGCGAAATTCAGGAGAAACAAGCTTCCAGGTGTCCCCTTTCAGTGGAGTTGAACAGGGGCATGCTTGATTCTCCCAGCAATGATGTGTGACACTTGTGAAGTGTTGCTAAACAGGGAAGCTCACCTTTGTGTCCAGGTATTTTTTGGGGGGTCACTCACATAGGCACGTAGCACCTATGTGGTCAGGAAACTGAGATTCCACATCCTGTGTGATGTGGCTAAAAAAAAAAAGATATAATAGGGCCCAAGAGCTAAGGCAGTCTTCTTTTAGATAGCTATTTTTAGAGTCGTTTTTCTTTTAAAAGCATCTGTATTAACAATTGGCTTTCCCAACGACTCAGTAGTAAAGAATCTGCCTGCAATGCAGGAGATGCAGGAGATGTGGGTGGGTTTGATCCCCGGGTCCGGAAGATCCCCTGGAGGAGAGGATGTCAACCCACTCCAGTATTCTCGCTTGGAGAATCCCACGGACAGAGGAGCCTGGCAGGCTACAGTCCATAGGATCACAAGGAGTCAGACGCAGCTGAACATGCACACACTTATACCAATCGAAGACTGCATTCCAGTGTCTCCAAGGGGGTTTAAGATCTTCTCTTTTAAAGGGTGCCCCTTCAGGTAGTTTTCTAAGTCAAAGTTTTCCCAAAGCGGTCACTGCAATTCCGAATGATCCAAAAGTTTACCCATTTTCCAAAAATATCCTGATCCTCAGTGGTTATACCTATAGGAAGCAGTTTTTGAGAGAGGCAGAGTTTTTGACCAAGTGAAACCCATATTGCCTTTAGTATCCCTGCTGCTGCTGCTACTAGGTCACTTTAGTCGTGTCTGACTCTGTGCAACCCCATAGATGGCAGCCCACCAGGCTCCCCTGTCCCTGGGATTCTCCAGGCAAGAACACTGGAGTGGGTGGCCATTTCCTTCCCCAACGCATCAAAGTGAAAAGTGAAAGTGAAGTTGCTTAGTTGTATCTGACTCGTAGCGACCCCATGAACTGTAGCCTGCCAGGCTCCTCCATCCATGGGATTTTCCAGTCAAGAGTACTGGAGTGGGTTGCCATTGCCTTCTCAACCTTCTTAACTCTGAGGGGCCCTTTTTCCAACAGCTGTTACCAACCACAGGCAATCATGTTTTCTTCTCTTTTGAACAGAGAAGACTTACCAAGAAGTATCACCAAACAAAATACAGGTATGCACAATAAAGTCAGCCAGCGCAGAGCACAAAGAGAGTGGAGCTCAGTTCAAGAGAGACCCTCAAACTCCCGGATCTGAGAGAAAGCAGTGAATCAGTGGGTCTGGTGGATATTGACATCTAGTTGCTGACTGTTCTCAGAATCTTTGGGCGTTTTCCTTGGGTCTTCATTCTGATACCAGAAACTGTAAAAATCCAGGTCTTTATTCTGATACCAGAAACTGTAAAAATCCAGGAATAGCAAAATTAAAACCACTAATCAATTGATAGTACTTCAGTTCAGTTCAGTCGCTCAGTCGTGTCCGACTCTTTGCGACCCCATGAATCGCAGCATGCCAGGCCTCCCTGTCCATCACCAACTCCCAGAGTTCACTCAGACTCACGTCCATTGAGTCAGTGATGCCATCCAGCCATCTCATCCTCTGTCGTCCCCTTCTCCTCCTGCCCCCAATCCTTCCCAGCATCAGAGTCTTTTCCAATGAGTCAACTCTTTGCATGAGGTGGCCAAAGTACTGGAATTTCAGCTTTAGCATCATTCCTTCCAAAGAAATCCCAGGGCTGATCTTCAGAATGGATTGGTTGGATCTCATTGCAGTCCAAGGGACTCTCAAGAGTCTTTTCCAACACCACAGTTCAAAAGCATCAATTCTTCAGTGCTCAGCCTTCTTCACAGTCCAACTCTCACATCCATACATGACCACAGGAAAAACCATAGCCTTGACTAGATGGACCTTTGTTGGCAAAGTAATGTCTCTGCTTTTGAATATGCTATCTAGGTTGGTCATAACTTTCCTTTTATTGTCTTATGTGGCATTTATAAGAAATAACATGTTCATGTAATAAGAGGTTTCACTAAATGTTCATGTAATAAGATATGTTCAGTTTTGTTTATACGGCTAAAATGGTTTTGTCTGCTCAAGGAATTTTCAAGTGCAATCTCCATTTTGTGTTTAATTGTAAGAGAAGGTATATGGTCCCTGTTACTCCATGTTAGCCAAAACAAGAAATGCCTCAATGTTTTAAAGCATGCAAGTACTTCCATTTCAAAAAGTACCACTTACGATTCAATGGCATATTTAGCAATCATTCTTTTTCATAATTTACATTCTCTTAACCAATCTAACAATTCCATCTGAGAAAGACATTATGTGGAAAGATTTTCTTTCCCTTTAATCAGATATACAATCCCTTGGAAGACTCAAAGGAGACATAGAATCAACATTTCTCCCTGTTAAAAAAAACATTAAGGAAGATAATTTAGGTGATGTAAAATGTTTTACTTAACACTTCATGACGTGGACAACCTTTTTTCTGAGAATTGCAAGATGGAGAGGAAAATGGGAAGCTTTAACAGGTATCTCCAGGCAAGAATATTGGAGTGGGTTGTTATTTCTTTCTCCAGGTTTAACAGGGTAAGGGATACAAAACAGCTAGGAGACAAATAGAAACTATCTGATTGGCTGGGGCCATGTGGTCACCTAGTTGTTTGAAGTGAGAAGGTGCGACATTGGCTTGGCATTTGGGGAGTGGCTCAAGCCGTAGGCTGCGTGCCTTCCTGGTCACGTGATGCATTTACACACGTTGCGAAGTGATTGGTGACGTGGACCCCCGGGCAGAAGCAGCTCCATCTTGGGCTTAAGACAGTTAGTTCAAGAACTGAAATAGAATTTGCATATGCTGACCCTCATCCCTTCTTCTCATCTCACCTGGTGCTTTATTGACTTGGAAAGCAAAGCTTGAGCGAGCTAGTTGAGCCCTGTCTGTGTGAACGGTGAAGGACCTGCCTCTGCTCTCTCAACGGAACATGGAAAAAAGTACGTGAAATCTTAAGAGTATATTTATCAGGCATGTGAATTGTAATGTTTCGGTTTGGTAAAGGAAGTAAGTGGATTAAACTGTGTTGTTCTTAAAGTAGGCTCTTGGATGGAAGACCCTCTGCTTTGAACTTAGAATTGGCTTGGTTTGGTGGGTAATTCAATCTTTCTGGCTTGTGTTATTATTACAGGATTGGGTTAGTGTGTTACAGTGTAAGCCTAAGGGGTTATGTCTGTGATTGTACCCTAATGTCCTGAGTTTAGAGTTGTTTGAAGTTCATGGCTTATTTTATTAGAAAAATACCTGGGCTTTGGGAGAGAGCCAGCGGTTCTCAAGTTTCATATATTGTTGTAATGGACGCGTTTTCTCCCTTGTAAATATCAGCGGCATAGATTTTATTGGTATTCAACAACTTTTCAACAGAGAGCCCTAGATTCAGCACAGATGTCTGGTTCTTATGACTGTCACGGGAATGTACCTAGTGACATTGCATCAGCCGGTTACCACGAGCCTTTAATATCTCACCCCCAAAGGAAACTTAGAACTGCAGTCTGAAAGTCTCCCAGCTACTACTGCATCTGGCTTTCCTTAAGTCCTGTGGGCTTTTCCTTCTCCTCTCGAGGGAATTTGGCACTGAAATAGCTTCCATTCCACACGAGACAGGAAAACACATCGTTTGGATCAAAATAACGTCTTTCTTTTTTCAAGGATTATGATATATTTTTAAAATCACAAACATCTGTCAGCAGCATGAAGCCCGCATGATTTATAAAAGGCATTTCCTTAAGGGCTTTTGTGTATGATGACTTCTTACTGGTCTGACATAATTTAACCTAGGCATCTTTCTGCGTTTATTTACTTTTAAGTTTCAATATACCGTGTGAAGGCTATTTTTGGACCCACTGTGAGGAAACTACTCATATGGAATGCATTTCCCAGGAAGACCATGTGTTTTCAGTGATGAATCAAACAAAGCCTTGCCCCTTATGCTAATAGAGAAGAATGCGTCTCCTTCTGTCTCTGTTTTCCTGTCTCTCCACTCCTTGTATCCTGCGCCAGGGAGACAGCTGTTTTCTCCCACACGCGGGAGGAGAGTATGAATGCTAAACTGAGGTATCTGGCTGTCTGTCAGAACAATAGGAAACTGCACACCTGTTGGCTCCTGGCAAGCAGGGCTGGTGAAATGACTAACTCCTAGCTCTCCTCGACAAGCACACCACTGGCTACGTTTCTCTCTCTTTCAGTTCACAAAGGCTTAGATTTCTCCCTTGAGGCATGGGGTGGGGGTGGTATTAAGCAGTTTTACTACTGCTTCTAATCAACAGCTTCCTTTAGACAAGGTGGATTTTCTTGCAGGACGTGGTTTATGGCCCCTTCTCTACCCCCTTTCCCACACTGGTCCCCTCACCCTCCCTGGAGCACTGGTAACCAGGGTTCTTTCTCCCTGTGTAGTCGCTGCTTTGCATCTGTAAGCGTTTTTCTTGTGCAGCCTCACTTGGCTTCCTAGAGGCAATCTGAAAGCCCCTTCAGCTAATGGCTCATTTAGCAATCAATTTGTCAAATAATGTTCACAGATGTTTTTCTGATGGAGCAGCATGCAGTGCAGGTAATGACTGAGTGAGTGATCATTTATGATAGGTGACAGGATCAAGGCATTGCTTTGCCAGGCGGTTCAGGAGTTAGGGGTTACTGGTCACCTTGAGAGAGAACATACTCCTTTTTAACACATTAAACCAGCCCTGTGATTCTGTTACCACTGAATCATGGGCTTGCAGTTGAAGTATTTCCTTATATCCACAGCTGGAAGAGTCACACCAACGTGAGACCTAGAGGAATAGAAAAGTAATGTCTCTCTTAAATTGGTGCTTCCTGGTTTTTGAGCTTTGACCATAATGCTGGGGCTGGGAACATAAAAAGAGCAGAAAAAATATTACACACATAATAATATCATAGTGGTTTGCAACCGTCTTCATACCTGTGGACATTTTCCAGCCTCAAACACAATTCAGAGTCAGTCAAGAGAAACACTTATTTTACCAGAAATGTGGAAAACTTTGTAGCTATTAATGTGGAATGATCTGTCAAAGTTCTAGAATATTGGAATCCAACTACTAAAGCCAGGACAGAACTGCTGAGCTGAGCAGTCTTAAGATTCCCACAGCTGCACTAGCTATGCTTTCTTTCATGGTCCTGAATTGTTTCCATTACCCTGAAAAGGGTTATAAAACCTACAATCAATTTAGTTTCTGGGGCATTGTGTTTTGAATACCGTTTAATAGGGTGTGACAAAAACACATAATTTCTCCACATGTTCTTACGTTGCAAGCAGATCTTCCGTGGTGCTCCTCAGTCCACCAAATCATATGAACAGCACCGGAAGCTTTGGGATTAGAAATAAAGGAAGAGCAGCAGATAGCCAGAATGTTAACTATGTGAGGAGAATTTTAAATTTACGAGTTGACCACAACGCCATCAGCAAAATCTTTATCCTCTACTTTCAGCTGAGCTCAGTGCTAGCCAGAGATAAACAAATTTAATTATTTTGTACGTGAAAAAGAGAATCATGTTTCAGAATGCACAAGATGAGCTTGAACACAGATGGACAGAATACATTTAATAAGAACATTAATAAGGAGAGTGGTTGAATCTGATCTGCAGCTGTGGATGTTGGAGGATAAGGATTTCTATTCCTTTTGATGAGCAGGAACTGAACTGCTCTTCCAACTCGATGCCCCAAACGTTTGTTTTTCCCTTCCTTCTCAAATGAGCAGGCTCATTTATTTTAATGAGAGTTTTTGACTAAGGAAAGAGACCAGTGTGTGGCTGTGTCACTGCTCCTAATCCATTTAGGCACCGAGTGTCTGGATGTCTCTTTTATGGTTGTGCTGTCTTCTCACACTGCATCAGGTTACTGAGGAACAGGATCTGTTGGTGCTTGTTAAAATTGCTAAATTTACATACTCTGGAAATTGCATTATTGGGCATATATGTGATGTGGATATTTTAGGTAACGTAACAGCATACAGGAACACACATTTTCAGCTGTAATAGACAACCTACAGGAACAGATGAGCCAAAAAATTGTCAGACTGTTCCTCCGTGGCACCAGCCCCACACTACTCTGTTTGAGAGCAGGTATAGGTTTGCATATTTTGAGCTGCCCATGGAGATCTTTCTCCTACGGGGCAAGAAATACTCTGTTGTTCTAGCTTTACTTGATCTTTGTGTCTGGGAATCTGGGTTGGTGGAAGTTTTCAATAGCCTTAGCTGTTCAAGTTTTGTTTGGAAATTCAGCTAGGTTGTGTGAAAAGCTTTTCTAGGCAAATCGATTTACCGTTTACTGAACATTATATTAGCACTTTATAGATACAATTTATTCCTCAAAAGAGGTATATGTGTTAGATGTCTGTCTCATTTATAAGTGTAGAATCTGAGTGTTAAGAGAAATTTTTTTTTAATTGCCATCAGAAGCTGTGATATGAACTGAACTCTTATTCCAAAATTCATGCTATCATAGGCTTTCATTAAAAATATGTTGCAAAAATTTCAAGCAATCCAAAAATGTCAAAGAGAGTTAAACTCTGTTCATGCTAATGCAAGTTTTGTGAATGTTTTTGATCATTTCACCATATAATCTGATCTGATATATACCTATACTGTGGGTCTGAAATTTCATATAAATGAGATCATAATAAACTTTGTAACTTGTTTTTAAGAAGTAATATGGATATATTTTCAGTAAATTTCTATGCCACTATTGAAAAGGCTGTGTAATATTAATGTATATATCAAGCAAATTGATATAACCAGTTCCATCAGATCAGATCAGTCGCTCAGTCGTGTCTGACTGTTTGCAACCCCATGGATCACAGCACGCCAGGCCTCTCTGTCCATCACCAACTCCCGGAGTTCACTGAGACTCAAGTCCATCGAGTCAGTGATGCCATCCAGCCATCTCATCCTCTCTCGTCCCCTTCTCCTCCTGCCCCCAATCCCTCCCAGCATCAGACTCTTTTCCAATGAGTCAACTCTTCGCATGAGGTGGCCAAAGTATTGGAGTTTCAGCTTTAGCATCATTCCTTCCAAAGAAATCCCAGGGCTGATCTCCTTCAGAATGGACTGGTTGGATCTCCTTGCAGTCCAAGGGACTCTCAAGAGTTTCTCCAACACCGCAGTTCAAAAGCATCAATTCTTCGGCGCTCAGCCTTCTTCACAGTCCAACTCTCACATCCATACATGACCACTGGAAAAACCGTAGCCTTGACTAGACGAACCTTTGTTGGCAAAGTAATGTCTCTGCTTTTGAATATGCTATCTAGGTTGATCATAACTTCCCTTCCAAGGAATAAGCATCTTTTAATTTCATGGCTGCAATCACCATCTGCAGTGATTTTGGAGCCCAGAAAAATAAAGTCTGATGCTGTTTCCACTGTTTCCCCATCCATTTCCCATGAAGTGATGGGACTGGATGCCATGATCTTCATTTTCTGAATGTTGAGCTTTAAGCCAACTTTTTCACTCTCCACTTTCACTTTCATCAAGAGGCTTTTGAGTTCCTCTTCACTTTCTGCCATAAGGGTGGTGTCATCTGCATATCTGAGGTTATTGATATTTCTCCTAGCAATCTTGATTCCAGCTTGTGTTTCTTCCAGTCCAGCGTTTCTCATGATGTACTCTGCATATAAGTTAAATAAACAGGGTGACAATATATAGCCTTGACGTACTCCTTTTCCTATTTGGAACCAGTCTGTTGTTCCATGTCCACTTCTAACTGTTGCTTCCTGACTTGCATACAAATTTCTTAAGAGGCAGATCAGGTGGTCTGGTATTCCCATCTCTTTCAGAATTTTCCACAGTTGATTGTGATCCACACAGTCAAGGCTTTGGCATAGTCAATAAAGCAGAAATAGATGTTTTTCTGGAACTCTCTTGCTTTTTTCATGATCCAGCAGATGTTGGCAATTTGATCTCTGGTTCCTCTGCCTTTTCTAAAACCAGCTTGAACATCTGGAAGTTCACAGTTCACATATTGCTGAAGCCTGGCTTGGAGAATTTTGAGCATTACTTTACTAGCGTGTGAGATGTGTGCAATTGTGCAGTAGTTTGAGCATTCTTTGGCATTGCCTTTCTTTGGGATTGGAATGAAAACTGACCTTTTCCAGTCCTGTGGCTACTGCTGAGTTTTCGAAATTTGCTGGCATATTGAGTGCAGCACTTTCACAGCATCATCTTTCAGGATTTGGGATAGCTCACCTGGAATTCCATCACCTTCAATAGCTTTGTTCGTAGTGATGCTTTCTAAGGCCCACTTGACTTCATATTCCAGGATGTCTGGTTCCAGGTCAGTGATCACACCATCGTGATTATCTGGGTCATGAAGATCTTTTTTGTACAGTTCTTCTGTGTATTCTTGCCACCTCTTCTTAATATCTTCTGCTTCTGTTAGGTCCATACCATTTCTGTCCTTTATCGAGCCCATCTTTGCATGAAATGTTCCTTTGGTATCTCTGATTTTCTTGAAGAGATCCCTAGTCTTTCCCATTCTGTTGTTTTCCTCTATTTCTTTGCATTGATCGCTGAAGAAGGCTTTCTTATCTCTTCTTGCTATTCTTTGGAACTCTGCATTCAGATGTTTATATCTTTCCTTTTCTCTTTTGCTTTTCGCTTCTCTTCTTTTCACAGCTATTTGTAAGGCCTCCTCAGACAGCCGTTTTGCTTTTTTTGCATTTCTTTTCCATGGGAATGGCCTTGATCCCTGTCTCCTGTACAGTGTGATGAACCTCATTCCATAGTTCATCAGGCATTCTATCTATCAGATCCAGGCCCAACCGGTACTCTAAGCGCAGGCGGCTGCGACCGGCGTGCGAGAGGAGCCACCCCATGTCCAAGGTCAGGGGCAGAAGCCGGGAGGACCCCATGCCCAAAGGGTGGTGACCAAGAGGAATTACCCCACGTCCAAGGTCAGGGGCAGCGGCCGAGAGTACCAGACTGCGACGGTGCAGGAACAGCCGAGAGGAGCTACCCCGTGTCTGAGGTCAGGGGCAGCAGCCAGGAGGAGCTACCCAATGCCCCCACACCCGAGGCCAGGGGCGGCGGCCAGGAGGACCAACCCCATGTCCAAGGAGCTGTGGCTGCACAGGCGCAGGAGGGCCTAGAGGAACTATCCCATGTTGAAGGTCAGGAAGGGAGGCGGTGAGGAGATACCCCTCGTCCAAGGTAAGGAGCAATGGCTGTGCTTTGCTGGAGCAGCCATGAAGAGATACCCCATGCTCAAGATAAGAGAAACCCAAGTAAGACGGTAGATGTTGCAAGAGGGCATCAGAGGGCAGACACACTGAAACCATACTCACAGAAAACTAGTCAATCTAATCACACTAGGACCACAGCCTTGTCTAACTCAATGAAACTAACCCATGCCCGTGGGGCAACCCAAGATGGGTGGGTCATGGTGGAGAGATCTGACAGAATGTGGTCCACTGGAGAAGGGAATGGCAAACCACTTCAGTATTCTTGCCTTGAGAACCTCATGAACAGTATGAAAAGGCAAAATGATAGGATACTGAAAGAGAAACTCCCCAGGTCATTAGGTGCCCAATATGCTACTGGAGATCAGTGGAGAAATAACTCCAGAAAGAATGAAGGGATGGAGCCAAAGCAAAAAGAATACCCAGCTGTGGATGTGACTGGTGATAGAAGTAAGGTCCAATGCTGTAAAGAGCAATATTGCGTAGGAACCTGGAATGTCAGGTCCATGAATCAAGGCAAATTGGAAGTGGTCAAACAAGAGATGGCAAGAGTGAATGTCGACATTCTAGGAATCAGTGAACTAAAATGGACTGGAATGGGTGAATTTAACTCAGATGATCATTATATCTACTACTGCAGGCAGGAATCCCTCAGAAGAAATGGAGTAGCCATCATGGTCAACAAGAGTCCGAAATGCAGTACTTGGATGCAATTTCAAAAACGACAGAATGATCTCTGTTCATTTCCAAGGCAAACCATTCAATATCACAGTAATCCAAGTCTATGCCCCAACCAGTAACGCTGAAGAAGCTGAAGTTGAACGGTTCTATGAAGACCTACAAGACCTTTTAGAACTAACATCCAAAAAAGATGTCCTTTTCATTATAGGGGACTGGAATGCAAAAGTAGGAAGTCAAGAAACACCTGGAGTAACAGGCAAATTTGGCCTTGGAATATGGAATGAAGCAGGGCAAAGACTAATAGAGTTTTGCCAAGAAAATGCACTGGTCATAACAAACACCCTCTTCCAACAACACAAGAGAAGACTCTATGCATGGACATCACCAGATGGTCAACACCGAAATCAGATTGATTATATTCTTTGCAGCCAAAGATGGAGAAGCTCTGTACAGTCAACAAAAACAAGACCAGGAGCTGACTGTGGCTCAGATCATGAACTCCTTATTACCAAATTCAGACTTAAATTGAAGAAAGTAGGGAAAACCACTAGACCAGTTCCATATTGATGGGTATATGTTTCACTATTACATATAATGTTTTAATTTTTGTGCATACCTCTTCCCTTTTTCAGTTATGTTTTAGCATCTCTCTCTCTCTTTTTAGAATTTCTATTTGGGTTAAAGACGACGTGCATTTAAATGTTGAGATAGGTTATAAATATATAATTAATGAAGATCATAGGCTCTGGAATCAGTTTGCCTGGGTCTGAATTTCAGTTCCTCTACTTAACTTTTAAAATCAGGAGGATAATAAATAAAAAAGAAACTACTATTTGAAGTTTGTTGTGAAAATGAAATGACATGAATGGGTAATGTAGTGTTCAGTGTGTGAATGCATAGTATGAAGTGGTTCATTACTGATAGCTCTGTTGTTATTATTACTGGATATATTTTGCAAAGCTATGTCCTAGAAAAGATTTACCAATTTATATTCCCACCAACAGTCTAAGACTGCGCATATCACCTCTTTCCTTCTTCCTGGGGGAAAAAAAAAAAAGAAAAAAACAGAAACAAACTCTAGCAAATTGCATTCCTGGGATGAACTTTCCTAGCTCATGGTTTATTACAATGCTGAATCTAATTTGCGAATACTAAGGCTTTTTATGTCTTCATTTGTGAGGCAGTTTGGTTTGTAGTTTCTTTTTCTTGAGATGTCTTTGTTTGATTTTGGTATCAAGCTAGTACTGGCATATTCTTGTGTGATTTTCTTAAAGGCTGGTATGTCACTGGTAATGTTTCTTCCTTAAATGTTTGATAGAACTCACCACACCAGTGAAGCCAATTTAGGGAGTTTTTCTTGTGGCAAGGTTTAAAGTTAATAGATATAGAAATACTCACATTTTCGATTATTTCAGGGTCAGTTTTGATAAGTTGCGTTTTCAAGGACTTACTCAAATTAGCACTTACTGTAATTTTTTCCTTTTAAAATATGCTGGATCTTATGATACATTTTTCAGTCTAGACATTGATATTTTATGTCTTCTTTTAGTTTCTTCATCAGTCTTTCTAGAGGACTATTATTTTTTAATCATTTTAAAGAATCAATTTTATCTTTGTTGATTTTTCTCTATTTCAGTGATTTCTGCTCTTTATCTTTGTTCTTCTGCTTACATTAGGTTTAATTTGCTATTTTTCTGTGTTAAGGTAGCATAGTATTTTAAATTTTTCTTCTTTTTAAAACTATAGATTTTACTCAATGCTCTATTTCATTGTATCCCACAAATTGATATATAATATTTTCATTATTCATTTCAAAATATATGCTAATTTCCTTTGTGACTTCTTTCCTGACCCATTGGTTATTTAGAAATATGTTCCTTACTTTCCAAATATTTGGGAGTTTTCTAGAAATCATATTGCTGCTGTTACTTTCTAACTTACCTCCATTGTTGTTGATCATATTTGATAAGCTTTCAAATGATATTTATTGGACTTGTTTTGCATAGCGTATGGTTTAATCTAGTGAATCCATGGTTTGCACTTGAAAAGAATGTTGGGTATAGTGTTATATCAGTGTCAATTAAGTAAATTGGTTGGTAGTGTTGTTCAGATCTCTATCTTCTATACACTTGTTAAAATGTTTATTTTGGGCTGCACTTGGTCTTTGTTGCTGGGCACAGGCTTTCTCTAGTCGTGGTGAGTGGAGCTCCTGTCTAGGTGTGCGTTGGCTTCTCACTGCAGTGGCTTCTCTTGTTGCAGAGTATGGGCTGTAGGGCACGTGGGGTCAGTAGTTGTGGCACATGGGCTTAGTTGCCTCTTGGCATGTGGGATCTTCCTGGACCATGGATTGAACCTGTGTACCCTGCATTGGCAGGTGTATTCTTAACACCTGGACCACCAGCAAAGACCTTTAGAGCAGTTTTAGAATCACAGAAAAATTGAGAGACTTTCCATGAAGTACATGCCCCACATAGTAACAGCCTCCCCAACTATGAATATTCTGCATAAAAATAGCACATCTGTTGCAGGTAATAAGCCTATAGTGGCACATCACTATCTCCCAGAGTTTATAGTTTACATCAGGGTTCATTTCTGGTGTTGTAAATTCTTTGGGCTTCTGCAAATGTATGCCATGTGTCCACCATTGTAGTATCATGCAGAATAGTTTCACTGCCTTCAGAATCCTCTGTACCTATTCGTCCTTCCCCTAACCGCCAGGCCCCAGCAACCACTGAACATTCTCCTGTTGCATAGTTTCACCCTTTCCAGAATGTCATATCATTGGAATCGTATAGTATGTAGCCTTTTTGAATTGCCTTTTTTTAAATGATACTATTCATTTACAGCTTCCCTGTTGGTTCAGATGGTTAAGAATCTGCCTGCAGTGCAGAAGATGCGGCATTGGTCTCTGGGTTGGGAAGATGCCCTGAAGAAGGGAATGGCTGCCCACTCAAGTATTCTTGCCTGGATACTTCATTTAAGATTTTTACAGGTGTTTTCCTGGCTTGATAGTTCATTTTTTTAAAAGAGATGAGTAATATTCTTTTGTCTGGATGTACTGCAGTTTATTTATCTACCTACCTACCAAAGAGTATCTTGATCTCTTCCAAGTTTAGGAAATTATAAATAAAGCTGATGTAAACATTCATGGACAGGCTATGGTATGGACATAAGTTTCCACATCATTTGCATAAAATATCAAGGAGTATGGTTGCTGGATCATATAGTATAAATATGATAATATTTAGTTTTGTAAGAAACCACCAAACTCTCTTCCATATTGTCCCATTTTGTATTTCCATCAGCAATGAATGAGAATTCCTGTAGCTCCATATCCTTCCAAGCATTCGCTGGTGTCAGTTTTTTTGATTTTGGCCATTCTAATAGGCAGAAAGTGATATATCAGTGTTCTTTTAATATCCATTTACCTCATGGAGTATGATGTGGAACATCTTTTCATATGTCTATTTGTCATCTGTATGTCTTCTTTGATGAGAGATATGTTAAGGTTTTGGTCGATTTTTAAATTTTTTTTTTATTGTTGAGTTTTAAGGATTCTTTGTATATTTTGAATGACAGTCCTGTATCAGTTGTGTCCTTGACAAAATACTTTCCTCTAATATATGGCTTGTCTTTTTATTCTCTTGACATTGTATTTTTTTTTTTTTTTTTTTGGCTGCACAGCTTATGGTCTCTTACTTCCCTTACCAGGGATTGAACCTGGACCCTCAGCTGTAAGAGTGCAGAGTCCTAATCACTGGATTGCCAGGGAATTGCCTTGACATTGTCTTTTGCAAAGCCTATTAACTTTCTTTCATGGATCATGTTTTTGGTGTTGTATATAAAGTGTCATCACCATACCCAAGGTCATTTAGATTTTCTGTCTCATGTTATCTTCTAGAAGTTTTGTAGGTTTACTTGTTACATGTAGACCTCTGATCCAGTTTGAGTTCATTTTTGTTATATGTGTAAGATCTGTGTCTACACTGATTGTTTTTTTGACATATATATGTTCAGTTGATCCAGCATTGTTTGTTAAGATTCTCTTTGCTGCATTGTAGTGCCTTTGATCCTTGGTCACAGAATAGTTGACTGTATTTTCGTGGGGTTTCTGTTCTGTTCCATTGGTCTCTTTGTCTGTTCTTTTGCCAGTACCACATTGTCTTGAATACTGTAGCTTTATAATAAGTGTTGGGTGTTGTGGATCTTTTGCCTCTCCATGTCAACTTCAGAAATTGTTGCTATCCACAAAATAACTTGATAGAATTTTGATTTAGATTGCACTGAATCTATATATCATGGGATTACCTGGTGGCTCAGATGGTAAAGAATCTGCTTGCAATGCAGGAGACCTGGATTTGATCCCTGGGTTGGGCAGATCTCCTGGAGAAGGGAATGGCAACCCAATTCTTGCCTGAAGAATTCCATGGACAGAAGAGCCAGGTGAGCTATAGTCCTTGGGATTGCAAAGAGTTGGACATGCTGAGTGACTCTTTATTTCTATATATCAAGTTATGAAGAACTGACATCTTCACAGTTTTGAATCTTCCTACTCTTGGAATCTCATGATATTCCTTTTCATAAAATGAAATATCTCTCTACTTACTCAATTCTATTTCTCATATGAGGATTGTGTAATTTTCTTCATATAAATTTTATACATATATTGTTAGATTTATATCTAAAGCTTTCACTTTGGGGGGGTGCTAGTGTAAACAGTATTACATTTTTAATTTTAAATTCTACTTGGTCATTACTGGTATGCAGGAAAATTAATGATATTTGTATATTAACTTTTTATCCCCAGACTTTACTATAATCACTTATCAGTTCCAAAAGGGTTTTGTTTTCATTTTTGGTTGATTCTTTGGAATTTTCTACATTTATGACTATGTAATCTGTAAATACAGTTTTATTTCTTCCTTCTATATATATATATATATATATATATATATATATATATATATAATGTATTTATATATACTATATACATGCCTTTTAGTTGCTTTTCTTGTCTTTTATTTATTTTTTAATTTAATTTTTTTTAACTTTACAATATTATATTGGTTTTGCCACATATCAACATGAATCTGCCACAGGTATACATATGTTCCCAATTCTGAACACTCCTCCCTCCCCATACCATCCCTCTGGGTCATCCCAGTGCACCAGCCCCAAGCATCCAGTATTGTGCATTGTACTTGGACTGGCGACTCATTTGATATATGATATTATACATGTTTCAATGCCATTCTCCCAAATCATCCCACCCTCTCCCTCTCCCACAGAGTCCAAAAGACTGTTCTATACATCAGTGTCTCTTTTGCTGTCTCATATACAGGGTTATTGTTACCATCTTTCTAAATTCCTTATATATGCGTTAGTATACTGTATTGGTGTTTTTCCTTCTGGCTTACTTCACTCTGTATAATAGGCTCCAGTTTCATCCACCTCATTAGAACTGATTCAAATGTATTCTTTTTAATGACTGAGTAATACTCCATTGTGTATATGTACCACAGCTTTCTTATCCATTCATCTGCTGATGGACATCTAGGTTGCTTCCTTGTCCTGGCTATTATAAACAGTGCTGCGATGAACATTGGGGTACATGTGTCTCTTTCAATTCTGGTTTCCTCAGTGTGTATGCCCAGCAGTGGGATTGCTGGGTCATAAGGCAGTTGTATTTCCAGTTTTTTAAGGAATCTCCACACTGTTCTCCATAGTGGCTGTACTAGTTTGCATTCCCACCAACAGTGTAAGAGGGTTCCCTTTTCTCCACACCCTCTCCAGCATTTATTACTTGTAGACTTTTGGATCGCAGCCATTCTGACTGGTGTGAAATGGTACCTCACAGTGGTTTTGATTTGCATTTCTCTGATAATGAGTGATGTTGAGCATCTTTTCATGTGTTTGTTAGCCATCTGTATGTCTTCTTTGGAGAAATGTCTATTTAGTTCTTTGGCCCATTGTTTGATTGGGTCATTTATTTTTCTGGAGTTGAGCTGTAGGAGTTGCTTGTATATTTTTGAGATTAGTTGTTTGTCAGTTACTTCATTTGCTATTATTTTCTCCCATTCTGAAGGCTGTCTTTTCACCTTGCTTATAGTTTCCTTTGTTGTGCAGAAGCTTTTAAGTTTAATTAGGTCCCATTTGTTTATTTTTGCTTTTATTTCCAATATTCTGGGAGGTGGGTCATAGAGGATCCTGCTGTGATGTATGTCGGAGAGTGTTTTGCCTATGTTCTCCTCTAGGAGTTTTATAGTTTCTGGTCTTAAGTTTAGATCTTTAATCCATTTTGAGTTTATTTTTGTGTATGGTGTTAGAAAGTGTTCTAATTTCATTCTTTTACAAGTGGTTGACCAATTTTCCCAGCACCACTTGTTAAAGAGATTGTCTTTAATCCATTGTATATTCTTGCCTCCTTTGTCAAAGATAAGGTGTCCATAGGTGTGTGGATTTATCTCTGGGCTTTCTATTTTGTTCCATTGATCTATATTTCTGTCTTTGTGCAGTACCACACTGTCTTGATGACTGTGGCTTTGTAGTAGAGCCTGAAGTCAGGTAGGTTGATTCCTCCAGTTCCATTTTTCTTTCTCAAGATTGCTTTGGCTATTTGAGGTTTTTTGTATTTCCATACAAATTGTGAAATTATTTGTTCTAGCTCTATGAAGAATACTGTTGGTAGCTTGATAGGGATTGCATTGAATCTATAAATTGGGTAGTATATTCATTTTCACTATATTGATTCTTCCAATCCATGAACATGGTATATTTCTTCATCTATTAGTGTCCTCTTTGATTTCTTTCCCCAGTGTTTTATAGTTTTCTATATATAGGTCTTTAGTTTCTTTAGGTAGGTATATTCCTAAGTATTTTATTCTTTTCATTGCAATGGTGATTGGAATTGTTTCCTTAATTTCTTTTTGTATTTTCTCATTATTAGTGTATAGGAATGCAAGGGATTTCTGTGTGTTGATTTTATATCCTGCAACTTTACTATATTCATTGATTAGTTCTAGTAATTTTATTTTTGTTGTGCTGGATCTTCATTGCTGTGTGGCTCTTCTCTAGTTGTGGTGCATGGGATTCTCATTGCAGTGGCTTATCCTGTTGCAGGGCAGTCTCTATAGAGTACAGTGACTTCAGTGGTTGCAGCACATGGGCTCAGTATTGTGGCTTCTAGGTTCTAGAGCACAGGCTCGATGGTTGTGGCACATGGGCATAGTTGCTCTGTGGCATCTGGGATCTTCTTAGATAAGAGATCAAACCCGTGTCTGCTGCGTTGGCAGGTGGATTCTTTACCACTGAACCACCAGGGAACTTTTTCTTGTCATATTTCATTACATAAGACCTCTAGTAAAATGTTGAAATGGAGTAATAAGATGGATATGCTTGCCTTGGTCCTAATAAAAATGGGAACACTTCTAGTTTCTTAACTTTAGGTATGATATTAGCTATAGGTTTGTTGTAGATATTCTTCATCAGGTTGAGGAAGTCATTTCCTATTCCTAGCTTGCTGAGGAATTTTATAATGAGTGGGTGTTGGATTTTGTGAAATGCTTTTTCTGCATCTATTATCATGTAATTTTACTTCTTTAACCTATTGATGTGAGGATTATATTGATATATTTTTTGAATTTTGAACCAGGTTTGGATACATGGGATAAAACTCACTTGGTTGTGGTATATGACTCTTTTTACACCTTGTTGGATTCAATTTAGTAAATTTTTTTGAGGATCTTTAAGGGTATGTTCATGAGAGTTACTGGTCTGCAGTGTTTTGTTTTGTTTTGTTTTTTAATTGTCTTTGTTTGGCCTGGTGTTAGAATAATTTTGGCCTCATAGAATAAGTTAGGAAGTATTCTCTCTTATAATCTCCTGAAAGAGATTGTAGAGAATTGATATAATTTTTTCCTTAATTATTTGGTAGAATTCATCTGGGCCTCATGCTTTCTGTTTTCGAAGGTTATTATTCAGTCTCTATAACAGATATAAGCGTATTCATATTATTTATTTATCCTTGTGTCCATTTGGGAAGATTGTATCTTTCAGGTAATAAGTCCATTTCATCTAGGTTATCAAATTTGTAGACACAGTTGTTCATATTCCTTTGTCTTTTAATGTCAGTGAGATCTATAGTGATGTCACTTCTTTCATTTCTAATATTAGAATTTGTGTCATCCTCTTTTTTTCTTAATTAACTTGGCTGAAGGCTTATCAATTTTATTGATCTTTTCAAAGAAACATTTTATTTCTTCTGCTTACCTTGAATTTAATTTTCTCTTCTTTTGCTAGTTTCCTAAAATAAGAGCTTTAGATTATTGATTTTAGACTTATCTTCTTTTCAAATATATGCACTCAATACTATAAAATTTCCAGTAAGCACTACTTTTGCCACATCCCACAAATTTTGATAATTTAAAAACTTTTCATATTTAGTGTTTAAAATTTGAGATTTCATCATTGACCAGTTGTGTTATTTAGAAATATGTTGCTTAATCTCCAGGTATTTGGGGATTTTCCTGATGTCTTTTATTGATTTATAGTTTAATTCCATTGTGCTCTGAGAAAAGGCATAGAATAATTTATATTCTTTTAAACTTGTTGTGATGTGTTTTATGGCCTAGAATGTGATCTCTGTGAGTATTCCATGTGAGCTTGAGGAAAAGGCACATTATGCTGATTCTAGAAGTAGTGGTGTTATATAGATGTCAGTCATATCCAGTTGATTGATACCCTCTTTAAGTTCAACTATGTTCTTATTAATTTTCTGCCTGCTGTATCTGTCCATTGCTGAGAGAGTGATGTTTAAGTCTCCAACTATCATAGGGAGCTAATTTATTTTTCCCTTGCACGTCTGTCAGTTTTTGCCTTATATAGTTTGATTCTGTTGCCAGACACATACACGTTAATTATATCTTCTTAGAGAATTGACCCTTTTATCATTATGTAATGCCCTCTTTATCCCTGATAAGTTTCCTTACTCTGAAGTCTGCTGTGTCTGAAATTAATAAAGCTATTCCTACTTTCTCTCAATTAATATTACCATAGTTGTTGTTGTTTAGCTGCTAAGTCATTCCACAAAAGAGTCGAACACTTTTGTGACCCTATGGACTGTAGTCTGCCAGGCTTCTTTGTCCGTGGGATTTCCCAGGCAAGAATACTGGAGTGGGTTGCCATTTCCTTCTCCAGGGGATCTTCCCAACCCAGGGGGTTGAATCCCTGTCTGCTGCATTGGCACACAGACTCTTTACTGCTGAGGCACCAGGGAAGCCCTATTAACATGGTGTGTATAAGTATATATCTTTTTGTTGTTGTTCCCTATCCCTTTACTTTTAACCTATATATGTGTTTTTAAATGGATTTCTTGTAGACAGCATATAATTAGGTCTTATTTTTTATCTACTCTGACAGTCCCAATACAATTGTAATACCAATACAGTTAATTGGTGCTTGTACCATTGATATTTAAATGATTATGGATATTATTCCATGATGTGTGAACTGAAAGGAACACTTGTTAATAGGTTTTTAGTAATGTGGTGGTAAGGTGTGGAGGTAAGAGAAGCATTTGTTCATCTTAAGATTATATCTCAGGTTTTTAGTGAGCCAGTGGCCCTGGGATGTGAACTTCCTAAGTGCTTATCAGTTTTTTCCCCCAGCCTTAAGTGGGCCCAAATGACTGAGGGGCTCTGAAATCCAGTATTTCCCTTCCCTCCTGTGGAAAAGCTAGGGCTGGCTGAACTTGAATATTTCCTTCCTCCAGGTTGGTTAGGCACTGATAAGGTAGTCTATGGTGAGGAAGGCTAGTGTGGTTAAAAATTATAGAATGCTCTGGCATATTTCAAAATGACTGCTTTCTCCTTTCCCACTCCAGAAGCCTAAGAGGACTTTTTCTTCAATATTTACTGTGAAAATCTGGTGGAATTACAGGAAGTAATTAAAGTAAGAGTGTGAGAACTTCCCTCCCTCACCTCCTCTCTGGAGTTTTTACTCTTCAGACTTGTCTGCATTGAGTGTTTGGCAGTTCATCTATTAAAGTTCAGTTTTTCCTATCCTGGCACTGGATCTCATGGAAGCTTCTGTCTGTGGATTTCAGCTTTAGTAAGTTAATGTTTCTCTGTAACCACCAGTTTGTCTGTCCAGTGTTGGGGACAGCAGTTTGCCCTGTAACTTGACCTCCCAAGGAGATTTGAGAAGAGTTGTTGATTTTTCAGTTTGTTCCATTTTTAACTTGTTAGGATGCAGTAGAGATTTAACTTACAAAGTTCCTTATATGCTAGCTTGGAAAATGGAAGTCCTCTAATTGGCTATTTTATTTAGCAATTTTTGGTCATATTTTCCTTTCTCTTAATGCATAGTTTTTGTTTTGTTTTGTTTTAAATTATATGCTGGAAATTATAATTGTATGTTGTAGGGGGAATGTTGAATTTTGTTCATGAAGGCAGTGAAATCCTAGCATATCCTCTTGATCTTGTCGGGGTTTGTTTTGTTGAGTCGCTTGTGTGGGAATGTTTTGATTTTGCTCTTAATCCTAGGTCATGGTCCTACTCTGTCTGTCGGCATTATTACTAATGTATGATCTTTTGTGGTCTCTTATGAATGCCTGAAGTGATCAAGAAGATAATTCTCTTATGGATTGGCTGAAATTTAAACATGGTCTTGTCGTCGTCTCAGTTAGACGGTTTTGCTTGGGTTCTACATCTTGTTTCATGGTTCCGAAAAGGATTCAAAACAGAAAGGAAGGGTAACAGGGGGCTCACCTCACAGGTTTTTCTTTTGTCCATGATCTGTTTTGTGTTGCCTGTTGTTGAATACCTAAAAACAGTGACTTCATAAGTTTTGTCTGGTTTTAGAGTTGTTGACAGTGGGAGAGCATGGTTGATACTTTTCACTTTTGTCTTTGCTGGATGCAGTCCAACACCCTCTTTTACTAATGTTAGCTTTACTATGTTTTAATATGTTATGAAGACACTTCTGTCTCTTTTCCCAAAACATTATCTTTGCTTTAATTGTTTGTAGATATTCTCTCATAAGTACTTAGATAACTTTGCCAGATTAAGAAATAATTCTGTTGAGATTTTGATTGTGATTGCATTAAATTTGGGTTTAATGTAGGGAGAATTTACATTTTTTTCAACATACTTTTCTTCAGTAGCAGAAGTTTATGTTTTTACATTAAATCAGTTTCCCTTAATATATCTCACTTTTAGTAATTATGCACACATTAATAGCTTTTATATTTAAGTTTAATATAAGAAAAATGCATTGTTTTGTTGCTATTGTGGATTTTCTTTTGTTTTATAAATTTCCATTATTTATATGAAATAAGTTGATTAAAAATTTTTAACTTTAATCAGTCTTTGAAGTCTCATTCTCTTCTAGTTTTCTAGTTGATCATTTTGTGTTTTCTACCTATGCCATCTAGATACAAGCAATAATATTTTCGCTCTACCTTTCAGATGTATAATATTAATTATGTTGTCATGATAATAGATAGTACTTCCAGAATATTGTAATCTAAAGGCATTTTTCTTATCATCAAGTTTAATGGTATTTCAAAATTTAGCATCATGTCCAAGAAATAAACCCATGTACCTATGGTCAATTAACCTATGACAAAGCAGGTAAGAATGTACAATGGAGAGAAGACTGTCTCTTCAATAAATGTTGCTGGGGAAACTGGATAGCTACATGTAAAAGACTGAGATTAGAATATTTCCTCATACCATATACAAAAATAAAGTAAAAATAGGTTAAAGACCTAGATATAAGACCTAAACCACAAAACTTCTAGAAGATTATATAAGGAATTCACTCTGACATAGAATGTAGCAATAGGTTTTTGAATCTTTCTCCTAAGGAAAAAGAAAGAAAAGCAAAAATAAACAAATAGGACCTAATTAAACTTAAATGCTCTTACACAGCAAAAGAAACCATCAATGAAATGAAAAACCTACTGAATGGGAGAAAATATTTGCAAATGATATGACAAGATAATGGGTTAATATCCCAAACATATAAACAACCATATCAGTTCAGTTCAGTCATTCAGTCATGTCCAACTCTTTGCGACCCCATGAATTGCAGCACGCAAGGCCTCCCTGTCCTTCACCAACTCCCGGAGTCCACCCAAACCCATGTCCATTGAGTCGGTGGTGCCGTCCAACCATCTCATCCTCTGTCGTCCCCTTCTCCTCCTGCCCTCAACCTTCCCACCATCAGGGTCTTTTCAAATGAGTCAGCTCTTCACATCTGGTGGCCAAATTATTGGAGTTTCAGCTTCAACATCAGTCCTTCCAGTGAACCCTCAGGACTGATCTCCTTTAGGACGGACTGGTTGGATCTCCTTGCAGTCCAAGGGACTCTCAAGAGTCTTCTCCAGCACCACAGTTCAAAAGCATCAGTTCTTCCGTGCTCAGCTTTCTTTATAGTCCAACTCTCACATCCATACATGCCCACTGGAAAAACCATAGCCTTGACTAGACGGACCTTTGTTGACAAAGTAATGTCTGCTTTTTAATATGTTGTCTAGGTTGGTCATAACTTTTCTTCCAAGGAGTAAGCATCTTTTAATTTCATGGCTGCAATCGCCATCTGCAGTGACTTTGGAGCCCAGAAAAATAGTCAGCCACTGTTTCCACTGTTTCCCCATCTATTTGCCATGAAGTGATTGGACCAGATGCCACGATCTTCGTTTTCTGAATGTTGAACTTTAAGCCAACTTTTTCACTCTCCTTTTTCACTTTCATCAAGAGGCTCTTTAGTTCTTCTTCACTTTCTGCCATAAGGGTAGTATCATCTGCATATCTGAGGTTATTGATATTTCTCCCGGCAATCTTGATTCCAGCTTGTGCTTCTTCCAGCCCAGCGTTTCTCATGATGTACTCTGCATATAAGTTAAATAAGCAGGGTGACAATATACAGCCTTGACGTACTCCTTTTCCTATTTGAAACCAGTCTGTTGTTCTATGTCCATTTCTAACTGTTGCTTCCTGAGCTGCATACAGGTTACTCAGTATCAAAAAATTTACAAATAGCCTAATCAAAAAATGGGCATGATTCATGAATAGACATTTTTCCAAAGAAGACACACATATGGTCAACAGGTACATGAAAAGATGCTCAACATCACTAAGCATCAGAGAAATGCAAATCAAAACCACAGTGACATATCACCCCACGCCTCTCAGAATGGCTATCATCATAAAGTTTACTAATAACAAATATTGGTGAGGGAGTGGCGGAAAGGGAGCCCTTGTACACTGTTGGTGGGAATGTAAATCGTTGCAGCCACTGTGGAACACAGTATGGAGGGTTCTCAAACTAGAAATAGGACTACCATATGATCCAGCAGTTCCACCCTTGAGTATATATCTGAAGAAAGCAAAAACACTAATTCAAAAAGATACATGCACCCCAATATTCCAAGTAGCATTATTTATAACAGGCAAGATATAGAAGCAACCCAATGTTCATCAACAGATAAAGGGATACAGACGATACGGTATGTATACACAGACACAGACACACACACACACACACACACACACAATGGAATATTATTCAGCTATTAAAAAGACTGAAATTCTGCTGTTTGCAATAATGCAGATGGACCTAGGGAGTAGTATGCTTTATTAAATAAGTCAGACATAGAAAGATGGATACTGTATGTTATCACTTATATGTGAAGTCTGAAAACAAATATATATTAAAAAAACAGACTCACAGATAAAGAAAACTGGTGGTACCAGTGGTGAGAGGGAATGGGGAAGGACAAGATAGGCAATGGGATTAAGGAGTATAAACCACTATGTATAAAAAAGATAAGCAACAAGGATATATTATAAAGTACAGAGAAATATAGCCATTACTTTCTAGTAACTTTAAATGGAGCATCACCTATAAAAATATTGAATTACTGTGCTGTACACCTGAAATGAAAAGAGTATTGTAAATCAACTATATTCCAATAAAGAAAGAACTTGAATTTAAGAAAAACATTTAAATATCATGTCTTGGATTATGAAGTTACATATATCTTATATTGTTTTTAAAATTTTCAAAAATTTGACAAATATTATTTCATATCTCATACCTCTTTGGGCTCCATAAATATTGCCCTATTATTTTTCTTCATTGGGTTATTAATTTGGTGATTAATATAATTAGATATTTAAAATATTTAATCTCCTTGAATTTTTAGTGAAACTCACTAGATTATGCTGGCTTATAATAAATATTTTGCTGGCTCTATTTGCTTAGTGTTTTTTGCTAAGTAAAATTTTGGCCGACATTATACAAGTAAGTTTAATTTGTTTTTGCTTGCTGACATTTTCAAATCAGTGTTATACTAATTTACTGTCTGAAAAAATTAAAATGGGCATGGGCAGTTTTCACGTTTTTGGTATATTGACAGAAATCAACTCCAAAGTCATTTGAGCCTGATGTTTATTGTTGGTGGTGGTGGCAGTAAGTAATGGGCTAAATAACTCTTGGATTGACAGCTCACAATTTCTTCCTTGTTTGTGGTTGTTTCGGCTCTCTAACCCGTTGTGAATCAATTTCGTTAAACATAGTTTCCTAAAAGTCATCCATTTTATCCAAGCTTTGGATACATTAGCATGTGATTGTACAATGAATTATTTTATGGTGCTGAGTTTAACAGCTTTTTTTTTTTTTAGGAAGAGATAAATGATGCTCATTGTAGGAAAAGAAGCAGTAAATACAGAGTATAGAGAGTCATGTAAATACTAGTTAGTTTCATGACCCATCAGTAACCTCTGTTACTATTTTAGGTGTATTGCCTTCCAGAGTTTATCCTGTAAAACCTGAAGTATTTATCTCTGTAGTTTGTGCTGTCTCCAGGAAAGAGGTTATGACTTGGTTGGACAGAGAGCATTATATTTCCTCCCTCCTGGGGTTTTTGATTGCTGGAGGTGGATGTGGAAGTGTGCAGATCTAGTCCACACCAGGAGGAACACCAGAAAAGGGAGACCATGCTCTGCACAAAGACTGGAGAAATGGATGGACAGTGGGAAGTTAGACATCTAATGCAGTGAGCTTAGAAATACATTTTTTGTGCAGAATAAAGACACTGTAAGTGTAGAAAAAATATGATGAATTCAAGTGGCAGAACCAATGTGTTACACAGAGCGAGAGGGACTCTTGAATGATTTATGAATTCTGATAAAGAGTGGGTAAGTGTTTGACGTTGATTCAGATGAAAAAGTCAGATTCTTTGGCTTTATCATAGTGGTATTTAAAGTTTTGTACATTCAGATGCTCTTCTATGCAATGAGAGGAAGCTGTACTTATTCAGGTATTCCAAGTAAATACATTTAAGTGAACTCAGAGATCGAGGCTGATTTGGGACTTTGAGTCAGTTGTCTGTTTTTAGCTCTGTGATTTATATAGTGTCTTTATATCTCTTAAGTGTAAGGTCCAGTGCTTTCATATGCCATTGGCTGATTTAATGACTTCAGTTAGGTTTCCACTTCCCGAATTGATATATTTTCTTTAGCATATTGAGAGACTGTGAGATGGAATACTGAGGGCAGACAAACAAATGTGTGATCCTTACCAGTAAGTAACTATACTAGATAAAGCTAAGAGAAAACAGGAGGGGAAAAAAAATGTTTTGCAGAGTATGTGAAAAAGGAGAAGTAGATAGATTTAACTGTACTGAAATGAGTGAAGCACAGGCTTTTGGAGTAAAGAGAACTTTAGAAGTGGAGAACTTAAGTGGAAAACAGGTTTGTGTTTCTATTCTGATATCAACTAGCTGTGTGATCTTTTTACAATCCCTTAGTTTCTGAACCCCAGTTCTTCCTCAGGAATTGAGGATAGCAGTCATTAATTTGTCAGAGGATTTGAGTTTCAGCTTAGATAAAGGATATAAACTAAATGTTTTTACCTGTAACTTTTACTTACTGAGTGAGTACCTTCTATGTTTGGCCCATACGTGTGCTAGCAGTTGTTGCTAGAACAATAAATGAGACAAAAATCCCTGTGTTTAAGAGTCCACTGGAGGGGAGGCTTATGGTTCATAAGTCACCAATTCTTTAGGACAGGAAAAGGCAGACTTCCATTTCAGCAAATATCAAAATAATGTATCTTCTTCAGAAGAAAAAGAACTATAGAAAAGAATAAAGGAGAAAGGTGAAAAAAAAAAAAAAACAAAACACCTAAAAATCTACCACTCTGAAATAAATCTATTATCATGAGGTCATCATCACTCCGGGTTTCCCTGGGCTCAGTGGTAAAAATCTGCTGCCAGTGCAGGGCACGTGGATTTGATCCCTGGGTTGGGAAGATCCCTAGAGGAGGGAGTGGCAGTACACTCCAGTATTCTTGCTTGGAAAAGAGCAAAGAGAGGAGCCTGGTGGGTTACAGTCCATGGGGTTGTAAAAGAGAATCTGACATGACTTTCTGACGAACCAACAATAATCACCCTGTGAATCTCTGTGAATACACAAAATTGAAAGTCTGATAGATACAGGCAAAAAGATAAACAGGTCCCACTATTTATGTGAAAATGGAGTCTTATGTATTTAAAAATGAAATTATTGAACTTAATTTTATTTGTATCTAAATGAAAAATATAAAACTACAGTGATAGACAAGGAATTGCTAAAACTTCCAAAAATTTTTCCTTCACTGCAAATGATGTGAAATTCTAAAAGATCTTGCTAGGTAGGGCTCAGGTGCAACATTATGTATATTCAGCAATTCAAGTCATTTTTTTTCAACTTTTATCTTTCAAATTTAGTGAATAATAGATTTTTAAATTATGAAAGTTGAGAAAATAAGCACTTTCTCGACCTTGTTATACCTTCTATCCCCCATTCCCAACTTTATAATTATATTGCTAAGATGATCCTCTTGCCTACAATCATTTCCACAGTTGTTTAGTCTTAGTTCTATTTTGAATTCTTATTGAGTTCTATATTGATGCTCATCGAGATAGGTTGCTATACTGATGCTCATTATCAGTCCTTTCATAATTTCCAGCTTGTTTTGATTGACCTCTTGGCTGAATGGAAAGTCCGGCTGAAGGCATCAGAGGCAACTTAGGAGTCAGTCAGCTCCTAGGGAACCAAAAATTGCAGAATCAGGAGCCTGGAGAGAATGAGGGGCAGGAAAGGGTGACCTGCACTCAGGAGTTTTCCTAATGAGGCATTCGCTAAGTGTTTTAAGCTGCAGAGATGCATGGCCAAGATGAATGGAGTTTTTGGTGTTTTCACTGTACCACGGTAAAGAAGAAACAGGAGATCGTTCCGTGACACGAAGGAGGGACCGCAGTAAACACTCTAGATCATCAGCTGAGATCTCTGAAGAACCAAATGCTAGAAATGAAGGCAGACCTAAAACCTTGTGAAAACTGCAATGCAGCCTGGGGTAGCTCAGCCACTGATACATTAAAATATCCCCATTTCACCTGCTCACTAGAGATTAGAGCGAGTTCAATCTGGAGGAAGATAGTCTTTTCCAGAGCTTCTATTACTTTTCATTTGTATTTCATGTATCTTTCATATATGTTAATCTCTTTAAAAAACACCTGCCACCTGCACCAGAAAGCAAGATCAAAAAACAAATGATAAAAATAGACTCATAGACGTCCCCGCACATTATCAAGCACAGACGATATCATAACTGTGATTAATATGTTTAGAAAAATGTATAACAAGATGGAGAATTTCTCCAGAGAAAGGAGTCTATTTTAAAAATCAAATGGAAATATTTGAACACTAGAAATGTTTCAAAGGAATAATTTATAATCTCTAACTTTAGAGTTTGAGATCTGAATCAGTTCTTCCCCTCTTTCATGGAAATCCTTGTTTCCTTTTAACCTATATTCTATTTATTTTTTTCAGAGTGGTCATTCCTGTCATTTTCTGTGAAACAAAGTATAAATATTTTTCAGTGTGTTTCAAGACAGTCACAGTTCAGTACTAAGCATAGTAGACTTGTGAAACTTCACTCTGTTATGAAAGAAAATTAAAAATCTCACACAGTGTGACTGAACATATGGTAGAGAGATATTTTCTTAAAAAATCATCTTTAACATTCCAGAAATAAATGCTAACATTTGGAAGTTTTTATTTCTCAAAAAAAGGCCATCTTTCATTTTTAAAATTATATATTTTATTTTTTAAAGCCCAACATTGAATAGAAACATTATTATGGTGACATAGCATATTTAGAAGTTCTGTAAAGTAATACTAATTACAAATTCTAAATTTATTGAAAATTGCATTTACTATCTTCTCATGCCTGATTTTTCTATGTAAACACTAAAAAAAAAAAAATAGGGGATAACAGTGTAACATCTGACTGTTGATAACACTGATAACTATAGTCAGCATCCAGACATATCTTTGACTAATTATTTGTAATTCAGTCATCCAGCCAGTATCTGCTGAGTATCTGCCATGAGACTGTCCTTGCTTTTGAGAAATTTGAAATCTAGTGGTAGAGGCAGACATTTTAAATTTGAAAAAGTACCACAAAAGTGGCAAGTGAGTTTGAGCAGGAATGCTTCATCTAATTGAATGTGGATGTGGGAAAGGGGTTTTCACAGAAGTCCTCACAGTGGAGGGAGTGTTGAATGTGCCTGGAAGGTTAATAGGAGCACACCAGGTAGAAAAGTGGACAGGAACAAGGAACAGAGCTTCGGTGGGGTTTTGTTTTAGTGTTTGTAAAAAATGCTCGGTCATGTCAGACTCTTTGTGACCCCACAGACTGTAGCTCGCTGGGCTCCTCTGTCCATGGAATTCTCCAGGCCAGAATTCTGGAGTGGGTCGCCATTCCTTTCTCAAGGGAATCTTCCTGACCCAGAAATCAAACTTTGGTCTCTTGCATTGTGAGCAGATTCTTCACCATCTGAGCCAGCAGATGAGTGTATGGCGTGTTGCAGTACATGGGGTTGCAAAGAGTTAAACACCACTTAATGACAGATAACAGAGTCACTCCTGCCTTCCAGGAAATGATAATTTAATGGCCTCAGAGAATCCCCAGAAAAGCACCCTGCTCACCCCCAGCTTGACTGGCACTTGTTTTCTCAAGGTGGAAGTCGGGTTTCCATCCGTGGACCAGCTGTGCACGATGTCCTCTCCAGCTCCTCCTTTTGTCATCTGGTCCTTGGATCTGTGCTAAGATCCCATTGTTTCCAGAAGCAGCTTCCTCATGGAGCTCAATTCAGGGATGAAGAAGCTAGGAGGGCAGACTCTTTCCTCCCAACCCCAAGACTCCTAGCACTGAATCAGGCAGTGAAAGTTAAAGTTGCTTAGTCGTGTCCGAGTCTTTGCGACCTCATGGACGATACAGTCCATGGAATTCTCTGGGCCAGAATACTGGAGTGGGTAGCCTTTCCTTTCTCCAGGGGATCTTCCCACCCCAGGGACAGAACCCAGGTCTCCTGCACTGCAGGTGGATTCTTTACCAACTGAGCTATCTGCTACTGCTACTGCTAAGTCACTTCAATCGTGTCCGACTCTGTGCGACCCCATAGACGGCAGCCCACCAAGCTCCCCCGTCCCTGGGATTCTCCAGGCAAGAACACTGGAGTGGGTTGCCATTTCCTTCTCCAATGCATGAAAGTGAAAAGTGAAAGTGAAGTCGCTCAGTCATATCCGACTCTTAGCGACCCCATGGACTGCAGCCTACCAGGCTCCTCCATCCATGGGATTTTCCAGGCAAGAGTACTGGAGAGGGGTGCCATTGCCTTCTCCGAACTGAGCTATCAGGGAAGCCCAAATCAGGCATTCCTAGCAGCGAAAAAGACCCAGTGAAAAACTGCCAAAGGTAAAGAGAGTGGGGTAGTACAAGCATGTGAATGGATGTCTCAGGCTTCAGTGTACATCAAAGTACCTGGAAGGCCTACTAAAGCACAGATTTCTAGGTCCCAGAATTTCCTGTGTGGTTGGTCTGGAGCTGTTCTGAGGATGTTCCCAGATGATGCTGGTCCAGTAATAAGCACACTCAGGACTGCTGCTTAGAGAAAGTGAACTTTTCTTGTCTGTAAAAGGAAGGGGCTGAATTAACAACAACAAAAACAGTACTTCGATATTTCACCTAGGCTAATCCTCACAGATTTGATAATTCTTCAAAATTATGTCGTACCATTAATAGCTTAATTTGGTAAAGTAATGTGTTAGAGAATGGTAATCCTTGAGCTGTCTTCATAGATGAGATATAGAATGAGTCCACGTTTAGAAACTTGAAAATTATAAACCTTAAAAGGGAAGAACACAGATTACCTTATGAAGAAAAAACTTGAAATAGCCTTTAAAATTTAACTTTTTCCTGTTTCATTTTCTTCAATGCATTAGTCTGTTCTTAATAAACAAATTTAGAAAAAGAAACTCTAATAATGTCAGCAGTAGCTGTTGTTATTTTTGGATGTGTAACCTAACTCAGGTTCATACTGAGCAACAAAAAATGCATTTGTATATTAGATAGGGCTGTCATTTTCAGCTCTGTCCAAATACTAGAAATACCTGAGAAAATCTGGATTTCGTGAATCTGTGATCTAGGCATTGGCATTCTCTTTAAAACCCACCAGGTAGTTACAATTTATGTCAAGGGTTGAGAATCACTGGTGCAGTCATTGAGCTTAGGGTAACCTATATTTCATGGGTTGAGATTTTACTAATTACTTTCCTGCTAAAGCCCACATCAACTAATATTTCTATGAAAGTTTTATTTCACATATGCCTTCATAAACCAAAACTCCCCAATTTTGGTGAAAAATACTTTGATATAATGCTGCTGTTCCATTTATTGCCAATTGGTAGGGAAATTATATCTTTTATTTCTAATGAGTTTCATTATACATGCAGATGAGAAATAGACATTATAGTAAGTCAGGACAGTGGGGAAACCAGGCAGAGTCTGTTCCAGCAACATGACAAAAATGATGGAAGTTTTCAGAAATGTCCTGGCAGCAAATTCACTGCCAAAGAGCCACAAATCATGTTGACGCCTTGTTGGTTGTCATCCTGTTGGTTAAGTTGAAGGGAGTTTTTGATTAAGAGTGCAGTCCAACCTAGATCAAAGTGGAAACGACTCTTGACATTTGGGTTCTTTTTAAGAAAGAGGAGTTTGATTAGTCACTCATAAACTGGAATGACCACATAGAAGCATATAAATTATTTGATGAAATAGCTTCTTATTTAGAATCCTAGGGATTACAAGAGAAATCTTACCAATTAATCATTTGTTCTAATTGCTCAATTCAGGCTTTATTTTCCCCAGGCCCCCAGATTTAATAAATACAAATAAAAGATGTTCAATTAAAAATGAGCTTCATGTGACAACAGATAATTTTTAACATAATTTAATCTTAAATATGTATTCTAATAATTACTCATTTTTTAATTTGAAATGCACATTTAACAGGGCATTCTGTATTTTATTTAGCAAGTTTAAATCTTACTCTGTCTTCCAAAGGGGTTTTGGCAGGATTGTGTAATAAAAAAAGGACTGTCTTGAAACTACTATCTTATAAACATTAGATCTGATTCTCACTCTTCTTCCCCTTGTAAATGATCATAACAGCAAAGTACACTCCTCTGCTTTGTTATTGTGAAGTTAGGAAGATAAAGTATAGGAAAGATAGATACATCCAATATATCCAATGAACAGAGGTAGCTAAATCTCTTCCTATCATTCCATTATTTGCCCTCCATGTTTATCAAGATCTCCCCAAAACTTGACCTTCTCTTAGTCTATGAGTTTAGAACCTTTTATGATCTCATTGTCTCCTTTCTCATTTTGCATTCTATGATTCTGTCTTTGGTACCTCATTCTTACGAACTGTCTCAAATTATTTGTTCTTCTGGTCCACCTAGGGCAGATCCTTATTGCCAAGGGGAAGGAGTTGTAATATTAGAATGACCTGGGGAAGTGTTTTCTAGCTGGACATTCCTGCTCTCCCTTTCTGCATCCCTGATAGAGAAGCCTGGTCTAGTGTGAATGAGTGGGAGAAAAGTCAGGCTATTCCTCTCAAGTCTTCATTGGTAGAAGAAACCCCATTGTCTGTGTCTAGTTTGCCTTTTTGGAAGGTGTTTCCAAGAAGAAGGTACAAACAGTCCTAGAAGTAAATATGTGGCTCTTCAGTTGTGCCTCCCTAGTTATCATTACTTCTATTAAAGGAATTGAAAGGTAGTGTAGACTTGAAATGAATATAATTTTATATGTCAAAGATATCCTAATTTAAAAAGGGGAAATGAGTTTTCCTTCTGTTATCTCAGTGGCCACACTTTCCTGCATTAAGAGCACTTGCCACAGAGATCATGTGAGGCTTCCAGGCATCATGGGGGTATCAGAGTGCCTTCTGTAGCATGGGTTTGCTGGTGGCCCTGCATGTAATCACTGCAAACCCAGGAGTGATAGGAGACAGGTGTAAAGTACCTTTAGTGCTTGCCAACTGGTTCAAAATCATGGCCACAAAATAAAAGTGGGAGAATCTCCAGCTTCACACCCACATTCCAGAAAAAACCCACATTGTCATGTGTTTAGCTTTGGGCACATATTTACAATGGAAAGTGAAAGTGAAACTTGCTCAGTCTTGTCTGACTCTTTGTGACCTCATAGACTATACAGTCCATGGAATTCTCCAGGCCAGGATACTGGAGTGGGTAGCCTTTCCCTTCTCCAGGGTATCTTCCCAACCCAGGGATCAAACCCAGGTCTCTCACATTGCAGGCAGATTCTTTACCAGCTGAGCCTCAAGGGAAGCTGAAGAATACTGGAGTGGGTAGCCTATCCCTTCTCTAGAGGATCTTCCTGACTCAGGAATCAAACCAGGGTCTCCTGCATTGCAGGTGGATTCTTTAACAACTGAGTTATAAAGGAAGCCCTTTACAATGGAAAAATATATTGCAAATTTCTGCTTATTTTTAATGTTAGGATTTCTTCTTTTTTTACCCTTTTAAAAGTGGATATTTTTTGTAAACATTGAAAAGGTAAAACATTCTTTAAAAAAAAAAAAGCTAACCTTTAAAGCCATGTATTTTCTTGGCTGCTTTATTTACTTGTATTTATTGAATGTAACTGTTCCTGCCTGCATGACATGTGAAAACTCATTTACTCTCAGTTGAGCTAAAGCAGTTTGAAGCTCAAGAGAATGACATTTGGCTCTGCTTGTCAGACAAGCTAGTTGATTATGTAAAAACACTTAGTTTGAATGCAGAGTTTTCTCCACGGAGGAGCAAAAGCAATGATTGAAATCACTATCATATTTCAGTGATGGAGTTGGTCATTTGGAGGCAGATGAACTTATCAGGAATTCCTGAGCAGTACTTTGCAAAGGCCCAGTGGACTCGTCCTTGGAAATGGGAAAGGTGAGCAGAGCGGTTCAGCAAGTGCCCCCAGCGCCTTGGACTCTCTCTCTTTGGAAGGTGGGTTTATGTCTGTGGTGGAGCTGACACCACGCCAAAAACACCTCATTACTGTGGTGTGATTGAGGTCGTGCCCTCGAGTCACTTCATCCAAGTCTCCAGTTTTCACTGGAAAGTAAAACACCTTCAGCGAGTCTTCATGAGGAGGAAAAACCCGGCTTCGGCTTTTCTTCCCATAAAGTCCCTGCCTGCCAGGCCTGAGTGCCAAGGTAATTGTCTGTCTGTCTACAGCTGCTTGTAGCCGCCCAGATGGTAATAATGCTGACACCTCAGGGTCAGAACTTCCCCTCCAGACGTATTACAGAATCTCTGGCAGACATGGCAGCTCAGTACAAGAGGGAGGTCCTTGCAGATGGATCTGGGGTGGGGGGTGGGGGGCAGGCATTTCTCAGGTTGTAGAGAAAGTTGAGCTGTGAATGGAAGAGACGCGGAGGAAGTAAGGTGAAATCTGAGCTCTGTGGCTTCCAGAGCAGACTTGCAGAGCTGTAGGAATGGAAGAAAGTGGTGCTCTAGCTTAGTGGTTCTTGTGCCCAACAGGATACAAACAAGTGCTCTTAAATAGCCTCAGAATATTTGTTGTTGGTGCTGAGGGTCGTGATGAGGGCAAAGGACATATGGGGTTGTTGGGACCATAAACAAGGTCTAAGCTAGAGAGCTGCCTGTGTGTGCGTCAAAAATGAGGGATCAGTTACGAGTTTGGGGTTAACAGATACACACTCCTATATATAAAAAAGATCAACAAGAAGGACCTTCTGTATAGCACAGGGAACTATATTCAGTGTCTTGTAATAACCAATTGTTGTTGCTCAGTCACTCAGTCCTGTCTGACTCTTTGCAACCCCATGGGCTGCAGCACTCCAGGCTTGCCTGTCCTTCACCATCTCCCGGAGCTTGCTCAAACTCATGTCCATTGAATCGGTGATGTCATCCAACCATCTCATCCTCTTCTGTCATCTGCTTCTCCTCCTGCCTTCAGTCTTTCCTAGAATCAGGGTCTTTTCTAATGAGTCAGATCATTGCATCAGGTGGCCAAAGTATTGGAGCTTCAGCTTCAACATCAGTCCTTCCAATGAATATTCCGGATTGATTTCCTTTAAGATTGACTGGTTTGATCTCCTTGCAGTCCAAGGGACTCTCAAAAGTCTTCTCTGACACCAATAATAACCAATAATGAAGCATAATCTGAAAAAGAATATATATTTAGTATATATAGCATCTACATAATGGAATCACTTTGCTGTATACCAGAAACTCTTTGTGACCCCATGGACTGTAGCCCACCAGGCTCCTCTGTCCATGGGATTTTCCAGGCAAGAATGCTGGAGTGGGTAGCCATTTCCTACTCTAGGGGATCTTCCTGATTCAGGGATTTAACCCGAGTCTCCTACATTGCAAGCAAATTCTTTACTGCTGAGCCAGAGAAACACACATACCTGAAACTAACACAATTTAAATCAACTATGCCTCAATACAAGAATAAATTAGAAAAATGAATGTTTGAGACATAATCTTAGAAAAAGATTCTAATGTGGGAAGACATTTGCATCTTAACCCCTTTATTGGAGGTTGGTAAGGTCAATAATACAGGGAAAGTTAATGGAAAGAAGTGTCACTTAAATACTTATTAATTAGGGAGTGGTTCCAGAATTTCAAATCTAGTGATTTGGGGGTTATGAATATGAATTGGGACTACATCTCCTGAGAAGAGTTTCCACTTTATTTCTCATGTATATATATACACACACACACAAACGTATGGTAAATGTATATATTTGCCATTATATGTATAAACAACATTGGAAGCTAAGGGACTGAGGATTTGTGTTGCAGAGTAAGTGTTGTAAGCAATTGATTTGATGAGAGCCACGTGTGTCAGTTTACTACAAGAAGCCAAGACAGAGGGTGACCTACGTAACTTCTGGCTTAGCACAGCATTCTTTAGTATGTATTGTATGATCTTCTGTCTCTCATGAAGGTTTGCAACATACAGTCACACATTTGTGTCCTAAAATGCCTAGAGAGAGTGTATATATGCACACACACACCCGAGGCAGTGTTGTGGCTTGTGTTGGGATCAAGTTCTAAAGTCAGCAAGTGGAACAGAAACCATGAATTATAAACTTGCCCCTGGACAGCTTTGAAGTTGCTTATAAAAATATAAAAACAGTATGCACAATTTTGTGTTTAATAGTAACACTTGTACGTGCTAAAGTGTAAGTGCGCATAGAATGAGCTAGACTGAAGAAAGAACAAATACAACAGTTTCATGCTGATATTTGGATGCTAAGACTATTCCACTTGGCATAGACAGCAGGCCTCAAAAACAGCTTTCAAGTCCCTGTTGGGATAGGAGCCTGCATGATTTTAAGGGATTTCTGCTTTCTGGCATTTTATCTTAATAGTAGGGTACTTACTCCTAATAAATACTTCTTTTATTTTGTA
This sequence comes from Bos indicus, assembly GCF_029378745.1. NCBI lineage: Eukaryota > Metazoa > Chordata > Mammalia > Artiodactyla > Bovidae > Bos > Bos indicus. Next base: position 29,730,865 of record NC_091766.1, on the reverse strand, counting down.
ATGATGAAGATCAGAAAGGTACTGGGATCTCAGCTCCTGGAGGTTGAGTTCTAAAGCCTGTGCAGAAGGTAAAGGAGTACATGATGCAGTACCACTTCGCTTTGAGGAAATAAGCTTCAAGTTGAGTTGATTTCACTTCTGGAAGTCATTTTCTTCACACTTTGTCTACCTGCACTTGTTTTTATTTTGGTGGAAGGTGGATTTCATCTCCTGAGGTCGGTACCAATTAAATAGTTTACTGTATCTGGTAAATTATATTTATCATAAAACATGCATTATCAGTCTCTCTCTCCCTTTTATTTTTTTTACAGTTTGGTTTGCTTAGGCGGTGTGTGTTGGGATGTGTGTGTGTGTGTGTCTGTGTGCGGTGAGTGCCTGAGTGTATTGGGACATCTTGTACAAACCTCTGTCAATGCTTGAATGTGAGGGAGGTGCAGCCATGCCTGGAATTTCCTACACCCTGTGGGAGTGAGTCCAGCAGAAGCCTTCTGATTGGAAGACAAAGGAAGTTTGTGTGAAAATTCAATCTGAGGGAGGAAGGAGTCTGGCACGGGGAGCTGGGCCCAGTAAGAAAGACTTAGCTGGCAGTGCTTGTAAGCATGTATCTGAAGACAGCATGGCCTTTTCCACTCAGATCTCTCTCCTAACCCAACGCTCTGTGTACTCTTTTCTGACTCCTCTAGAGAGGAGCAGAGTGGACTGTTTTCCTAGAGACTCTGTAAGAGATGTGGCCCAAACAGCATTGCCTTGGTAACCCTCTGATAAGGGCAGCTCAAAAGACAGGATGGGACAGAAGCTGTGACCATTTGGTGCCTTGACACCTGATGCCACAGCAGAAGTACCAGTAGAGTCAGAATTATTTATGAGCCTGTGAGTCTCTTTCGGGGGACTTCCAGAAATTGGTGAAAGTACAAAGCATAGAAATTTGAATTATTACTGTAAATGTGACCACATCTGTACCTACAGGCTAGTGAGGCTGAGACACAATTTGTTTGTAATCTCTATTATTAAACATCCTGGTGAATGGTAATTATTTATTTACATAACCACTCCCCTCCTAGGCTCTAAGGCCTTGCCAGCCAGGACTATATTTTATTCATCTTTACTTTTCCAGAGTCTAGCTTTTGCCCCAGTACACAGTAGGTGCTTACCAAATGGCAGTGGTATTTTTTAAGTTGAAAGAGTGCTTTCTGTATGTGTTGCTTATGGAAATAACTATCTGAAATATACAATTTTTGGATTGAGAGGAAGAGGAGAAGGCTGGTTTCTGACTTTATTTCCATCTTTGTAGCATCTTCCTTTACATGCTATTGCCAGGGCATGAATAAAGTAGCAGATAGAGCTTCCTGCGTGAGAGGAAAATGCCAAATTAGAAATTGGGAGAAGAACCTCAGAATACCCCATTAGATCAGAGCAGTTGTGTTTTTATACAGAGGTTGGATAAAGGAGAAAAGAGTATTTCAGCTAGAGGCTTTGAAGGGCTGACAATGAGTGCAGCATAATATAGGGCTCAGTTTATTGTGTCTGAATGAATGCGGTGGCGTTTCTAGACTGTAACCTATACATCTGTTTTACTGGGGGAGGGCGTGAGTGAGGCAACCCCGGAGAAGAGGGATTAGGCTTGTGAAAATAGAACCAGTGTGAGGGGCTGAAGAAAGGGATGTTAGCAATGACCCGGCTCAGCCACTTAGGCAGCTCTGCCACATTCCTCAGAACAAACAACCATTAAAATCCAAGTGCACAAAGCCCGTAGCAGGCTTGGTAATGACAAGCTCTGTCAGCACACTGTAATTAACATGAGGTGGTATAATTTATAAGGAATGTACTATGCAGTTTAATGCCAACACAGAGCAGGGAATATCTGTAGCCTCATCCCTCGATGCAAGCATCCTTCTCTCCATATGGTCTTTATTTATTTATTTTTTTAGACTCACAAAAGCCTTTGTCACACTGAGTTAGTTTTGCACAAGGCAGAAGTGCACCTTGCAGGAGACCCTTCACCTTCCCTCCCCTCCCAGATTAATCAAGAAGGACAGTCTCAGCAGACTGTCTTTACTGCACATAATTAAGCAGTTCTGAATGCTCAGTGAAACTCAAATGGGATGGCACGGAGCCTGGTAATATGACAGTTAATGGGATGAGACTAGCACTTATTCTGCCTCTATAATAAGCAAAGGCTTTTTCCTTTCCACCTGAGGACAGGAAGAGAAGGAAGCAGTCACAAAAGATAACAACAATGACAATGTGGGGTTGTTGGGCACCTCTCTCCACCTTTTGTGGCTGTCGCCAAAAAGGAAAGTGCGCCCAAACTGGAAGAGATTACTGCTTAATTATCCTTGCTTGGTGACTGTAATGAGCACAGGCTTTTACTTCTGCATAGCTGTGGATTGGTGTGAGAAGCATTCCCAGAAAATAATTTTAATGGAAGGTTTATAACCTCTCTACTCCTCTTATGCCTCCTACAAGCCTTTAAGCTAGTCGGAATATTGCCTTAATCCTACTTCTTTGGTGATGTGGATGTTTAAGAAAATGATGTTATTTTGCCTTTACAGGATGGTCAACATAAGTGTGTGTCATAAAGGACCTTTAGCTAGGACCTTGTGGCTTTCCTCTGCTGACCTGCACATACAAAAATAGCATCTCTTTCCTTCCCCCTAAAGAAAGAAGCTGGGTAAAATTACCTTTGAGGCAAGAGAAAATACAGTGACAGGAACCAGGTATCATTTTTAACTGCATAATCTTCGTATCACAAATTAAAAAGGCTTGTTGGCTTTGTCCATTGAACAACTGGGTTAAAAAAAAGAAAAATCTGTTTGTGCTTTGTGAGCTGTGGGAATAACTGGCGTAAGGCAGTCATTAAATGATCCCACCAAAGAGAAAACATATCAGACATTCATCTGAGAGGCAACCACGCAGCACCAGGATTCTGTACTCTTGTGTTAGGAGACATCCCTGGGAGGCAGAAATCCAAAGGATCAGAAACCAGCATTGTATTGAGAAATCAGTCCAAGTGACTACTCTGAATCACTTAAAATGTAATTGTCTATAGAGAGATCCTGAAAAGGGATCACTTACCATTACCGTTTCCAGGGAGGAAGGAGGGGCTGGTGGCCTGACAGTCGTAAGATTTGTGGAAAGCTGAGGTTTGGAGTTAGGAGTTTGTATTTTAGGCTCTGCTGCTGACCTTCTGCGTTTCCTTTAGAAAGGGACTTGATTTCCTGAAGGATAAAGGAGAAAAACGTCATTCAGTGATTTGAGGCTTTCAAGTGAGAGGGAGTCATCAGAAGCCTGCCTGATCAGCATTCCAAATTCTCTTCCTTTAGGGACTGTTTTCTAAGATTAGAGATGGCATTTGGCTCCTGAGAGTGTTTTCTCTGGGTTTAGCTGAGAATGCAGGTGTTTTGCTTGAGAAACTGCTGCTGGAAACAGTGAGAAAACACTCTGTTTCGGAAAGGTAACAATTTGGAGAACTGAAAACCTTCACTTCCTTTCCATAAGGAGGAACAGAAGTCCTTTCATTCACATCCATCATATTTTATTTCAGATTCAGAAACCTTTTCATTTCAGCAGAAATCTCAGCATATGTTATCTTGCTCCAAAACAGCAAACGGTGGCTTAAAATACACTTCATGCATTTCAAATGCTTGCTCTCAAAACAATATATATGTATGTATATACACATTTCTACTCACATGGCTCCCATTTCAGCAATTTTGTAGGGTTTTTTCCCCCCTTCTTCTTCCCTTTTCTGTAAACTGTGCAAGCATGAAGCACATGTAAAGAGATTTCAGGAGCATTTTGTAATTCTTGAAAGGTTAATTGCACTATTTATAGACCAGACTGTAAAGCAAAAACCCTCTGCGTGACCTTTCGGGGTCACCGTAGTAATAGCAACCTCAGTGGAGCCCTGACCAGTCATGAATTACTGTCTGTGATACCAGGAATGCTGACAGTTCAATCACAGCACTGTTTCAATAGAGAACTCCATATATTTAAAGCGCTGATACTGTTTTCCCTCTAAATGACAGCCTTGACAGATGGGCCAAAAGCACCGCAGACGTTTGAACAAGGAAATAGAGAGGGAGCCGGCTGGAAGCTGGGCTTCACGCAGCCAGCCGAGAATGATGAATAGAGTGTGATTGTGTCTGACAGGTAGTAATATAACTATTCATTCACCACAGCACACCTGGAGCACACTATATTAAATGGTACAAGATGGAGAGATTCTGGGAACAGAATAGGAAGTGTGAATCCCAGGCTGAGTTTAGGTACAGCAAGAGAAGAGGTCAGGGGTCAGGCAATATCAACTAGCTCAGAGAAGGCTGTAATTAAATTATTTGCTTACCAAAGTGTTTCTAATGTTTTGCTAACATGTTGCCAGGATCATTACTTCAGCACATCTGAACACTTCAAATAAAAGCAGATTTCCACCCCCCACTCCCTGACAACTCCACTTATTTCTTTTCTCATCTGAAGTCGCTTTCTCTCTTGCTGCTGATGTTGCTGCTGCTCCAGATCATTGTCCTAGAACAGTTGAGAGAAAGGTTGATCGGCTAGAGGGTCATCACCCTGAGTAAAAGCAGCCCCTCCGGCCCCCAGCACAGTTCTGCTTGGACCAGGGCGTGGAGACCAGTCATTGTGAGTTACGTAACTGGCGGACATCCACCCAGGTGCAGAGCAGGAGCCAAGGACCTGATGGGGGAGAGGGTTGTGGGCAACTATTTGCCTTTGGCGTGGAAAGTCAGCAGAGACCCTGAGATGCCTCTGCCCAGTCAAAGAATAGTTTGCAAATCAAAGCACGAGAATGGGGGTGCAAGACTCCCCCCAAAAAGAGTGTAGGACTGTTTTTTCAGAACTTATGACCTCTTTTCCAGCCTTCCACTGCACCCATGGCTAAATATTTTTCAACCTGCCTTAGCATTAATTTCTAATTACCAGGTCTGACTGTCACATTCTGAAAGCTTTATTCCTAGAAAGTATTGTCTCATCATAAAATAAGATTGAATGGGCTCTCAAATCTGCATTTTAACTTTACTTACACATGTCTTATATAGTAACATCTACAGAAGGAACTTAAAATGTCAGCACTCAGATTGTGCTCTGTTTTACTGTGTGTGTGTGTGTGTGTGTGTGTGTGTGTGTAAAAGAGAGACAATATATACCACATTCTGTGCTCAGTCTCTCCCAGATAAACAGGGAGCCTGTTCTGGACCCTGACTTATTTCTAAGATCCTTGGGAAAGGAAACACTTGGTGGTGGCTTTTACACGGTGAATGTTCATCAACTGCCGCCTCAAATTAGTTGTGCTTGTCACTTCCTTTATTCACAGGATGCTGTGATGGCCAGGGAGGTTACACTGCTGCCATGGCTGCGCGGTTCGGAGAGTCCCTCTGGGAGCCGAGATCCTGGTCACTTTTGTTTCCCTGCATTCCATTTTCTCTTCGTGTCTTTGTGGCTGATTGGGCTAGTCTGAAGCTGACTCTGACAGCAGGGTCACTGCCTATGTAGAAAGCTCTGTGCACCCGACTTCACCATTTCAGCTTTTCCTTTCTCATGAAAATCACGTTTTTAATAGATGGAGTTCTCTTTTCCCAGCTTACTGCGGGGTGAAACCATGAGCTTAACACTTAGAGAAGATTTTGCATGTGACCTCTCTGATAAGCTATGGAAAACCAAATCCAGTTAGAAGTGCCCCCGCCCCACCCTGGCCCTGACTGTCCAGGTTTTTGCCTCCTTCATATCCTTCTTCTCTAGCTGGTATTCATCCTGTTGGTTACCGGGTTATGGATATATCTTTTTCTGTGTCTTCATCTGTGTCTATAAATCTGTATATATTTTATCTGTCTGATCTCAAGAAAGAATATTTAACAGCTGTTGGTTCGAATCTGACCTCAAAACCGTGCGTTTCAGAGAATTGGGCAAAGTGCAAAATCCTATTTGATAGGTTTCTTAAGAGAACTCAAGTGAAAACTTAAAACTTCACAGTTTTTTAAACCTGTCAGTAAGATTCCCCCCTCCCTGTTAGTATTTGCTGTGGGCATTTTGTGCATATACTTTTAAAAGCACAAACCAATGTTTCTCCAAATGCCTCTCTCTGCCTTCTGTTTAAATGGACCCTGATGTATGTACTGAACTGAGTTGAGCACGGTCATTGTGTAGCCTTGTATCTAATGCGTATCCTTTTTCACTCTAGTTGAGAGGCTACACAATGCTTAGTGCTGCCAATAAGGGGAAAGGGACTGTTTTGCAAAATAAGCAAATTGGATTATCCAGTGTATAAATAGGCACTCAGTCTTCTTTTCCCATGTAAATCAGGAAAAGCAATTTGCTTGTGTAGGAAAAAACCAGCACCGCTTACCCACACTTCCCCATCTTGGCCGGATTGGGAGTTCATTATAGGTGAGGAGAAGGAATTTGTTAGCACCCTCACTGGTTGGGGACGGTAATTAACTAATTTGCTTTCATTTTTCTGCAGTTTAAACATAGGTATTATGAAAAATATTCTTTTGAATAACCCAAAATCCTTTGGGTTGCATTCATATTAAGGCAGTAAAATGAACAACTGGGTTTTTAGGTTCTTTAGCCTTGGCCAAAGAAAAAAAACTACATGCAAATTTGCCCAGTAACTTACAATTTGTGGTTAGTGCGACTCAGACTTGGGCATCACAAAGATAAATTGAATTTGGTTTCTTTTAAGGAACAGTAGGTCAAGGTTGCCATGGTGTAAATTGGGCATTATTTGAAATGAGACACCACATTACTTCATTTGTGCATTGAAGAAAAATTGCTGATTTTTAACAACTGTTTTCATCTTACTAGAATAAACCTGAAATGTAGTCAGAATTAATATTAGCAATTTAATGGTCTTGGACACCATGCTGGTTGGGCTTCTTTAATCATGACCAAAAAGGTAGAATTACAGTAGAGTGAAAAGAAACCTAGCCGTCATTTTGTCCTCTTCTTACTCTAAACATGAAGTGGCAAAGCTTAAAGCTAGAGCACCTTGTGGTGGCTGGACTGAGCATCCCTGCCTGCAACATCTCTGCTGATTGAACAAAAGAGATGAGCCATAAATTATTGACCTATCCAGAGAAAAGCTACACAGAATGGCTATAGATAGCAGTTTATAATGTTTAGTTAGGAGTTTGCATAAAATGTATAATGAGTGTACATTATGATTTATACTTATTCTCACCTGCTTTCTCTTTTAATCATGTCACAGGTGGGCATTTGCCTTTTATTCAAAGAAAATTTCATTGAAATATAGTTGATATACAATGTCATGTTTCTGGTGTACACCAAAGTGATTCAACACACACACACACATATATATATATATATGTATGTATGTGTGTTTGTGAATATATATATAAATTCTTTGTTTACATTCTCTTCCATTATAACTTATTGTAAGATATTGAGTAGAGTTCCCTACGCTATACAGTAGGCTCTTGTTGGTTATCTGTTTCATATATAGTAATGTGTATATTTTAATCCCCAATACGTAAGTTATCCCTTCCCCCACAGCAACCCCTGTATTTTATTCTTTCTTTTCTTCCATCCCATTAGTCTGATTGTCAGTCTTGGGTAGATAATCACAGAAAAATAAGGGGGGGGGGTGGGAATTGGAACTTTCTAGATAAGTGATCTTCAGGAAAAAAAAAAGAGAAGAAAAGAAAGTGGGTCTGGGGGACATAGGTCAGATGTATAAATTATTAATCTCTGTATTCTCGTTTATGGACCATGGCTAACTCGGATAGGTTTTCTAATCTCCATTGCAGAGTTAACATAGGTACAACTCACAGCAGCTCTAAGTATTCTGTATGTCAACGCCAATTAGGGCTGCTTCCTGGTCACCTTTCTCATTGTTCTGCTCCTCGTGTTTGGTGTCTCGAGCAGAGCAGTATTTGTAACCGAAGATGATGATTGCTGCACACAGTTCTGAGGAAGTGGAGTTTATAGCATTCCTCGCATCAAAGGCAGCAGCCTCTGAAGCAAAGCACAGTGTCCCTAGGCAGAATGAAGCTAGGACTGTAAAAACAAACTGAGCAGACAGCCAATAAAAAGACCAAATCACATCTTCCATAGTTTTAATTTACGGGGGTAAATTATAGAGGATAAACTGGAAAAAAGAACCAGATTTAATGAGGCATTTTGACTAATACTGTATTTTAAAGTGCAAATGGCATGCTTGTAATAGGGGAGAGAGAAGGGGGAGTAAACTGGTAAAAGAGCATTACACTAAAGCCTGCAGGTAAATATTAGGCTTGAAGATGAAAAGCCGCATTTTGGAAAAGTGTTATTGATTGGAATTTTCTCTGCAAGTACTATTTTAGGACACATCTATAGGATTTATTCCACACAATAGAGGATTGCAGTCACCGTGTCAGGATCCGCCTTGCTCGGGCATCAGACTTCAATTAGATAATGACCATGGCAGGGAGTGAATAGCCAGAGAGTCATTCATCTTTCTCTCTACACAACACAGTGTAACGGGTGTTTCTGATGATCCGTGCACATTGAATTAGGTCATTGCTGAGTTTGTCGGCCTTTGAGAGGCTGTGCATTTACATGTGATGATTTCACCAGCCCCTTTCTCTTTGCTCTCCCTCCTTGCAAACAGCGTCTATTGTTCAGGAGCCCATATTGTAGTGGAGATCTGAATTTATGTTCACAGATTATAAGCAAGGGATACCACCACAGTCCATAATCAGCTCATGAGCATTCGGCTCACGTGAGCCACTGTGAGTACAATTTTCAATGGCCTAATGTGACAGGTAATCATAAATTAGTATTTGCTTTAAAACAGCGGCAGAGTACACAGCCTGCATACTTAAGGAGAATGACTCAGTAAGTAGTCCCGCTCTGTAATGAAGTGGGAGCTCATTAAACAGATGCTATCTACTTCACTGAGCTGCACGAGCAGCAAACAAACCAAATGGAAATGTTTCAACAGAACACTGCAGTCAACCAGGACAAGTTCAGGTTCATTAGCTGTGGCACCATCTACAGGAATTAGTCACAGTAATAATTAAATAGTTGCTTGCTAATTTATCATTTTACATTTGCTGCTACATTTGCATAATGTGTTGTGTCTCCCCCTCCCCATCTCTGGTTACATTAAAATGCCACTCGTCTGCATGTAAAAACTCATAACTCTGATTAAAAAAAAGACATCGGAAGCACCCATATTTGGCAGTTGGTTGGTGATAACCTTGTTGTTTACTTCAAATATTTAAGCTGTGTCTCTATTATAATACTGGCATCGTGTCACTTTGACAAGCTGCACTTAGGCCATCCCGGGAGGAGCAAAAGACCCAGACTTGTCTTTAAGCAGCTAGTTGGTGAGTTGGGTGAAATAGGAACTCAGCAGCCTATATTGCTAAATTAACCTGCCGTTAGGAAGAGCTTGGCATGCAACTCTGTGATTTCAGTGTCCAAAGATAACAAAGCTATGGAGTGAGACTTAATGCCCTACAGAGATCAGGACCAGTTACTCTGCGGGTTCCTTGGGGCCATGTTGAGCTGATCTGTCCTGATTGAGAAACAAAGTTATACCGTCTTTATCCTGTGAAGCACAGTCTCTTAAAGCTGATGGAAAGTATCAAAGTTCAGTAGTTACAGAAGGATTTAGGTTCTTAGAGGGAACTACTCAAAACCATAGTGATCAGCACTAAAATGTTCATGAAGTCACAGGATTCAGATAGCAGGGTGGGCTGGTGAGGGAGTGGGAAGATTGTCAGGCGTTCAGGATGGGAGGGACAGAGTTAAAGGACAAGAGAGGAGAGAGAGAGACAGAGAGATGCTGCTCCTTATATATTGTGCCTGTGTTTGGGTTGGTTGATGAGGTGGTGATAAATGACTCAGTGGAACAACACAGAACAAGGACAATTTTTCAGGGTTTTCATTAATTATCCCTCATTGTTATTGATGTAAGGTCCCTTTATAATGTAAAATAAATCACTGAATGCTTTCTTTCTGTTCTTAATTCTCTTTTTTCTCAGGGTTTCACTAGCAGCCTAGACAGCGTGTTTTGGGTTGGAATAGTGATCTACAAAGCTAGGGGTCCTTGAGAGAGAGAAACCAAGAGTGAGGCAGACACCAAAAGCAAATTTTACTTCTTGCTTCTGTTTGGTCAAAGTTGGAGCACAGACAGAGAACACAACATACTCTTTTTCTCCCCTCTCTGCCTTTGTTGTGACCATTTGGAGACATTATCTTTTTAGCAGTGTAAACTAATTAGGTATTCTCAGATTTTAAAATCTTTGTGAGTATGTGGGTAAATTCTACCTTAGTGGTGTGCTGCAAGAGAAGGTGAAGACATTCAGAGAACATTAGTGGCCAATTAAAAATAAAGATGTGTAAACTGAGGAGCAAGGAGAAGCACATTATGTTTATGACAAATAAACAGGCAGTGGAAACTGCCATTCAGTGTGTTGGCATGGGCCATTAGAGCTTTCTTAGAAAATCAAAACATACGCCTCATTGTGAAGTCTCAGAGTATGCATATTGCCTCTGTTTTGTCAGTAAATTTAGGGTAGTAGAACATGAATTTTTTTTTTTAATGTTAAAAAATTCAGAGAGTGGTCATTCAAAGATTTTATCTGTTCAGCAGCATCTTTTCCTTTCAGGAATTATCCATCCTTTGCATGCAGAGACTGAGAAGCACAGGGTGTCCTATCCCAGTCCCCCCTGGGTGGGCACACTCTCTGGACTGGCCACCAGAGTACTACATTCCCAGCCCCAGTGATTGGCTGGCTGGCTCTGGGGTGGTCACATGACCCCACAAGATAATTAGAACCTTTCCTGAGAGTTTTTCTGGGGTAAGGAAGGAACTCTCCATTTCAATGAGGAGTGCTGCCTATAAAGTTTTGAGCTGCTATGGCTATCCTGTGTGGAAAGGACTTTTCTAAAAGTGAGTCCAGTGTGAAGAAAAACCAAAAGGAGAGACAGAGAAATAGGAGTAAGCCATTATTATTATTATTATTTTCTTGCTTAAGCCATTTTGTGCCTGTTTGTTTGTACTTGTAACTGGCAGAGTCTTGAATAACATACTACCCACACTTCCATTTTATGATGGAAACTGAGGTATAGTTGGTAGAAATGCATAGACTGTTAACTTCCAGCCCAGTCCCCTTTTCTCTTGTGCCTATATCAGCATATTTTAGATTAATTCTGTGGTCTGAATGAGTCCTTTTAAGTAATTTAGTGACTCCTTGCAACATGAAATAGTATTTTTTTGTGTTAGAGTAATCAGTGAGAATATCTATGATAATACTAAACAAAGATGTAATATTTGAAGAAACATATTCTTGGGGGTCATTTTCAGAAACCAGATCTTCACTGTACTTAGCTCAAACCCATCTTCATTTACAAACTGGTTTCTTCCCTTTTCATGCCATCTTCATCTAAGCTTCTCAGCCTGACTCAGAACTGTCTTTCTCAGGAGGACTTCTCTATCTCCACAGCCTTGGGAACCAATCTGTCTTGATATGGTTCATCTCCTCATGAGTCTTATCACACTTACTTTCACTCCCGCCTCCATCCCCTGTGTTTATTTGCCTAATATCAGTTCCTTCTGCCACTTGACTTAACGCCTTTTGAAGGCAAGAATTGTTTTTCTCCACCACACTGTATCCTCAGGCTAATACAGTATTTAGAGCAGTCAGTACACATTTATGTGGATATATCTACATCTGTCTATAATGAACAACTGTGTTATAATAAGAGACATTTGTGGTCTTTGTCCTTGGTTCCTGGGACAGTGATGCTAAAACCCATGGAATTTCCTTAGTGATAAGAGTGTCTTTTATTATTTATAAGGAGCCTCTTTTGACCATATCTGAGTTTCCATTAATGAGATGACTTAGGGTGGGGCCCTTCTGTAATCTCAGGATGGAAAATCCAAGTGCTTAGAGGGTTGGAGTTTTCAGACCCATTCACCCAGCTTGAGGAAGGGGGAAAAGATCCTGAAAATTAAGCTCTGTAAGAATTCTGTAACAAGGAGATTTTATGAACTTCCACGTTGACAAACATGTCCATGTGCTAGGAGGGTTGTTGTTGTTTACTCGCTTAGTCGTGTCCGACTCTTGGTGACCATGGACTGCAGCATGCCAGGCTTCCATGACTGTCAGTCTCTCTCAGAATTTGTTCAAACTCATTCCATTGAATTGATGATGTCATCCAGCCATCTCATCCTCTGTCACCTCCTCCTCCTCTTGCCCTCAGTTGTTCCCAGCATGAAGGTCTTTTCCAATGAGTGGGCACTTTGCGTCAGATGGCCAAAGTATTGGAGCGTCAACATTAGCCCTTCCAATGAATCCTCAGGGTTGATTTCCTTTAGAATAGACTGGTTTGATCTTCTTGCTGTCCAAGGGACTCTGAAGAGTCTTCTCCAGCACTACAGTTTGAAAACATCAATTCTTCAGCACTTAGCCTTCCTTATGTTGCAAGTCTCACAGTCATACATGACTCCTGGAAAAACCATAACTTTGACTATACAGACCTTTGTCGGCAAGTAATGTCTCTGATTTTTAATATGCTGTCTAGGTTTGTCATAGCTTAAGGAGCAAGCATCTTTTAATTTCACAGCTGCAGTTACCATCTGCAGTGATTTGGGAGCCTAAAAATAATAAGGTATGTCACTGTTTCCATTTTTCTCCATCAATTTGTCATGAAGTGATGGGACTGGATGCCATGATCTTAGTTTTTTTGAATGTTGAGTTTTAAGCCAGCCTTTTCACTCTCCTCTTTACCTCTCATCAAGAGACACTCTAATTCTTCTTCACTTTCTGAAATTAGGGTAGTGTCATCTGCACATCTGAGGTTGTTGGTATTTCTTCCAGCAATCTTGATTCCAGCTTGTGAGTCATCCAGCCCAGCATTTCTCATGATGTACTTTGTGTATAAGTTAAATAGGCAGGGTGACAGTATATAGCCTTGACATACTCATTTCTCAATTTGGAACCAGTCTGTTGTTTCATGTCCGTTTCTGACTTGCTTCTTGACCTGCATACAGATTTCTCAGGAGGCAGGAAAGGTGGTCTGGTATTCCTGTCTCTTTAAGAATTTTCCATAGTTTGTTATGATCCACACAGTGAAGAGCTTTACTGTGGTCAGTGAAACAGAAATAGATGTTTTTCTGCAATTCCCTTGCTTTTTCTATGATCCAGCAGATGTTGGCGATTTGATCTCTGGTTCCTCTGCCTTTTCTAAATCCAGCTTGAACATCTGGAAGTTCTTGGTTCATGTACTGTTGAAGCCTAGCTTCAAGGATTTTAAGCATTATCTTGCTAGCATGTGAAATGACTGCAGTTGTGTGATAGTTTGAACATTCTCTGGCATTGCTGTTCTTTGAGATTGAAGTGAAAACTGAACTTTTCCAGTCCTGTAACCACTGCTGAATTTTCCAAATTTGCTATTATATTGAGTACAGCACTTTAAAAGGATCATCCTTTAGGATTTGAAATAGCTCAGCTGGAATTCCATCACCTCCACTAGCTTTGTTCTTAGTGATGCTTTCTAAAGCCCACTTTCTTTGCACTCCAGGATGTCTTGCTGTAGGTGAGAGACCACACCATTGTGATTATATGGGTCATTAGAACTTTTTTTGTATAGTTCTTCTGTGTATTCCTGCCACCTCTTTCTTAATCTCTTCTGATTCTGTTAGGTCCTTACTGTTTCTGTCCTTTATTGTGCCCATCTTTGCATGAAATATTCCCTTGGTATCTCTAATTTTCTTGACGAGATCTCTAGTCTTTCCCATTCTATTGTTTTCCTCTTTTCCTTTGTATTGTTCACTGAGGAAGGCTTTCTTCTCTCTCCTTGCTGTTCTCTGGAATTGTGCATTCAGTTGGGTATATCTTTCCCTTTCTCCTTTGCCTTTCACTTCTCTTCTTTTCTCAGCTCTTTGCAAGTTCTCCTCAGACAACCATTTTGCCTCATTGAATTTCTTTTTCTTGGGGATGGTGTTGATCACACCTCCTGTACAGTGTTACAAAACTCTGTCCATAGTTCTTCAGGTTCTCTGTCTATCAGATTTAATCCCTTGAATCTATTGGTCACTTCCACTGTATAAGCATAAGGGATTTGATTTAGGTCATACCTGAATAGTCTAGTGGTTTTCCCTACTTTCTTCAGTTTGTCTGAATTTTGCAATAAGGGGCTCATGATCTGAGCCACAGTCAGCTCCATGTCTTGTTTTTGCTGACTGTATAGAGCTTTCCATCTTTGGCTGCCAAGAATGTAATCTGTCTGATTTCAGTGTTGACCATCTGTTGTCTTGTGTGTGGAGTTGTCTCGTGTTGTTGGAAGAGGGTGTTTCCACTTTGGCTCAGCCTTTTCATTCTTTCTAGAGCTCTCTTCCCCAGTGGCATATTGGACACCTACCATCCTGGGGTGCTTCTCTTTTGGGGTGCACCCAACTCCACAGACATAGAAGCTCCTGTGCTCAGGGCCTGTCCAGGCCTCATCCTGTGTACCTCTTCATCTAGCTATTTATTTATATCCTTTATAATAAGCTGTTACACATAAATAAAATGTCTTCCTGAATTCTGTGAGCTATTTTAGTAAATTACTGAAGCTGAGTATGGGGTCCTGGGAACTTCTAGTTTATAACCAGTTAGTCAGAAGGTGCCTTGGAACTTGTGACCAGTATCTGAAGTAGGTATATTCTTGTAGGCCTCCATTCTTAACCTGCAGGGTCTGTGCTGACTCTGGATAGTATCAGAATTGAATTGAATTCTTGGGTAAACAGTTGGTAACAGAGAATTGGAGTAATGGTGGTGTCAGAGAAAAATCCCCCCAACATCATGATCACATAGAATTTCTAGATAACATCAATAAGCTAAAATTGATCTTTTATTAAATGAGTTTTACATTTTTCAGATATGGTTAATAACTGCACTGTGATTCAAATAATTGCACTGTGACAATGTTGATGTTATTAATGCCAAAGTTTAGTTAATGTGCAACTTGGGAGATATTGAGGGACAGTGTCAGTGACATTTTATAATCGTTTCTTTAAAGTAGATCAGATGTTATCTCAGAGCAAGAAAGCTGGAAGAATACTACTAACTCAACCTGGGGCTGTGTGAAGATTTTAGGAAATAGAATTGGTATTAATTTGAGTGTTTTATTACTGAATTTTTAAAAAGTTCAATTCAAATAACTCACCTTTGTTTCCTAAGAAAATACATAGGGTTACTTGATTAGAGTTAGAGAATAACTTATTTTGACTGTTTGATTGAAAGTATAGGCAAGAGGTTTGAAAGTCCTGAAGTGTGTTTAAGCTTAGGCTTATTTCTGGAAGTGCTGTAATTCTGTTTCCCATTCATAAAATCTGGATTAATATTGCCTTACTATCACTTCCTATAACTTCATGGATGTTAGGAAAATAAGTTGGCCTTTAGCAAAAATTTTTTAATTTTATTTTATTTTTAAACTTTACAATATTGTATTAGTTTTGCCAAATATCGAAATGAATCCGCCACAGGTATACCTGTGTTCCCCATCCTGAACCCTCCTCCCTCATCCCTCCCCATACCCTCCCTCTGGGTCGTCCCAGTGCACCAGCCCCATAACAGTAAATACAGAATGTTTTTTCTCATTGTGTCTGTGTCTGCCACCACGCTACAACCGTGGACTGGAAGAACAAAAATGACAGTCTTATTTAGATTCTAAACATGTGAGTAGGGGCATACAATTTCTTCTCTCTCTTACTTGGAAATGTTCCTTCTGAGGAGAGTCCAATGACTGTCATGTCATACTGAGTCAACACCCTGGTTAAGTCCCTTATCATTCTCTAGGTTAGGACTCTAATCATAAGATGGGATAGGACCATATTAAGGGGAATTCCCCTGCAGTATGTGTTGTGCTGGGAGTGTGAATTAGCATTTGATAAATAAATTAATAAGTAAAAATATGGATAAAAATAAATTGATAATTGACTGTGAAGCACAGCACCACTTGTACTGGATAGAATCAAATATTATTTTGTCGTAAGGGCCAGGGTCTTCCAGCCCCTGCCAAGTTTCTTTAGCGCTAATTTAGGGTCCATTTGAAAGAGTAAGAGAAAGCACTAAAGCAGTGATCATGAATGATTAATATATTGAACAGTTGTATATGACTTGAAGGATGGAAATGCCTTCATCATTCTTGGTCTGGTTATATTTTTTTATTTTTAATAAAATTTTCATTTTTAATCATCTCCAAAGGCTTCTTTTTGAGAAAGAAACTACATTTTTTGGTCTCATAAAAGGTATATAATATGGTGATAACCACCACTTTTGACAGATCTAAATTCTCTAAATAGCTGACATTTAATCTATAGGCTGTGAATTCAGTTATCATTGGAAAAGAGAAATCAGAGAATTGAAGGAAGGCAGAGCATTTTAACTGGTCAGTTAGTTTAACTGTATCTATGGACATCATTTAGTCTTTTGTTGGGGGAAAATATTTCCATTGAAGAATTTGCATGAGTACTTTATAAACATTTCTATACCAGGAATTTTGGAAGAAGACGACTTGACATCATTAAATACATTTAAAACTGGTCAAGTATTTTAACGTCTGATGGTAACTTCCTACTTAGAAACCTGGTTCTGCTTTTATGAAATAAATTCATGCAAGAAAGAGTCTGCATGCATAGTGTGTGGATTCATGTCTACTAGTGCATTTCAAAACATGAAAAACCCATGTACAAGCCATTATTGATTACAATTTCTTATCTGCAATCTGTATTATTTTATGGATGCTTCCACACAGCAAATAACTTTACCTGCAATTTGCCTAACACCTAATGTAATTTTATAAGTGCAAAGTTTGTATAGTATTCCAGTGTTTAGTCTTTTTATTTTTCCATATACTGAACTTGTTTAAGTGCTTTGAAAAATTTGTAGTGATGATTACTTGGATATGATCAGTTTTACATTAATCAGATGTGATGCCTATGCAGTTTGAATTACTAATTCTCTTAATTATATTCATTATATATTATGAAATTGCCTCATTTGATAATTTTACTTGGAGACCATGTGGAAAATTAACTAGGATAATCCATTCTATTTAATACCTACCCTAATGTAAAATTATTAGAATAAAATTATAATCAATAATAACTGAGAAAATAACTAAGATTTTGTTTATTGAAGTCATGTGTTTGTTAGGAAAAAAAACTCAGTTGTTCAGGATTGATATTTTACTCCATTTGATTGCTTGATTGATAGATAAAAATGGATGAGTGGATAGATATTGGCAACAGAATTTTTGAGCTACCCAGCAATGTTGAACTTCTTTGCTCCGATAGCCTATTACTGCTCTCCCTGTTTACCTTTAGAGGATGACTTATATGTGACTATATTCCGGAGGAAAATTAGTCTCCATCTCTTTGACCAAGTAATGTAATGTCACTTTTTGTTACTAAAAAAAAAAAAGCCAACAAATTACCTGATGTCCTAAGAAAGCTGATGGAGCTTTTGGTCTTCAGATGTCATCTGCAAGACCCTAGCCAATCAATTCTGTGCTACTCAATTTATCTGCCTTCAAAGGGTGAAGGACTTAGTTGAAGCTTTTGAGATTGGAATCTCTAGTTCCTGGGAAACTTGAGTATTTTGACCCTGGGGTCTCTACTGCTCAGCCAGTCCTCTGGCATCTGACAGTTCATATTTGTTGAATTCCGTAACCTTGATCCTGGTCCTGTCCCCCCGTGAAATGTGTCATCATTTTTGTTTGCTCCTGAAATGCGTAGCATATGAGGCAGAATATATCTGCTTCTCAGTAGCAGTCAAGCCACAGGAATTCTGAAACTTGTGTCACTGAAATGGCATTTTCAAGGAACGGGATGTGTCTGCACTAATAGCTTTCACATGGCAAGTCAGTCACAGTACAAGGCCTCTGTAGCAATTCTTGGCAATTTTTATATACATATAGATGACTTTCCCGAATACATTGGTCTTTCAGTTCTTTAATTTCCTTTTTTTCCAATTATCTTGATTACTACCCTAATTCAGTTCAAGGAGGGACACTGGAGAACTTGTCATAATCAAAATGTCAACCACTTTTCCATATTCACAATTCAAAGTCTCTCCCTCTCCAACTCTAGCCTGCTATCTTTCAGCTTCACTCCTTCTGATACCATGACTGCAAAAAGTATTTTCTGACCTCTCCAGGACCCACTGTTCCTGCCACCTTTTCATGATTCTTGTCTTTCCCTCTTATATCCTTATTTGCATCCTCATTTAGTTTAGCTTCTGTGGTCCACCCTTAGAATCATCCTTTGCATACATGCTTAACTCCTTTCAGCTTCTTACTTTGCATAATCATCTAGCAAAGCCCCATCCCTGGTTACATCCTCCTCTGACTAATCCAAGCCTGCACCTGTTCATCTAAATGTGCCTGGGGGAAAAACAAGCGACTATGCTTCCTATTGTCACTTTAAATTCATGCCGTCTCAAGTTGTTTCTGAACGCTACTTGGCAATCCTACTGCATTTCATTCTTCTACTTCACGGATGGCTGTTTTACTCCTCTTTTTCCTCAAAGCTACAAACCTCAGTTTCCCATTATCACTGTCAGCTATCAACTGTGTTTTCCATGTATCTCAGAAAACAGAAGCAGAGTATTTCTTTGATCCCTGTGACTATGCCATCCTACCTACCAGCGTTGTGCCCATATACTCTGCCTTCCATGCTGTTATTGCGAATGAATTGTCCATTCTCTCCTTTTCCATTTGTAGATTAGATCCCATTCCTTCTTGTTTCTCCCATTATTTCTCCTGCATCACCATTCTTTAGTCTCTACATTCGGTCACTTATATCAGCACATAACTATTTTTAAAACTTGTTTTCTATTATAGTTGATTTACAGTATGTTATTTACGGGTATACAGCAAGGTGATTCACCTATACATATATCCATTCTGATTCTTTCCTCATATAGGTTATTATAGGCAGAGTTCAAGGTCCTTGTTTATTATCTATTTTATATGTAGTTAGTGTGTGTAGGTTAATCCCAAACTTCTGATATATCCCGCCCCCCTCCCTTTCTCCATTGGTAACTGTAAGTTTGTTATCGAAGTCTGTGATTCTGTTTCTATTTTATGAATAAGTTCATTTGTATCATTTTTTTAGATTCCACATATAAAGTGATATCATATAATTTTTGTCTTTGACTTACTTCACTTAGTATAATAATCTCTAGGCCCATCCATGTTGCTGCAGATGTCATTATTTTACTCTCTTTTTTCATTATATATGTGTACCAAAACTTGTTTATCCATTCCTCTGTCAAAGGATATTTACATTGCTTCCATGTCTTGGTTTTATAAATAGTGCTGCAGTGAATATCGGGGTTGTTGTTGTTAGTTGCTAAGTTGTGCCTGACTCTTCTGTGACCCCATGGACTGTAAGCCACCAGGTTCCTTTGTCCATGGGATTCCCCAGGCAAGAATACTGGAGTGGGTTCCCATTTCTTTCTCTAGGGAATCTTCCCGACCCAGGGATTGAATACACATCTTCTGCATTGGCAGGCAGATTTTTTCTGACTGAGCCAGTAGGGAAGCCTGAATATTGTGTTGCATGTATCTTTTTGAACTATGATTTTCTCTAGATAGATGCCCCACAGTGAGATTGCTGGATCATATGGTAGTTCTATATTTAATTTTTGAAGGAACCCACATACTGTTCTCCATAATGGTTTTACCAGTTTACCTTGCCACCAACAATTTCTCCACACCCTCTCGAGCATTTGTTGTTTGTAGACTTTTTATGATGGCCATTCTAACTGATGTAGTAGTTTTGATTTGCATTTCTCTAAAAATGAGTGAAGTTGTGCATCTTTTCATGTGCTTTTTGGCCATTTTCTTTGGAAAAATGTCTATTTAGGTCTTCTACCCATTTTATAAAAATATTTATTTTTTATTGAAGGATAATTGCTTTACAAAAATTTATTGTTTTCTATCAAACCTCAACATGAATCAGCCATAGATATACGTATATCCCCTCCCTTTTGAACCTCCTTCCCATCTCCCTCCCCATTCCACCCCTCTAGGTTGACGCAGAGCCCCTGTTTGAGTTTCCGGAGCCATACAGCAAATTCCCATTGGCTATCTATTTTACCTGTGTTCTACCTATTTTTTTTTATTGGATTGTTTGTTTTTTTAATAGTGAGCTACATGAACTATTTTTATATCTTGGAGATTATTTCCTTGTCTATCATTTCATATGCAAATATTTTCTCCTATTATGTGGTTGTCTTTTCACTTCGTGGTTTCCTTTGCTGTGCAAAAGCTTTCAAGTTTAATTAGGTCCCATTTGTTTATTTTACATTTATTTTCATTACTCTGGAAGCTAGATCAAAAAAGATACTACCATAATTTGTGTCAGAGTGTTCTGCCTATGTTTTCCTCTAAGAGTTTGATAATATCAGTCTTACATTTTGGTCTTTAATCCATTTTGAGTTTATTTTTGTGTATAGTACTAGAGAACGTTCTAATTTCACTCTTCTACATGTAGCTATCCAGTTTTCCCAGCACCACTTATTGAAGAGATTGTCTTCGTCCATTGTATATTCTTGCCTCCTTTGTTGTAGATTAATAGACTATAGGTGAGAGGGTTTATTTCTGGGCTTTCTTTCCTATTCCATTGATCTATATTTCTGTTTTTGTGCCAGTACCATACTGTTTTGATGGCTGTAGCTTTGTAGTATAGGAAGTCAGGGAGTGTGATTCCTCTAGCTCTGGTTTCTTTAAGATTGCTTTGGCTATTCGAGTTTTTTGTGTTTCCATTCAAATTAATTTTTTTTTTTGTTACAGTTCTGTGAAAAATGCTATTGGTAATTCGATAGAGATTGCATTGAATTTGTAGATTGCTTTGGGTAGTACAGTCATTTTCACAATATTGAATATTGATTCTTTCAACCCAAGAACATGGTGTACCTTTCCATATATTTTGTGTCATCTTCAGTTTCTTTCATCAAGGTTTAATAGTTTTCCAAGTATGTAACTTTTGCCTCATTAGAGAGGTTTATTCCTTTGTGTATTATTCTTTTTGATGCAGTGGTAAACGGGAGTTTCCTTAATTTTTCTTTTTGATATTTTGCTAGTGTATAGAACTGCAAAAGATTTCTGTGTTTTAATTTTGTATCCTGCAAATTTACCACAGTAGTTTTCTGGTAGTGTCTTTAGGATTTTCTATGTATATTATCGTTTCATCTATAAACAGTGACAGTTTTATTTCTGTTGCAATTTGGATTCCTTTCATTTCTTTTTCTTCTCTTATAGCCATGGGTAGGACTTCCAAAACTAGTTTGAATATGAGTGGTGAGAGTGGACATGCTTGTCTTGTTTATGATCTTAGAGGGAATACTTTAAGCTTTCTGTGGTTTTCTGTTATGTCATTTTTATTATGTCGATGTGCCTTCTGTGCCCACCCTCTGGAAAGGTTTTTTTTTTTTTTTTTAATCATAAATAGGTGTTGAATTTTGTCAAAGGCTTTTTCTGTGTCTATTGAGATGATTATGTGGTTTTTATTCTTCAATTTGTTAGTATGGTATATCACACTGATTGATTTGTGGGCATTGAAAAATCCTTCTGTCCCTGGGGTTAAATCCCATTTGATCATAGTGTATGATCCTTTTGATGTATTGTTGGATTTGGTTTGCTAGTATTTTGTTGAGGAGTTTTGTGTCTGTGTTTATCAGTGATACTGGCCTGTTAACTTCCTTTTTCTGTTTGTCTGGTTTGGTAGCAGGATGATGGTGCCTTCCTCTGCAGTTTTTGGGAAGAGTTTCGGAAGAATCAATGTATTATTGCTGTTGTTCAGCCACCAAGTCATGTCCGACTCTTGGTGACTCCACAGACTGCAGCCCACCAGGCTTCTCTGTCCCTCACCATCTCCCAGAGTTTGCCCAAGTTCACATCTACTGAATTGGTGATGCCTTCCAACCATCTCATCCTCTGTTGCTCTCTTCTCCTTCTGCTTTCAATCTTTCCCAGCATCAAGGTCTTTTCTAGTGAGTCAGCTGTTTATATCAGATGGCCAAAGTATTAAAGCTTCAGCTTCAGCATCAGTCCTTCCAATGAGTATTCAGGGTTGATTTCCATTAAGATTGACTGGTTTGATCTCCTTTCTGTCCAGGGGACTCTCAAGAGTCTTCTCCAGCACCACTGTTCGAAAGCATCAATTCTTCAGGACTCTGTTCTTTATGGTCCAGCTCTCACATCCATACGTGACTAGTGGAAAGACTGTAGCCTTGACTATAAAGACCTTTGTTGCCTAAGTGATGTCTTTGCTTTTTAGCACATTTTCTAGGTTTGTCATAGCTTTCCTGCCAAGAAGCAATTGTTTTCTAACTTCGTGGCTACAGTCACCAGCTATAGTGATTTTAGAGCCTAAGAAGAGGATATCTGTCACTCCTTTCATGTTTTCTCCTTCCATCTGCCATGTGTTGAGGGGACTGGATTGGATGATCTTAGTTTTTCTAATATTGAATTTTAAGTGGGCTTTTCACTCTCCTCCTTCACCCTCATCAAGAATTTATTTAGTTCTTTGCTTTCTGCCATTAGAGTGGTATCATCTGCATATTTGAGGTTGTTGATATTTCTCCCAGCAATCTTGATTCCAGTTTGTAATTCATCCAGCCTGGCATCCTGCATGATGTGCTCCGTGTATAAGTTAAGGTGACAATAAACAGCCTTGTCGTACTCCTTTCTCAATCTTGAACCAGTTGTTCCATACAGGGTTCTAACTGTTGCTTCTTGATGTGCATGCAGGTTTCTTCAGTTCAGTTCAGTCGCTCAGTCGTGTCTGAATCTTTGCGACCCCATGAACTGCAGCATGCCAGGCCTCCCTGTCCATCACCAACTCCCAGAGTCCACCCAAACCCATGTCCATCGAGTTGATGATGCCATCCAACCATCTCATCCTCTGTCGTCCCCTTCTCCTCCTGCCCCCAGTCCCTCCCAGCATCAGGGTCTTTTCCAACTAGTCAACTCTTCACATCAGGTAGCCAAAGTATTGGAGTTTCAGCCTCAACATCAGTCCTTCCAATGAACACCCAGGACTGATCTTTAGGATGGACTGGTTGAATTTCCTTGCAGTCCAAGGGACTCTCAAGAGTCTTCTCCAACACTACAGTTCAAAAGCATCAATTCTTCTGCACTCAGCTTTCTTTATTGTCCAACTCTCACATCCGTACATGACTACTGGAAAAACCATAGCCTTGACTAGATGGACCTTTGTTGGCAAAGTAATGTCTCTGCTTTTTAATATGCTGTCTAGGTTGGTCATAACTTAGGAGACTGGTAAGATGGTCTGGTATTCCCATCTCTTTAATAATCTTCCATACATTGTTGTATCCACACAGTCAAAGGCTTTCGCATAGTCAATGAAACAGAGGTAAATGTTTTTTTGGAATTACCTTGCTTTCTCTGTGATCTAGCGAATGTTAGCAATTTGATCTCTGATTTCTCTGCCTTTTCTAAGCCCAGCTTGAACATCTGGAAGTACTCAGTTCACATAATGAAGAAGCTTAGCTTGAAGGATTTTGAGCATAACCTTACTAGCATGGGAGATGAGTGCAATTGTCTGGAGGTTTCAACATTCTTTAGTACTGCCCTTCTTGGGAATTGGGATGAGGACTGACCTTTTCCAGTCCTGTGGCCACTGCTGGGTGTTCCAAATTTGCTGACATATTTTGTGCAGCACTTTAATAGCATAGTCTTTCAGGATTTTAAATAGCTCTGCTGAAACCCCATCACCTTCACTGGCTTTATTGGCAGCAGTGCTTCCCAAGACCCACTTGACTCCACAATCCAGAATGTTTGGCCCTGGGTGAGTAACCACACTGTCATGGTTATCTGGGTCATTAAGATCTTTTTTGTACAATTCTTGTGTGTATTCTGAACATCTCTTCTTGATCTCATCTGCTTCTGTTAGGTCTTTACTCTCTCTGTCCTTTGTTGTGCCCATCTTTGGATGAAATGTTGTTTTGACATTTCCAATTTTCTTAAAGATATCCCTAGTCTTCCCTCTTCTGTTGTTTTCCTCTATTTCTTTACATTGTTCTTTGAAGAAGGCATACTTGTCTTTCCTTGGTATTCTCTGGAACTCTTCATTTAAGTGGTTGTTCCTTTCCCTTTCTCCCTTGCTTTTTTCTTCTCTGCTTTTCTCAGATGTTTGTAAAGCCTCTTTAGACAATGACTTTGCCTTCTTGTTTTTCTTTTTTTGGGAGGATGGGTTTTTATACTGCCCCCTGTACAGTATTACTAATCTCTGTCCATAGTTCTTCAGGCATTCTGTTTACTATATATAACCCCTTGAATCTATTCATCACCTCTACTATATATTCATAGGGATTTGATTTTAAGTCATACCTGACTGGCTTAGTAGTTTTCCCCACTTTCTTTAGTTTAATCCTAAATTTTTCTATGAGGAGTTGATGATCTGAGCCACAGTCAGTTCCAGGTCTTGTTTCTGCTGACTGTATACAGCTTTTCCATCTTCGGCTACAAAGAATGTCGTCAGTCTGATTTCAATATTGACCGCTTATTGATGTCCATGTGTAAAGTCGTCTCCTGTGTTGTTGAAAAAGGGTGTTTGCTAGACAAATGTGTTCTCTTGGCAGAATTATATTAGCCTTTGCCCTGCTTCATTTTGTACTCCAAGGCCAAACTTGCTTGTTACTCCAGGTATCGCTTCACTTCCTACTTTTACATTCAAATCCCCTATGATGAATAGGGCATACATATATATATATATATTTTTGTGTGTGTGTGTGTGTGTGTGTGTTTGTGTGTGTGTTAGTTCTAGGAAGTCTTCTAGGTCTTCATAGAACTGATCAGCTTCAGCTTCTTTCGGCATTGGTGGTTGGGGCATAGATGTGGATTACTGTGATGCTGAATGGTTTGCCTTGGGAATGAACTGAGATCATTCTGTCGTTTTGGGGGTTGCACCCAAGTACTGCATTTCAGAGTTTTTTGTTGATTACGAGAGCTACTCCATTTCTTCTATGGCATTCTTGCCCACAGTAGAAGATATAAGGGTCATCTGAATTAAATTCAGCCATTTCTAACCATTTTAGTTCACTGCTTCCTAAGATGTGGATGTTTACTCTTGCCGTTGCCTGCCTGACCATGTCCAGTTTACCTTAATTCATGGACCTAACATTCCAGGTTGCTATGCAGTACTGTTCTTTATAGCGCTGGGTTTTATTTCCATCACCAGACACATCCACAACTGAGTGGAGCTATTAGTAGTTGTCCCCCACTCTTCCCCAGTGGCACATTGGACACCTTCTGAGCGGGGGGGCCCATCTTTTGGTTTCATATCTTTTTGCTTTTTTATGCAGCTCCTGGGGTTCTCACAGCAAGTATACTGGAGTGGTTTGCATTCCCTCCTCCAGTGGATCACACTTTGCCAGAACTCTCCACTATGACCTGTCCATCTTGGGTAGCCCTGCTCAGCATGGCTCATAGCTTCCTTGAGTTATGCAAGCCCCTTCACCACAATACAGTGATCCATGAAGGTGATAGGTAAGTTAACGCCTCTCTAAATGTTTGATAGAATTTGCCTGTGAGGACGTCTGGTCCTGAACTTTGGTTTGCTGGAAGACTTTTAATCACACTTTCAGCTTTAGTACTTATGATTGGTTTATTCATATTTTTTTTTAATTTCTTGGTTGAGTCTTGGAAAGTTGTACTTTTGTAAGGATTTGTGTTTTTTTTCTAGGTTACCCATTTTCTTGGCATATAGTTGCTTGTACTAGTCTCTTATGATCCTTTGTATTTCTGTGATATCCATTGTAACTTCTTTTTCATTTCTGATTTTATTGATGTGAGTCCTCTCCCTTTTTTTCTTGGTGAGTCTGACTGAAAGTTTATAAATTTTAATCTTTTCATGCAGCCAGTATCTAAAAGTTTATAAATTTTAATCTTTTCATGCAGCCAGTATATTTAGAGAAATTGATAATTTCCATTCTTTAGTCTCATTTTATTAATTTTTGCTCTGATATTTATTATTTCTTCTATTAAATTTGGGTTTTGTTTGTTATTTAATGTTTAAGATTGAGACTTTTTTTGTGTGGGGAAACCATGCCATATGCATGTGAGACCTTAGTTCCTTGACCAGAGATGGAACCCATGCTCCCTGCACTGGAAGCATGAAGTCTTAACCCCTGGGGTCACTAGGGAAATCGTCTTCTTTCTTTAGTTGTTTTTGGTGTTAGGTTGTTTGAGATTTTTCGTGTTTCCTGAGTTAAGATTGTGGTGCTATAAACCTCCTTCTTAGAACTGCTTTTGCTGCATCTCATAAGTTTTGCATCATTGTGTTTTTGTTGTCAGTTGTCTCTAGGTAACTTTTTATATCCTCTTTAATTTCCTCAGTAATTTTTGGTTTGTTCAGTAACATATATTTTTACACATGTGTTATTATGTGTTCTACAGCTTTATTTTCTTATAGTTGATGGCTGATCTCATAGCATTGTGGTTGGAGAAGATGGTTGATATGATTTCAATTTTATTAAATTTACTAGTGTTTGCACATGATCTATCCTGGAGAATGTTCCATGCATCCTTGAGAAGAATGTGTAGCCTGCTTTTGGATGAAATGTTTTATAAATATGAATTAAGTCTTTTTCATCTAATGTATCATTTAAGGCTGGTATTTCTTTATTGATTTTTCCATCTGGATGATCTGTCCATTGATGTAAGTGGGTGTATTAAAGTCCTCCAGTATTATTGTTATATAGTTGATTTCTCCTTTTATGACTGTTAACATCAGCTTTATATATTGAGGTGCTCTTATGTTGGATGCATATAACATATGCATCCATTTTATGTTACATAGAAATGTAACAGTTTTACAATTGTTAAAATTGTAAATTGTTACATTTTCTTCTTGGATTGATCTTTTGATCACTGTATAGTGTCCTTATTTGTCTCTTGTAACAGTCTTTATTTTAAAGACTGTTTATCCATTTTTTTCTGATATGGGTATTGCTATTCCAACTTTTTTTTTTTCTTTTTCATTTGGATGGAACACCTTTTCCCATCCCTCAATTTCAGTCTGTATGTGTACCTAGATCTGAGGTGGATCTCTTGTAGATAGCATATACCTGAGTTTTGTAAATTGTATAAATAAAATTGAATTTTATTGTATAAAACTCAACACCCAGCCCCAAACTCCTGAGGTACAGTTTCCTTCATTATTACTATCTTACCTTAGTGGGACATGTTTGTTATAGTTAATGAACTGATACATTATTATTATAATCCATGGGTTACATTAAGATTCACTTTTTCTGTTGTATAGTTCTATGCGTTTTGACAAATGTATAATGACATGGATTCACAATTACAGTTCTGTATGCAACAGTTTCATTGCCTTGAAAATCCCCTGTGTTCCACCTAGTCATCCCTCCTGGAAACAATTGATACTTTTATCTCCTTCACAGTTTTTCTTTTTCCAGAATGTCATATAATTAGTCATAGAGTCTATTCAGATTGGCCTTTTTCTCTTAGTAATATGTGTATAAGCCATGTCTTTTCACAGCTTGATAGCTCATTTTTTTCTTTTTTTAAGTAGGGAATAACATTGCTTTCTGTAGCTACATCACAGTTTATCCTTTTATGTATTAAAGGACATCTGGATTGCTTCTTGTTTTTGGTTACTATGAGTAAAGCTGCTGAAAAAGATTTGCGTCCAGGCTTCCATGTGGAGGTTAGTCTTCAACTCAGTTGGGGAAAATTCCTAGAAATTTGGCTGCTGGATCACATGAATGACAATGTTTAGCTGTGTCGTAAACTGCTGAACTGTATTCCATGGTGTACCATTTTGCATGCCCACCAGCAATAAATGAGTGTTTTTATTGCTCTGTAATCCTGGCAACATTTTGTATTATTAGTTTAATAGATTTTAGTCATTCTAATATGTATGCAATGATATCACTGTGTTGTTTTAATTTGCAATTATCTAATGACATAAGATGTTGAACATATTTTTTAATAATTACTTGCCATCTGTGTATCTTTTCTGATGAGATATCTGTTCAGATATTTTACTCATTTTATAATTGGATCCTCCTTCATGGATCACAGTCTTGTCACGGCAAGGGGACTTGGGTAACTCAATGAAGCTTGAACCATGCTCTGCACGGCCAACTAGGATGGACTGATCATAGTGAAAAGCTCTGACAAAACGTGTTCCATTGGAGAACGAAATGGCAACCCACTCCAATATCCTTGTCTAGAGAACCCCATGGAAATTATGAAAAGGCAAAAGATATGATGTGGAAAGGTAAGTTCCCCAGGTTGGAAAGTGTCCAGTGTACTACTGGGGAAGAGAGGAGGGCAATTACTAATAGCTCCAGTAAGAATGAAGCAGCTGGGCTAAAGCAGAAACAATCCTCAGCTATGGATATGTCCAGTGTGGAAAGTAAAGTCCAATGCTATAAAGAACAATACTGCATAGGAGCCTGGATTATTAGGTCTGTGAATCAAAGTTAATTGGACATGGTCAGGCAGGAAATGGCAAGATTGAACATCAACATCTTAGGAACCAGTGAACTAAAATGGACATGAGTGGGCAAATTTAATTCAGATGACCATTATATCTACTACTGTGGGCAATAATCACTTAGAAGAAATGGAGTAGCCCTCATAGTCAACAAGAGATTCCGAAATGCAGTACTTGGGTACAATCTCAAAAATGACAGAATGGTTTCAGTTCCTTTCCAAGGCAGACCATTCAACATCACAGGAATCCAAGTCTCTGCACCAACCACTGATGCTGCAGAAGCTGAAATTGACCAATTCTATGAAGACCTGCAAGATTTTCTAGAACTAACACCAAAAAAAAGATGTCCTTTAATCATAGTGGATTGGATGCAAAAGTATGAAGTCAAGATACCTGGAATAACAGGCAGGTTTGGCCTTGGAGTATGAAATGAAGCAGGGCAAAGGCTACTGAGTTTTGTCAAGAGAACACACTGGTCATAGCAAATAACAACCCGAGAGATGACTATACTGGTGGCCATCTCCAGATGATCAATATTGAAATGAGATTGATTATGTTATTTTCAGCCAAGATGAAGAAGCTCTATTCAGTCTGTAAAAACAAGACCTGGAGCTGACTGTGGCTCAGATCATGAACTGCTTATTGCAAAATTCAGGCTGAAATTGAAGAAAGCAGGGAAACCACTAGGCTATAGGCCATTCAGATATGACCTAAATCAAATCCTTTATTATTATATGGTGGAGGCAATGAATAGATTCAAGGCATTGGATCTTGTAGACACCATGTCTGGAGAACTGTGGAAGGATGTTTATAACTTTGTACAGGAGGCAGTGAGCAAAACCATCCCAAAGAAAAAGAAATGCGAGAAGGCAAAGTGGTTATCTGAGGAGGTCTTACAAATAACTGAAGAAAGAAAAGAGCAGAAAGGCAAGGGAGAAAGGAAAGGATAAACCCACCTGAGTGCAGAATCCCAGAAAATAGCAAAGATAGATAAGAAGGCCTTCTTAAGTGAACAGTGCAAAGAAGTAGAGGAAAACAATAGAACTAGAGGTCTCTTCAAAAACAATTGGAGATACCAAGGGAACATTTCATGCAGAGATGGGCATAATAAAGGAATAGAAACAGTAAGGACCTAACAGAAGCAGAAGTGGCAAGAATACACAGAAGAATGATACAGGAGAAGTCTTAAGGACCTGGATAACCACGATGGTCACTAACCTAGAGCCAGACATCCTGGAGTGTGACATCCAGTGGGCCTTAGGAAGCATTGCTATCAACAGAACTAGTTGAGGTGATGGGATTCTAGTTGAGCTATTTTAAACCCTAAAATATGATGCTGTGAAAGTGCTGCACTCAAAATGCCAGCAAATTTGGAAAACTCAGCAGTGGCTACAGGACTAGAAAAGGTCGGTTTTCCTTCCAACTCAAAGAAGAGCAATGCCAAGGAATGTTCAAACTACCTCACAATTGCACTCATTTCACAAGCTTGCAAGATAATGCTTGGGATCCTTCATGCTAGCCTTCAGCGGTATGTGAACTGAGAGCTTTCAGATGTATGAGCTGGCTTTTGAAGAGGCAGAGGAACCAGTGAGTAAATTACCAACATTTATTGGATCATGGAGAAAGCAAGGGAATTTCAAAAAAGGCCTCTACTTCTGCTTCATTGACTGCACTAAAGCCTTTGAGTGTGTGGACCACAACAAACTTGTGAAAAATTGTGTAAGTGATGGGAATACCAGACCACCTTACCTGTCTCTTGAGAAACCTGTATGCAGATCAAGAAGCAGTAGTTAGAACCAGACATGGAACAACTGACTGGTTTACAATTGGGAAAAGAGTATGACAGTGCTGTGTGTTGTCACGCTGCTTAGTTAACTTATACACAGAGCACATCATGTGAAATGCTGGGCTGGATGAATCACAAGCTGGAGTCAAGAATGGCGGGAGAAATATTAACAACCTTAGATATGTAGAATGATACCACTCAAATGGAAGAAAGTGAAGAAGAACTAAAGAGGCCCTTGATGAGAGTGAAAAGCTGACTTTAAACTCAACATGAAAAAAGACTAAGATCTTGGCATGTGGTCCCATCACTTCATGGCAAATAGAAGGGTTGAAAAAATGGAAGAAGTGATGGATTTTATTTTCTTGGTCTCCAAAATCCCTGTGGATGATGACTGCAGCCATGATATTAAAATATGCTTGCTCCTTGGAAGGAAAGCCAAGACAAACCCAGATAGCTTATTAAAAAGCAGAGGTATCACTTTGCTGACAAAGATCTGTATAGTCAAAGCTATTGACTATAGCTTTAGTCATGTACAGATGTAGCAGTAGTCATGTACAGATATGGGAGTTTGACCACAAAGAAGGCTGAGTGCTAAAGAATTGATGCTTTTGAACTGTGGTGTTGGAGAAGACTCTTGAGAGTCCCTTGGAGAGCAAGGAGACCGAACTGGTCAATCCTAAAGGAAATCAACCCCTGAATATACATTGGAATGACTGTTGCTAAAGTTGAAGCTCCAGTACTTTGGCCACCTGATGCAAAGAGCTAACTCATTGGAAAAGACCCTGATGCTGGAAAAGAATGAAGGCAAAAGGAGAAGGGGGTCACACAGGATGAGATAGCATCAGCAACTCCATGGACATGAGTTTGAGCAAACTCCAGGAGATAGTGAAGGCCTGAGGAGCTTGGTGTGCTGTAGTCCATGGTGTTGCAAAGAGTTGGACATGTCTTAGCAGCTGAACAACAATAACAGTAATTGGGTTGGTTTGGTTTCCCTTTTCTGAGTGTTAAGAACTCTTCATATATTTTGTATGAAAGTGAAAGTGTTCATCACTCAGTCGTGCCTGACTCTTTGTGACCCCATGGTCATGTGACCCTGCTAGGCTCCTCTGTCCATGGAATTCTCCTAGGCAAGAATACTGAAGTCATTTGGCATTTCCATACCAGCCCTTATCAGAAATGTGATTCATGGATATTTTCTCTTGGTCTGTCTTGTCTCTTGATTCTCTTTAAAAATGTTTTTCATAGGAGTTTTAAATTTAATGAAGCCCATCCAGCCCAAGCCCCCTTAGATTTTCTTCTGTGTTATTCTATAGAACTTTTGAAGTTTTATATTTATGTCTATAAATTATTTTGAGTAAAAGAATGTGAAACATGTATAATATCATATATGAAACGAGTCGCCAGTCCAGGTTCCATGCACGATACTGGATGCTTGGGGCTGGTGCACTGGGACGACCCAAGGGATGGTACGGGGAGGGAGGAGGGTTCAGGACGGGGAACATGTGTATACCTGTGGCGGATTCATGTTGATATATGGCAAAACCAATACAATATTGTAAAGTTAAAAAAAAAATTTTTTTTAAAAGAATGTGAAAGGTGTCAGGACTCTTTCTAGATTTATTTTTTTGTATATGGTGTGAGCAAATGTTTCAGCTTCATTGATTTACATGTAGTATTTATGTTTTCCAAAACCATTTGCTAAAGAGACTGTCTTTTCTCTATTGTATATCCTTGCCTGCTTTGTCAAAGATTAAGTAACCACAGGTGTGTAGGTTTATTTCTGGGCTCTCTATTCTGTTTCATTGATCTGTATGTCTTTTTTTTTGTACAAATACTATACTATATGATTACTGTGGCTTTATAGTGCTGTCTCAAGTTATATGCCTCTTACTCCCCTCTCCCCAGTATTTTGTTGGTAATTCTGCATCTTACATGGTTCTATATAAAGTTTTGGATTATTTTTTGAAGTTCTGTGAAAAATGTGGGTAATTCAATAGAGTTTGCATTAAATCTGTAGATTGCTTTGGGTAGTATTGCCGTTTTAACAATATTAATTTTTCCAATCCAAGAGCATGGTATATCTTTCCATTTCTTTGAATCCTCTTTAATTTCCTTTGTTACTGTTTTATAGTTCTCAGTATTAAGTCTTTCACCTCCTTGGTCAGGATTATTCATAGATGTTTTATAAAGGTTTAATTTTTAATTTCCTTTCTGATAGTTCATTGTTAATGTAGAAAAACGCAACTGATTTTGGATGTTAATCTTGTATCCTACTACTTTGATGAATTCATTTATTAGATCTAGTAGTTTCTGTGTGGAGATCTTAGGGTTTTCTGTATATAGTATCATGTCATCTGCATAAAGTGAGGATTTTACCTCTTCCTCAACAGTTTGGATACATTTTATTTCTTGTATAATTGCTGTGGCTAGGACTTCTAATACTATGTCAAATAGAATCGGTGAGAGTGGGCATTGTTTCCTTGTTTCAGATTTTAACAGGAAGTCTTCCAGATTTTCACCATTGAATATTACATTGACTGTGATTTGTCATAAATAACTTTTATTATGTTGAGATGTGTGTCCTGTATACCCACTTTGGTAAGAGTTTTTATCATGAGAACATGTTGAATTTCATCAAATACTTTTTTCTACATCTACTGAGATTTTTTTCTTTTCTTTTGTTTATTTGATATATTACATTGGTTGATTTGCGTATGTTGAACCATCCGGTGTACTTAGAGTGAATCACATTTGTTTATTTGTTGTGTATGATCTTTTTAAGGTGCTATTAGATTCAGTATGCTAATATTTTGTTGGATTTTTGCATCTAAATTCATCAGAGATACTGGCCTGTAGTTTTATTTTTTGGTGGTATTATGCTTAGTTTTGATATCAGGTGAAGAAATCTGAGCGCCGAAGAATTAATGCTTTTGAACTGTGGTGTTGGAGAAGACTCTTGAGAGTCCCTTGGACTGCAAGGAGATCCAACCAGTCCATCCCAAAGGAGATCAGTCCTGGGTGTTCTTTGGTAGGACTGATGCTAAAGCTGAAACTCTAATACTTTGGCCACCTCATGTGAAGAGCTGACTCATTGGAAAAGACTCTGATGCTGGGAGGGATTGGGGGCAGGAGGAGAAGGGGATGACAGAGGATGAGATGGCTGGGTGGTACCACCAACTTGATGGACATGAGTTTGGGTGAACTCCGGGTGTTGGTGATGGACAGGGAGGCCTGGCGTGCTGCGATTCATGGGGTCGCAAAGAGTTGGACATGACTGAGCAACTGCACTGAATTGATGGTGACTTCATAGAATGTGTTTGGAAGTGTTCCCTCCTCTTCAGTCTTTTGGAAGAGTCTGATAAAGATTGGTATAAGTTCTTTGTATCTTTGGTAGAATTCACCTGTTACTTTTGTTTGTAGGGAATTGTTTTTAAATTACGGATTCTAAATATTTCACTTCTAGGGATTGGTCTGTTCAAAGTATTTGTTTCTTCTTGATTCAGTTTGGGTGGGTTGTATGTTTCTAGAAAGCTGTCCATTTCTTCTAGGTTGTCAAATTTATTGGCATACAATCATTCATAGTATTCTCTTGTGGGGTTTTTTTTTTTTTGGTATTTCTGTGGTATCAGTTGAGATTTCTCCTTTTTCATTTCTTATTTTGTCTATTTGGGTTCTCTTTCCTTTTCATTTTGGTGAGCCTGGCCAGAGATTTGTCAATTTTGTTTACCCTTTCAAAAAACTCTTGACTTTAGGTTTTGTTGTGTAATTCTTTTAGGTGGTATGTTAGGTGGTTTATTTGAGATTTTACCTTTTTTTTTTTTCCTTGAGGACAGTCCGTATTGCTATGAACTTTCCTCTAAGAACTGCTCTTGCTGCATTCCATGGATTTTGTATGGTTGTATTTTCATTGTCATTTGTTTCAAGGTATTTTAAAATGTTCTTTTTGATTTCTGCATTTACCCATTGATTTTTGAGTAGCATATTGTTTATTCTCCTTGTAATTATTTTTTTCTTATTTCTTTTCCTGTGGTTGATTTCTTGTTTCATGCTTGAAATAATTTCTATACTCTTAAGTTTGTTAGTTTTGTGCCATAAATGTGATCAATCCTAAGGATTGTTCCACGTGCACTTGAATGTGTATCCTGTTTTTTTCGGATGTAATGTTCTGAAAATATAAATCAAGTCTAACTGTTCTGTTGTACCATTTAGGATCTCTGTTGCTTTATAGATTTTCTCTCTGTCTTCTGATGTGACTGGGGTGTTAACGTCTCCTACTCTTTATTGTGTTCCACCAGTTTCGCCCTTTATGTCTGCTAGTATTTGTTTTAAGTGTTCGGGTACTCCTATATTAGGTGCATGTGTTGATGAGTGTAAAATGCTCTTGTAGTGATCCTTTTACTATTATACAGTATCCTTCTTTGTGTTTCTCTGTTGCCTTTGTTGTAAAGTCTATCTGTCTGATGAGTGTTGCAACTCCTCCTTTCTTGTCATTTGTTTGCATGAGTATGTTTTTCCAATCTTTCATTTTCAGTCTTACATGTGCTCTTTACCCCAAGGTGGATCTCTTGTAGACAGCATTTTGTTGCCTCTTGTTTTTAGTCCAGGCCGCCACTCTATGTCTTTGGACTGGTGTGCTCAATCCATTGACATTTAAGATAATTATTGATACATACGTATTTATTGCCATTTTTAACCTTGTTTTCTGGTTGATTCTAAGTTTCTTCTTTCTTCTTTTCTTTTTCTCTTTTTCTTTTGGTGGTTTGATGATTTCCATTTATTTTATGCTTGTATTCTTTTTTTTTTTTTTGTGATTCTGTTGTATGTTTTTGATTTGTGGTTGCCCTGTTTTTCAGGTATGTTAACTTCTTCCTATATCTGCCTGCTTTAGACCAATAGTCATATAGGCTAAAGTCAGTTCAGTCACTCAGTCGTGTCTGACTCTTTGCGACCCATGGACTGCAGCATGCCAGGCTTCCGTGTCCATCACCAACTCCCGGAGCCTACTCAAACTCATGTCCATTGTGTCGGTGATGCCATCCAACCGTCTCATCCTCT
This sequence comes from Bos indicus, assembly GCF_029378745.1. NCBI lineage: Eukaryota > Metazoa > Chordata > Mammalia > Artiodactyla > Bovidae > Bos > Bos indicus. The sequence continues at coordinate 29,695,517 of NC_091766.1, read as the reverse complement.
GTCGTCCCCTTCTCCTCCTGCCTTCAATCTTTCTTAGCATCAGTGTCTTTTCCAGTGAGTTGGGTCTTCACATCAGGTGGCCAAAGTATTGGAGTTTCGGCTTCAACATCAATCCTTCCATTGAATATTCAGGACTGATTTCCTTTAGGATAGACTGGTTGGATCTCCTTGCAGTCCAAGGGACTCTCAAGAGTCTTCTCCAACACCACAGTTCAAAAGCATCAATTCTTCAGTGCTCAGCTTTCTTTATAGTCCAACTCTCACATCCATACATGACTATAGGCTGAAACACAGTCTTAAAAAAAAATCTATAATTTTCCTACTTTCTTTCCTCACAATTTATGATTTTGATGTCCTTCTTTATATCTTCCTATTTCTTTTTGGTGTTCTGTTTTTATCATCACTTTCACAAATAGATTTTCTTTCTTTTTTATCTGTATACTAGTTAATTTAAGTGATTTAATTTCCAACTGTGATTCTCCTTATAGCTTCTTGCTACTTTTTTTTCTGCATCATTCATTCTGCTGTTCATTTTCTTTTGCTCAGCTTTTGTCTCAGCAAATGAATTCTCTAGATTTTCTTGGCACGTTATAGTTTCTAGTTCCTTTGTACAGTACCCTGAATTTCTGTCAGTAGCCTTTCTTAATTCTTCCAGTGTTTTTGTTACTTGTGTTTTGAACTTGTCGTCTATTAGACTGAAGAGGTCTGTTTCATTGTTTGTTCCTTCAGGGTAGCTTTCTTGGTCTTTTAACTGGGAGTGGTTCCTGTGATTCTTCATTTTGCTTGTATTTCTCTTGCTCTGTGAGAAACACTAACCTACTGTCGTCTTGAGGAATGTTCCCATTTAGCTTGTGTTGGTTTAGTATGTTTTGGTGTGAGGGCATTTTTTGGTTTGGTTGCTTGCCGTCTCTCTGTTAAGTGTTTGCTGGCTGTTAGCCCCTTGATAGAGGGTGTGCAGGTGCATGGCCTGTGCACACTCTCCGGAAAGTGGGGGCAGCAACTGGAGCCCAGTGGTGGGGTCTGGTGGTATCTGGGGTCCGTGCCCTCCTCTGGAGTCTGAGATGGCAGCAGTGGCTCGAGCCTGCTCTCGGAGCTCTTGTAGGTGATGCCCTGCCACCTGAGAGTGCACACATGGAGAAAAGCTCCTATGGGGGTCCTGCCCCTCTTCTTGCACACCTTCCAGCTGTGGTACCCTGCCTCTTGAGTGGGCCCAGGCCTCCTCCTGTACTCCTGGCTTGTGGCAGGGCACACTACAGCGCCCCCCAAGGCTGTCTCCACACAGTCTTCTCTGTGGTTCTGGCCTCTGAAGCCTAAGCCGAAGCACCCAGCCCTCACGCTCCTCCTCTGAGGAGTATCTCGGGCTGGGGAGTTCCAGGCAGTGGCTTTGGCCTCCTACGCAGGTCTCACTCCATGTTGCCCTCCATCGTGTTGTTGTGCTCTCCTCTGAGGTTCTTAAACTCCCTCTCTGTCCCAGCTGATCTTCCTTCCAGCAAGGGAACTTCTCTGAGTACAGAAACCACTCTTCTTTCACGGCTTCCTCCCAGGAGCACAGGTCCCATCTCAGTTCTTTTCTCTCTCTTCCTTTTGTGTTATCCATCTGTGTGGAGATTTTTTCCCTCTTTTGGAAGTCTGCAACCATCTGCTAGCATTTAGTAGATGTTCACTGAGAATCATTCTACACATACATGTACTTTTGATGTATTTACGGGAGAAGGTGAGCTCCATGTCCTACTCCCCCCTCCATCTTGATTCGATCCTCAGCTTTATAGTAAGTCTTGAATGGGGAGCATCAGTCCACTGAATTTTGTTCTTTTACTTTAATACTATGTTGGCTTTACTGGACCTTTTTTGATTTCCATATCAAATTTAAAATAAGTTTTTTGATATCTACAAAATAACTTGCTGGGATTTTGATTAAGATAACTGTATATATATATATATATATATATATATATATAGATATAGATATATAGATATATATATAGATTAATTTGGAAAGGATTGACATCTTAAACACTATTGAGCCTTTCTATATGTGAACATGGAATATCTCTTCATTTAATTAGTTGTTATCTGATGTGACAAATAGATGCAAGGGATTAGATCTGATAGGCAGAATGCCTGAAGAACTATGGATGGAGGTTAGTGACACTGTACAGGAGCCAGTGATCAAGATCATCCCTAAGAAAAAGAAATGCAAAAAGGCAAAATGGTTGGTTGAGGAGGCCTTACAAATATCTGAGAATAGAAGAGAAGCAAAAGGCAAAGTAGAAAAGGAAAGATATGCCCATCTGAATACAGAGTTCCAGAGAATAGCAAGGAGAGACAAGAAAGCCTTCCTAAGTGATCAGTGCAAAGAAATAGAGGAAAACAATAGAATGGGGAAGACTAGAGATCTCTTCCAGAAAATTAGATACCTAGGGAACGTTTCATGCAAAGATAAGCATAATAAAGGACAGAAACGGTATGGACCTAACAGGAGCAGAAGATACTAAGAAGAGTTGGCAAGAATATACAGAAGAACTATACAAAAAAGATCTTCATGACCCAGATAACCATGATGGTGTGATCACTCACCTAGAGCCAGACATCCTGGAGTGTGAAGTCAAATGGGCCTTAGAAAGCATCACTATGAACAAAGCTAGTGGCGGTGAAGGAATTCCAGTTGAGCTATTTCAAATCCTAAAAGATGATGCTGTGAAAGTGCTGAACTCATTATGCCAGAAAATTTGGAAAACTCAGCAGTGGCCACAGGACTGGAAAATGTCAGTTTTCATTCCAGTGCCAAGGAATGTTCAAACTACTGCACAATTGCACTCATCTCACACGCTAGTAAAATAATGCTCAAAATTCTCCAAGCTAGGCTTTAACAGTATGTGAACCGAGAACTTCCAGATGTACAAGTTGGATTTAGCAAAGGCAAAGGAACCAGAGATCAAAATGCCAACATCCATTGGCTCATTGAAAAAGCAAGAGAGATCCAGAGAAACATCTTGCTTCTGCTTTATTGACTACTTTTTTACTTCTGCTTTTTTTCTTTTCACTGTCTTTCTTTACTTCTGCTTTATTGACTATGCCAAAGCCTTAAAGAGATGTGAATACCGGACTACCTTACCTGCCTCCTGAGAAATCTGTATGTAGGTCAAGGAGCAAGTTAGAACAGGACATGGAACAAAAGACTGGTTCCAAATTGGGAAAGGAGTACGTCAAGGCTGTATATTGTTAATTGGTTATTTAACTTATATGCAGAGTACATCATGCAAAATGCTGGGCTGAATGAAGCACAAGCTGGTATCAAGGTTGTTGGGAGAAATATCAGTAACCTCAGATACTCAGATGACACCACCCTTAGAGGCAGAGAGTGAAGAGAAACTGAAGGCCCTCTTGATGATAGTGAAAGAAGAGCATGAAAAGGCTGGCTTAAAATTAAACATTCAAAAAACGAAGATCATGGCATCTGGTCCCATCACTTCATGTCAAACAGATGGGGAAACAATGGAAACAGCGAGAGACTTTTTTTTCTTGGGCTCCAAAATCACTGCAGATGGTGACTGCAGCCATAAAATTAAAAGATGCTTACTCCTTGGATGAAAAGCTGTGACCAACCTAGATAGCATATTAAAAAGCAGAGACATTACTTTGCCAACAAAGGTCCATCTAGCTAGTCAAAGCTATGGTTTTTTCAGTAGTCATGTGTGGATGTGAGAGTTGGACCATAAAGAAAGCTGAGTGCTGAAGAATTGATTTTTTCAATTGTGGTGCTGGAGAAGACTCTTGAGATTCCCTTGGACAGCATGGAAAGCAAACCAGTCCATCCTAAAGGAGATCAGTCCTGAATCTTCGGTGGAAGAACGGATGCTGAAGCTGAAACTCCAATACTTTGGCCACCTGATGTGAAGAACTGACTCACTGAAAAGACCCTGATGCTGGGAAAGATTGAGGGCAGGAGGAGAAGGGGACTACAGAGGATGAGATGGTTGGATGGCATCACTGACTCAATGGACGAGTTTAAGCCAGCTCTGGGAGTTGGTGGAGGACAGGGAAGCCTGGCATGCTGGACTCCACAGGGTCACAAAGAGTCGGACACCACTTAGCAACTGAACTGAGTGTCATCACTGAATAAAGACAGTTTTACTTCTTTCTTCACAATCTATATATCTTTTATTCCTTTTTCTCATCTTCTTGCATTAGCTATCCATTTCAGTACAGTAAATAGGAATGGGGAGAAGGGGAATCTTTGTTTTGTTCCCAAACTTAGGGAAAAAATATATAGTTTGTCACCATTAGGTATGATGCTAGCTATGGACATTTTTGGTAGATACTCTTTATCAAGTTGAGGAATTTCCTCTCTATTCCTTGTTTACTAAGTTTGTATCATAAGGGTTGAATTTTTGTCAGATATTTTTTCTGCATCTATTTACATGATTATATTCTTCTTTAGTTTGTTGTGATAAATTGCATTAATTTATTTTTTAAATGTTGAATAAGCCTTGCATATTTTCCTGTATTTTTATGACTAAAAATCTATATATTGGCGACCTCCATACTTAACATCTCCAGCTTAGACTTACCCTTCTCTGTCAGTCACCCCCTAACATTTCCTAAACTCCAGATCTTTGTTAACAAAAATGCTCCTATGGTCTTCTCATCTCAGCAATCATAAACTCTCTTCTTCCTCTGCCTCTTCTAGAAAGGACTACAGTTCCAGGCTCTTCAGCAGTGGAACCCAGGCTAGAGTTAGTGATGCTGCTGTGATTTTGCAGCATGTTTCCAGGATATAATTGGCACTCTGGGGGAGGTCAGGGACATACAGAAGGCAGAGGCAGATGGCGTGCCTGGACTCCAAGGCTATTCTACACAGTCATGAACAGTCAGCAGAAGAGGAATTGTATAGAGACAGAAGGATTTTGGTATTAGTGTCCCTGAGGGAGCATAAAGTTCAGAAATAAAAGTTTCCGTCAGAAAGCCAGGATTCTGCTCTACTGTGTGAATCCATTAAGCTGATTTCAGCAGGAATTTTCTGCACAAGATCTCAAGTGAAGGTAGCCTATGGCAAGAAAATTGTAATTAGGGAGACCATATGTCTCCTAGGATGGTCTCAGTTTATACCTGTTGTAAGTCATGTATTTATTTTCAGTGTCTTATTTCATTTTAAAAAGTGTCCCAATTTGAGGGTGATGCATTATTTTGTTACTTGCCTATAATCCAAGGGGCACTGGATACTTGGATAGCTTCTGGAGATGGAAACTTCATGGGGGAGATTTATAGGGAGGATCCAAACCTTCTCACATCAGGTTCTTTTGCTGGTAGCTTCCCAGAAGCACTGGAACTAGGTTGTCTTTAAACTTCTGGGTATGAAACCTGAGTTATTTCAGGGTGTTATAGAGATGCCATTGCCAGGGAAAGAAGAAGACACAACATATAATAGGGTCAATTAGGGACACGTGCAGAATGGGGATGTTTCTAATTATGAGCATTCAATGTATTTGAGCTGAATCTGAGGGAGGGAAGCCAGAAAGAAGTCTAGTCTTCAAGATAAGAAGTTGATGAGAAATTAAAGGAAAGGGACAATGAGCAAGAATTGCTGATGCTACTGCACCAACTAGTTAATGCATCTCTACAGACTTTTGTGGCCTCTGGCAAGGTCCCCAAAGTACACACACAAATATCAGCTTAGAAGGCATGAGGACCTCAGGAATATGAGAGAAAGAAATCTGTAGCCTTTGATCATTAAGTCATATTTGACATGGGACTACATACCCCATTTTCAAACTTGAGTTTTTAGTTCTGGTGTGATTTTAGGAGTATGTATATTATATGCACATACATTACATACATATAATATATACAGAGTATACATATGGTATACATGGAATATAAGGATAAGCAAATGCATATACTAATTGGGTTGGCCAAAAAGTTTGTTTGGGTTTTTCCATAGGATGCTATGGGAAAACAAACTTTTCGACCGACCCAATACAGTACTTTATCCTAGGCACAACAAACTGTGGAATGGTCTTAAAGAGATGGGAATACCTGACCCCATTACCTGTCTCTTGAGAAACCTGTATTCAGGACAAGAAGGAACAGTTAGAACTGGACACGAAACAATGGACTGGTTCAAAATTGGTAAAGGAATACGTCAAGGTTGTATATTGTCACCCTGCTTATTTAATTTATATGCAGAGGACATCATGTGAAATGCTGGGCTGGATGAAGCAAAAGCTGGAATCAAGATTGCAGGGAGAAATATCAACAACCTCATATATGCAGGTAATACCACCTTAATAGCAGAAAGCAAAGAGGAACTGAAAAACTTCTTGATGAAGGCGAAGGAGGAGGGTGAAAAAGTTGGCTTAAAACTCAACATTCAAGAAACAATCATGGCATCTGGTCCTATCACTTCATGGCAAATATATGGGGGGAAAGTGGAAATAGTGGCATATTTCATTTTCTTGGACTCCAAAATCACTGCAGATAGTGACTGCAGCCCTGAAATTAAAAGATGCTTGCTCCTTGGAAGAAAAGCTATGACCAACCTAGACAGCATATTAAAAAGCAGAGATATCACTTTGCCAACAAAGATCCGTATAGTTAAAGCTATGGTTTTTCCAGTCGTCATGCATGGATATGAGAGTTGGACCATAAAGAAGGCTGAGCACCAAAGAATTGATGCTTTTGAACTGTGATGTTGGAGAAGACTCTTGAGAGTCCCTTGGACAGCAAGGAGATTGAACCACTCAATCATGAAGGAAATCAACTCTGAAGATTCACTGGAAGGGTTGATACTGAAGCTCCAATACTTTAGCCACCTGATGGGAAGAGCCAGCTCATTGGAAATGACCTTGATGCTGGGAAAAACTGAAGGCAGGAGGAGAAGGGGAAGACAGGATGAGATGGTTGGATGGCATCACCGACTCAATGGACACAAGTTTGTGCAAACTCTGGGAGATAATGAAGAACAGGGAAGCCTGCTGTTGTACTACAGTTTATGGGGTCACAAAGAGTCGGACACGACTAAGAGACTGAGCAACAACAGTACAATACTAATTACAGATACATATAACATATACAAATACAATACCTAATACAGAAAGAAACACACATTCATACATACACTGATGGAATGTCCTCTTAAAATTGTCTGCTAAAGTCACTTCTGAAATATCTTTACCTGTATTAATAAATGCCACATCCAATAAGACAGCACTGAGTGGCTATTAGGGGAACGAGATATTAGAATTTATTATTGATTGAGGTCAAGAAACAGAACTAAATTGAGAAACTTGAAGAGTAAGGGAAAAAAATGGTGGTTGCTCAGGAAAGACGTGGTCCTTGCCTTTCCCTGAACTCCTGTGCATTACAATGGGCGACGGGGTAGATAATGAATGAGAGATAAGGACTGACAATACCTGGAGAATGGGGCTCCTTGGCTTCCCAGGTTCTCCTGAGGGTGATGTGTCTCTGTCCACCACTCTGCATGACAGGGATGTCCTCCTCCTACATCCTTCCTCCACAGGTGTCAGGGTCCAGAAATCATGCCTAGGATAAAGAGCTACCTAACTATATTCCCAAAGTAGGGGAGAGTGTTGACGACAAGGAAATGACCTCAGAGTTCATTGTGGACCAGCAGAAGTACCCTTGTAGAGGATAAACATTTGATTACCTGAGGCAGGAAGAAGCAGGTGGAGGCAGACAGCTTCTAGTCTGGATAAAAGGAAGGCTAAAAAGAGATGTTCTGTTAAGCAAAACAAGTGAGCACAAGTTCTCTGCTCTGCCATGTTTAACCAGCAGTGGTGGGTGGAGCTAGAATTGGCTGGTGAGGGCTGATTGTGCCATCTCTTCCCAACTCCTCATTCATGAGATCAATAGGTAGCTTGAGATAAATCATGATAGAAGTATTTATACCGTCAGTGAACCAGTGAAGTTGCTCAGTCGTGTCCAACTCTTTGCGATCCCATGGACTGTAGCCTACCAGGCTCCTCCATCCATGGAATTCTCCAGGCAAGAATACTGGAGTGGGTTGCCATTTCCTTCTCCACTTTATACCACAGAAATAGGCAAATGATGTATACCAGAGTTTACTTAAAAATCTTGCAGAGAACCAGATGTTAACTATTTACTGACACACCACTGGGTGTAGACTCTTTTGCAATAGAGGTCAGAAATTCATATGTCAGATTGTGATTTTAAACTGAGCTCTTACACATCTGTCAACCTGCTTTGTTGACAGGGAGGCTGGTTATGACCTTATTCCGGAGTGACTGAAGGAGGCCTGTCTCATTAGACTACTGTGGCCTAGTATTTGATTCTGAGTCAGAGCAGGCATTTCTGCCCAGAGTACGTCCGCAAAACTCCAAAATAACCCTGTCATGAACTTAGTGCCCTGGGCATATTGTTGCCTCAGAACTGCCAGATTGTTTGTCCAGGGGTGAGAAGGTTGGGGGAAAAAACAATGGTATGACCCTTCCTGAACTTCACTGCATACCAGAAAGTCTGTGGTTGGTAGTTAGCCTTCTACCAGTCTCTGAAGGGATTATTTCTGAATATCAGAAGTATTTAAAGAAACTCAAAGCCCTAAAAATCCCATATGAGTTTGATAAATTGCAGTTTGAATCTGATTACATTTTGCCAGAACCTCAAATCCAAATATGAGGTCTGTGATTCTGCACACAGTTGTTAACCATGCTTTTGATAATGATGTTTAAATGTTGAAAAAAAAAATCATTGCTACTTGTAAATGGAAGACTCACATGGACAATAAAAGAGGTGTTTAACTTTCTTAGAGTGAGTTTGTAGGACCCAGATTAATTCTGTTATTTTCACATAGTGAGAAATCATGTGTTTGATATAAAGAAGAAAATATCATCCTATATGTATAAGAAGTGAAGTCAGTTGTTGAAAGTATGTGTATCTAGGTTGACACTTGCAGGAGACAGTTCATCTATGGTATGTGGTATGGCAGCATCTCATGACTGATGGCTTGTGAAGTGGGTGTCATATTTTGGAAGAAGAAAAAAAGCTAGCTAGTTTACTTATGGATTCCAAATCATTTATGGATTCCAAATAATTTGATAGCATTAAGAAGTTATCTGGTAAAATTTGCTGTTTTAAATAATTGAATCTCCATTTATAATCTTTATAACTTTTCCTTTCAAATTATAACTAACCTAAAGATATGTTAAATGAATAAATTAATTTCAAAGGGAATTTTTAAATTACTTATTTGCTTACTGGCTGGATTGATTTTTTTTTTTTTAGCATTTCTTTTTTTTTTGGTTATACATACATATGTATCTCTTTTTTCCAGATTCTTATCCATTATAGGTTATTATAAAATGTTAAGGATAGTTACCTGTGCTATGGAGTAGGTAATTTTTGGTTATCTATTCTATATAGTAATGTGTATATGTTAATCCCAAACTCCTAATTTATTTTTTCCCATTCCTTTCCAATTTGATAATCATAGGTTTGTTTTCTATGTCTATAGATCCATGTTTTCTACATTTTGTATTGGCATATGTTCATTTGTATAATTTTCTTAGATTCCACATGTAAGTAATAACATATTTATCTTTGACTTCATTTTAGTATATCTTGTTTTTCAGTCACTAAGTTGTGTTTGACTCTTTGTGACCCCATGGATTCCCCATGACAGGCTTCGCTGTCCTCCACTATCTTCAAGAGTTTGTTCAAATTCATGTCTGTTGAATTGATGATGCCATCCAACCATCTTATCTTCTGTCATCCCCTTCTCTTCCTGCCCTCAATCTTTTCCAGCATCAGGGTCTTTTCTAGTGAGTTGTCTCTTTGTATCGGGTGGCCAAAATATTGGAGTTTCAGCTTTAGCATCCGTCCTTTCAATGAATATTCAGGGTTGATTTCCTTTAGGGTTGACTGGTTTGATCTCCTTGCTGTCCAAGGGACTCTCAAGGGTCTTCTCCAACACCACAGTTCAAAAGCATCAGTTCTTCAGTGCTCAGCCTTCTTTATGGTCCACCTCTCACATCCATACATGATGACTGGAAAAAGCATAGCTTTGACTTGACAGACCTTTGTTGGCAAAGTGATGTCTCTGCTTTTTAATATTGCTATCTAGGTTTGACATAGCTTTCCTTCCAAGGAGTAAACATCTTTTAATTTCAGGGCTGTGGTCACTGTCAGCAGTGATTTTGGAGACCGAGAAAATGAAATATGACACTGTTTACATTTTTTTATCCACCTATTTGGCACGAAGTGATGGGACCAAAATGCCATGTTCGTATTTTGGATATTGAGTTTTAAGCCAGCTTTTTCACTCTCCTCTTTACCTTCAACAAGAGGCTGTTTAGTTCCTCTTCACTTTCTGCCACTAGGGTAGTATCAGCATATCTGAGTATTTCTCCTGGCAGTCTTGAGTCCAGCTTGTGAGTCATCTAGCCCAGCATTTCATTTGAGGTAGTCTGCATATAAGTTAAACAAGTAGGGTGACAATATTCAGCCTTGATGTACTCCTTTCTCAATTTGGAACCAGACCATTGTTCCATATCTGGTTCTGACTGTTGCTTCTTGACCCTCATGCAGTTTTCTCAGGAGCAGGTAAGGTACTCTGGTACTTCCATCTCTTTAAGAATATCCTACTGTTTGTTGTGATTCATACAGTCAAAGGCTTTAGTGTAGTCAGTAAAGCAGAAGTAGATGTTTTTCTGGAATTCTCTTGCTTTTTCTATGATCCAACAGATGTTGGTAATTTGATCTCTGATTCCTCTGCCTTTTCTAAATCCAGCTTGTACATCAGGAAGTTCTTGGTTTACATACTGTTGAAGCACTAGCTTGAAGGATTTTGAGATTACTTTGCTAGCATGTGAAATGAGCCCAATTGTGTGGTAGTTTGAACATTCTTTGGCATTGCCCTTTTTTGGGATTGGAATGGAAACTGACCTTTTCCAGTCCTGTGCTCACTGCTGAGTTTTTCATGTTTGCTGGCATATTGAGTGCAGGACTTCCACAGCATCATCTTTTAGGATTTGAAATATCTCAGCTGGAATTCCATCACCTGCACTAGCTTTGTTCATGGTGATGCTTCCTAAGGCCCACTTGACTTTGCACTCCTGGATGTCTGGCTCTAGGTGAGTGGTCACCCCATCCTGGTTATCTGGGTCACAAGGCCTTTTTTGTACAGTTCTTCTGTGTATTCTTGCCACCTCTTCTTAATCTCTTGCTTCTGTTCGGTTCTTGCCATTTCTTTCCTTTATTGTACCCATTTTGCATGAAATGTTCCCTTGGTGTCCCTACTTTTCTCAAAGAGATCTCTAGTCTTTCCCATTCAGTTGTTTTCCTCTATTTCTGTGCATTGTTCGCTTAAGAAAGCTTTCTTATCTCTCCTTGCTATTCTTTGGATTTTTGCATTCAGTTGGGTATATCTTTCCTTTTCTCCTTTGCCTTTTGCCTTTTGTTTCTCTTTTCTCAGCTATTTGTAAGGCCTCCTCAGACAATAATTTTGCATTCTTGCATTTCTTTTTCTTGGGGATTGTTTTGGTTACCCCATCCTGTGCAGTGTTACAAACCTCCATTCATAGTTCTTCAGGCACTCTGTCTACCAGATCTAATCCCTTGAATCTATTTGTCACTTTCACTGTATAGTCTTAAGGGATTTGATTTAGGTCATACTTGAGTAGCCCTGTGGTTTTCCCTACTTTCTTCAATTTAAGTGTAAATTTTGCAGTGAGGTGTAGATCCAAGCCACAGTCAGCTCCAGGTCTTGTTCTTGCTGACTGTATAGAGCTGCTCCATCTTCAGCCGCCAAGAATATAATCAATGTGATTTCATTATTGATGATCTGGTGATGGTCAAGAATCTCTAGGTCCATCCAAGTTGCTGCTAATCACATTATTTCATTAGTTTATTTTTTTTATGGCTGAGTGATGTACTGTTGTATGTGTGTGTATAAACTGCATACACACAATAGACACAGACCACACACAAACAGACACCCATCTTTATCCATTCTTCCGTCGATGGACATTTAGGTTGCTTCCATATCTTGGCTATAGTAAATAGTGCTGCTGTGAACATTGGGTTGTGTGTATCTTTTTGAATTATGGCTTCTCTGAATATATGCCAATTGCAGGGTAATATGGTAGCTATATAAATTTAGTCATCAGAGCACACAGTAATTGTTATTGCAAGCTCTTGGGGCTCTGGAATTTGTCCTTGATTTTACCCATATATGTATACTTGGAGTGACTTGAAAGTAATCAAGGGCCTCTGAGATTTCTTACTCCATGAAGCTGCAGGTGATGTCAAAATTGGCAGCTGTCAGTGATTCCTGCCTGCCATTAAGCTGGGTGCAGTTCTTCCAAATTCAGAAGGGGATGAGGGAATATGAGTAGAAGCAAGCACTATTTTAGGTAACTACATGCATTTTATATATCCAGTCATTTATCTTCCTCATCTTACTTTAAAAAAAATTTTTAAGGACTTAAAAAATATGATATAATACAGTTAAAATAGGAAAGACTTAATGAAGTAATGGGAACAAGGGTAATGAATGTTGAGCCATAGTTCATGCATGAGAAATGGAACACACGTTCACTCTAAGCTTTCCAGCAGCTACCACTAAAGACAAAAGATGCTTGGCTTTGGGTCTCACAATGTCCGTAAAAGTAAAACCAAAGTGAAAGTGAAAGTCACTCAGTCATGTCCGACTCTTTGTGACCCCATGGACTGTATAGTTCATGGAATTCTCCAGGCTAGAATACTGGAGTCGGTAGCCTTTCCCTTCTTCAGGGGATCTTCCTAACCCAGGGATCGAGCCCAGGTCTCCTGCATAACTAGCTGAACCACAAGGGAAGCCAAAACCAAAGTAACAACCTAAAATGGGGAAAAAAAAAAAAACCCGATTGCTCAGAAAAAGCAAAGCACTTCCTGCCATTAAGAAAGATTTCTCCTCTGGGTCCCCTTAAAGAGGACACTTTGCAAAGTATTGAGCAGAATCCTCAATAGCATCCTTAAAGAAAAGTTGCCATGAGATTCTGTGGGCCATCAGTGTTTCCTGATGTGAGCTGCTGGGGCTATATCAAAATGTTGTTCAGGAAGCATGTATACCTGGGCTGGGCCACTGGGATGCAAGTAGGCCCAGAGCTCTCTGATAATCTGGCTTAATGTGGGAGAAGGTTTTAGATTTTTAGCATAATGGACAGACAGAATGGATAGACTGAATATCCTTTAGATGATTCTGCATAACTAATAAATCACTTATATGAAATTTTGATCAATATGTAGCACAGTAAATTCAATATTGGCCTCTTTTCCCCTCTCAAGCTAATTTTTTTAAACTTTTTATTTTATTGGAGAAGGCAATGGCACCCCACTTCAGTACTGTTGCCTGGAAAATCCCATGGATGGAGGAGCCTGGTAGGCTGCAGTCCATGGGGTCGCTAGTCGGATACGACTGAGTGACTTCACTTTCACTTTCCACTTTATTTTATACTGGAGTATAGTTGATTAATGATGTTGTGTTAGTTTCAGGTGTACAGCAAAGTGATACTTATACATACATTCATCAGTTCAGTTCAGTCGCTCAGTCGTGTCCGACTCTTTGCAACCCCATGAATTGCAGCACACCAGGCCTCCCTGTCCATCACCAACTCCCGGAGTTCATTCAAATTCACGTCCATGGAGTCGGTGATGCCATCCAGCCATCTCATCCTCTGTTGTCCCCTTTTCCTCCTGCCCCCAATCCCTCCCAGCACCAGAGTTTTTTCCAATGAGTCAACTCTTCACATGAGGTGGCCAAAGTATTGGAGTTTCAGCTTTAGCATCAGTCCTTCCAACGAACACCCAGGACTGATCTCCTTCAGAATGGACTGGTTGGATCTCCTTGCAGTCCAAGGGACTCTCAAGAGTCTTCTCCAACACCACAGTTCAAAAGCATCAATTCTTCGGCACTCAGCTTTTTTCACAGTACAACTCTCACATCCATACATGACCACAGGAAAAACCATAGCCTTGACTAGACGGACCTTTGTTGGCAAAGTAATGTCTCTGCTTTTGAATATGCTGTCTAGATTGGTCATAACTTTCCTTCCAAGGAGTAAGCATCTTTTAATTTCATGGCTGCAGTCACCATCTGCAGTGATTTTGGAGCCCCCCAAAATAAAGTCTGACACTGTTTCCACTGTTTCCCCATCTATTTCCCATGAAGTGATGGGACCAGATGCCATGATCTTCGTTTTCTGAATGTTGAGCTTTAAGCCAACTTTTTCACTTTCATCAAGAGGCTTTTTAATTCCTCTTCACTTTCTGCCATAAGGGTGGTGTCATCTGCATATCTGAGGTTATTGATATTTCTCCCAGCAATCTTGATTCCAGCTTGTGCTTCTTCCAGCCCAGCGTTTATCATGATGTGCTCTGCATATAAGTTAAATAAGCAGGGTGACAATATACAGCCTTGACATACTCCCTTTCCTAATTGGAACCAGTCTGTTGTTCCATGTCCAGTTCTAACTGTTGCTTCCTGACCTGCATACAGGTATCTCAAGAGGCAGATCAGGTGGTCTGGGATTCCCATCTCTTTCAGAATTTTCCACAGTTTACTGTGATCCACGCAGTCAAAGGCTTTGGCATAGTCAATAAAGCAGAAATAGATGTTTTTCTGGAACTCTCTTGCTTTTTTGATGATCCAGCGGATGTTGGCAATTTGGTCTCTGGTGCCTCTGCCCTTTCTAAACATATACCTATGTTCAGTTATACATGTATCAATTCTTTGCAATTTTTTTTTTCCATTTTAGGTTGTTACATAACGTTTAACAGAATTCCCTGTGCTATACAGTAGGTCCTTTTGGTTATCCGTTTTAAATATAGTAGTGTGTACATGTCAACCCAAACTCCCTAACTGTCCCTCCCCTGACTCCTTACCCTTTGGTAATCATAATTTTCTTCTCTAAGTCGGTGAATCTGTCACTATTTTGTGAATAAGTTCATTTGTATCTTTTTTAGATTCTTGTATAAGTGATATCACTTCTCTCTTTCCAACCTCACTCAGTCTGACGGTGTTTGGGTCCATCCATGTTGCTGCAAATGGCATTATTTCATTCTTCTTTATGGCTGAATAATAGGTATATGAAAATTACATATCTTAAAAATTGTTCAGGATGACCTCCAAGGAAATAGTGGTTGGGGGAAACTGGTAAGTAAACAATAACAATTGGAAAACCTACTCTCAGGGCAGCTTTGACAAGGCGATGTTGCTCGGTATGATCATCAGAGACCAACAAAGTGATGTCTTTTCTTCGGAATGTCTCAGAGCATTTCGGAGGCTAATGTGCTCTGTGAGATACCATGAACACATGGACCGTAAGGGGCTCCCTAAATGTATTGGACACAAGACCTTTCTTTGTAGAGGATCCTGTTGTAGTGTGCATGGTTCATTTGGGAAATGTTAGCCTAAAAGAGTAGTTCTGCTTTGGAGCCACCTAGGGAGACTTAAACCTACGGATTCCTGAGCCCCAAAGAGTTCAATTAAACTGTATTCTTGGTGGTGGAACAGCATTGATATTGAAAAAAAGAAAAACTCCGTAAGATTCTAATGCATAGCCAGGATTCAGGACAGTCTAGAGGGACTAGGTCTTGAGTAGTTGGAGATTTATTTCGCCCTGGCTCTTAAACAATTTTTGCCTAACAAGAATAAACAGGTAGGAAAGTTGATATCAGTGTCTTTATCAATATACTTCTCTCAAACTCTATTTTTTTTCTTTTTAAAGCTATGGTGACCTTCTGCTTTCACTTTGGCCCATCTGTACAACCTGCCTTGCACAATTCCCAGTCAGTCCAAAGTCAAAAGAACTCTGGATTTTGTCCATTACTTTCCTCAACTCACTGTTGATTAGATTAGTAACTAATAACCACCTTGTCCAGGTGGTTATAATTCTGGGATTGTTAGAAATATGAGAATTGTATTGCAGCATTTTAACTTTCATTGGTACCATTGGAACTTTCAATTCCCTCCTTTCCTTATAGCCTCGTTTATCTCTTGCCCCTGACTTGGAAAGAAATGCAATACAGTTTTATAAAATTTTAAAATAACTTGCAGATGTACATATATATAGATAGGTTGATTCAGGCTCTATTTTTTAAGACGAGGCTCCTTTTTACTACTGATATGGTTACCTATTCAAGAGATGTTGCTTTTTCCTGAGACTCTCACCAAGTTGATAGAGCACAGAATATATTCTTAGAAACTTTTGTTTTCAGATTCTGTTCATGGTCATCTAAGACTGGAGCATAAAGGCAAAATCCCAGAAAACATGAATTTTTAGTGCACCATGCTATGCACAGCCTACGGATTGGTCTGGAAGAACAGTTTTAATAGATCTAATTTGAATCTGAATGCTATGGAAGACAAAAAGGTTATAAAGATATCTGTAAATCCCTTTTCCACGTATTATGATGTACATTCTGAATTTCAAGCTCTGAAACATTGACTGTGACCATAGCTTATGAAGCAGCACAAGGCTAAGATACCTGAAACACAAAAATGCATGTCAGGCGCATTGGAGTGCTTGGGAATATGGGAACCTAACAGGGAAATATCAGCAAGTGCATCGTCAGATCTTTTTAGGAAAGTTGAGACTTTCCTAAAAATGTAACTTGAGAGGGAAAATAGAGTTAATCATGGTGTTTGTTTCAAGAGCCCTAGAAGACTTAAATTGAGTTCTTAGGGTGTGTAATTACTCCAGCCACAGAGGTGAAAGTGATTTTGGCTTAAAAAGTCTCAAAGAACCCTAGCATCAGAATAGTGGAGAGAAACAAGAAAACAGAAGGAATATGACCGGAAAAGGGTCATGAGTAACCTAAGCTGAGAATAGAAACCCAGTGTGAGGAAACTGGTAAGGATAAATGTGAGTCATGATCTAGCTGAGAAACCTCTTAACTGTCTGAAGCACTGAAAAGGAACATAAAGTGTAAAGCGGAAGAAGGGGAGGGATAAAGAGTTTGGGATTAAAATATATATACTACTGTACATAATAATCAGCAAGAACCTAGAGTACAGTACAGGGAACTATACTCAATATCTGGTAAAACTACAATGGAAGAGAATGTTAAAAAAAAAAAAAAGCATATGTGTGTGTGTGTGTATAACTGAATCACTTTGCCATACACCTGAAATTAACACAACTTTGTAAATCAATCATACTTCAATAAAAGTTAAAAAAAATTTTTTTAATTAAAAAAGACAGCAAGTTGTCAGATAGTCAGTTGAAAGTAAACTGGACTTAACTGAAACAAGCCCAAATTGCACATAGTTCTTCTTAGAAAGAATCCATAAACAGGCAGAAATGCAGAAATGAACAGTATAAAATGACACATCAAGGTTAAGTTAAACTGATACAGAACATTTTGTCCTGGTCACTAGAGTTGGCTGGTAAATAGGGAGATAAGTCCAGGGAGCAGGACATGGTATGGGGAATGGACAGTATAGGAAGTGGGCCAGAGGACTTTGGAATTTTTGGAAGGTTGAAAAAAGCTTTCTTAAGTGAACAGTGCAAAGAAATAGAGAACAATAGAATGGGAAAGACTAGAGATTGCTTCAAGAAAATTAGAGATACCGAGGGAACATTTCATTCAATGATGGGCTCAATAAAGGACAGAAATGATAAGGACCTAAAATAAGCAGAAGATATTAAGACAAGGTGGCAAGAATACACAGAAGAACCATACAAAAAAGGCCTTAATGACACAGATAACAATCATGGTATGATCACTCACCTAGAGTCAGACATCCTAGAGTGTGAAGTCAAGTGGGCCTTAGGAAGCATCACCATGAACAAAAGTAGTGGAGGTGAAGGAATTCCACCTGAGTTCTTTCAAATCCTAAAAGATGATGTTGGTAAAAGTACTGCACTCAATATGCCAACACATTCGGGAAACTCAGCAGCGGCTACAGGACTGGAAAAGGTCAGTTTTCCTTCCAGTCCCAAAGAAGAGCAGTGATAATGATCAAGCTACCACACATCCTAGCAAGGTAGTGCTCAGAATCCTTCAAGCTAGGCTTCAACAGTATGTGAACGGAGAACTCCCAGATGTAAAGCTGGCTTTAGAAAAGGCAGAGGAACCAGAGATCAAATTACCAACATCTGTTGGATCATAGAAAAAGCATGGGAATTCCAGAAAAACATCTACTTCTGCTTCATTGACCTAAAGCCTTTGCATGGATCACAACAAACTGTGGAGAATTCTTAGAGATGGGAATATGAGACCACCTACCTGCCTCCTAAGAAACCTGTATGTAGGTCAAAAGGCATCAGTGAGAACTAGACATGGAAAAATGGACTGGTTCAAAATTGGGAAAGGAGTATGTCAGGGCTGTATATTGTCACCAGGCGGAGTACATCATGTGAAATGCTGGGCTGGATAAAGCACAAGCTGGAATCAAATTGCTTGGGGAAGTATCAATAACCTCAGATATGCAGATGATACCACCCTAATGAAGAGCCTCTTGAAGGTGAAAGAGCAGAGTGAAAAAGCTGGCTTAAAACTCAGCATTGAAAATAAGATCATGCCATCTGGTCCCATCACTTCATGGCAAATATATGGGGAAAAAATGGGAACAGTGACAGACAGATTTTATTTTCTTGGGCTCCAAAATCACTGTGAATGGTGACTGCAGCAGTGAAATTCAGAGACATTTGCTCCTTGGAAGATAGTGAAAGCCACTCAGTCATGTCCAACTCTTTGGTGACCCCATGGACTATAGAGTCCATGGAATTCTCCAGGTCAGAATACTGGAGTGGGTAGTCTTTCCCTTCTCCAGGGGATCTTCCCAACAAAGGATCGAACCCAGGTCTCTCCCATTGCAGGTAGATTCTTTACCAGCTGAGCCACAAGGGAAGCCCAAGAATACTGGAGGGGTAGCCTATCCCTTCTCCAGCAGATCTTCCCACCCCAGGAATTGAACCGGGATCTCCTACATTGCAGGTGGATTCTTTACCAACTGAGCTATCAGGGAAGCCCAAACCTAGAGACATCACTTTGCCAACAAAGGTCCGTCTAGTCAAAGCTATGGTTTGTCCAGTAGTCATGTACAGATCTGAGAGTTGGACCATAAAGAAAGCTGAGTGCTGAAGAATTGATGGTTTCAAACTGTGGTTTTGGAGAAGACTCTGGAGAGTTCTTTGCACAGCAAGGAGGTCAAACCAGACAATCCTAAAGAAAATCAATCCTGAATATTCATTGAAAGAACTGATTCTAAAGCTGAAGCTCTAATACTTTGGTCACCTGATGAGAAGAGCTGACTCATGGAAAAGACCATGATGCTGGGAAAGATTGGTGGCAAAAGGAGACGGGGGTGGCAGAGGATGAGATAGTTAGATAACATCACCAACTGAATGGACTTGAGTTTGAACAAACTCCAGGAGATAGTGAAGGACAGGGAACCCTGATGTGCTGAAGTTCATGGGGTCACAAAGAGTTGGATGTGACTTCATGACTGAATAATGATGACTGTAATTAGTCTCAGGGTATGATAAAGAGGTTCTCCAACTACTCACCATAGCCAATATAGGTGATGACAGTATTGGATAGAAAGGGGAGAAGACTCAAGTGTCTGTCATCACCCCTAGCCCTGTTCTTTCACCAAGTTTGATATCATTTGAAGTATGACTCCAGATTTACCTTTACTCCCGTTTTTTTTCCCCTTGTAAAGTTGTTTTCTCCCATCATTTCCTCCACTTTTCACCTGTGATAAAGCTGAGTCATGGTTTTGCTTATGGTCAGGGAAGTTCTGTTACCTTTTGCAAGGGAGTGGTTAATTGAAGGATTTCGTACTTTTTGCTACTATGGAGATAATCTTAGAATTTCCTTGTAAAATTAAATCTTTGCATATAGAACATGCTCTTTTCTTATCATTTCATGGATACCTTAGCACATATGCTAAGATACCAGAGACATCAGTTCAGTTCAGTTCAGTCGCTCAGTCGTGTCCAACTCTGCGATCCCATGAATTGTAGCATCCCTGTCCATCACCAACTCCCGGAGTTCACTCAAAGTCACGTCCATCGAGTCGGTGATGCCATCCAGCCATCTCATCCTCTGTTGTCCCCTTCTCCTCCTGCCCCCAATCCCTCCCAGCACCAGAGTCTTTTCCAGTGAGTCAGCTCTTCGCATGAGGTGGCCAAAGTATTGGAGTTTCAGCTTTAGCATCATTCCTTCCAAAGAACACCAAGGACTGATGTCCTTTAGAATGGACTGGTTGGAACTCCTTGCAGTCCAAGGGACTCTCAATAGTCTTCTCCAACACCACAGTTCAAAAGCACCAATTCTTCGGTGCTCAGCCTTCTTCACAGTCCAACTTTCACATCTATACGTGACCACTAGAAAAACTATAGCCTTGACTAGACAGACCTTTGTTGCCAAAGTAATGTCTCTGCTTTTGAATATGTTATCTAGGTTGGTCATAACTTTCCTTCCAAGGAGTAAGAGTCTTTTAATTTCATGGCTGCAGTCACCATCTGCAGTGATTTTGGAGCCCCCAAAAATAAAGTCTGACACTGTTTCCCCATCTATTTGCCATGAAGTGATGGGACCAGATGCCATGATCTTCGTTTTCTGAATGTTGAGCTTTAAGCCAACTTTTTCACTCTCCTCTTTTACTTTCATCAAGAGGCTTTTGAGTTCCTCTTCACTTTCTGCCATAAGGGTCATGTCATCTGCATATCTGAGGTTATCGATATTTCTCCCGGCAATCTAGATTCTAGCTTGTGCTTCTTCCAGCCCAGTGTTTCTCATGATGTACTCTGCATATAAGTTAAATAAGCTTGGTGACAGTATACAGCCTTGACATACTCCTTTTCCTATTTGGAACCAGTCTGTTGTTCCATGTCCAGTTCTAACTGTTGCTTCCTGACCTGCATATAGGTTTCTCAAGAGGCAGATCTGGTATTCCCATCTCTTTCAGAATTTTCCACAGTTTGTTGTGATCCACATAGTCAAAGGCTTTGGCATAGTAAATAAAGCAGAAATAGATGTTTTCTGGAACTCTCTTGCTTTTTCAATGATCCAGCAGATGTTGGCAGTTTGATCTCTGGTTCCTCTGCCTTTTCTAAAACAAGCCTGAACATCTGGAAGTTCACGGTTCACGTATTGCTGAAGACTGGCTTGGAGAAATTTGAGCATTACTTTACTAACATGTGAAATGAGTGCAATTGCGCGGTAGTTTGAGCACTCTTTGGCATTGCCTTTCTTTGGGTTGGAATGAAAACTGATCTTTTCCAGTCCTGTGGCCACTGCTGAGTTTTCCAAATTTGCTGGCATATTGAGTGCAGCACTTTCACAGCATCATCTTTCAGGATTTGAAATAGCTCAACTGGAATTCCATCAGCTCCACTAGCTTTGTTCGTAGTGATGCTTTCTAAGGCCCACTTGACTTCACATTCCAGGATGTCTGGCTCTAGGTCAGTGATCACACCATTGTGATTATCTGGGTCATGAAGATTTTTTTGTACAGTTCTTCTCTGTATTCTTGCCACCTCTTCTTAATATCTTCTGCTTCTGTTAGGTCCATATCATTTATGTCCTTTATCGAGCCCATCTTTGCATGAAATGTTCCCTTGGTACCTCTAGTTTTCTTGAAGAGATCTCTAGTCTTTCCCATTATTTTGTTTTCCTCTATTTCTTTGCATTGATCGCTGAGGAAGGCTTTCTTATCTCTTCTTGCTATTCTTTGGAACTCTGCATTCCGATGTCTTTTCTTTCCTTTTCTCCTTTGCTTTTCGCTTCTCTTCTTTTCACTGCTATTTGTAAGGCCTCCCTGGACAGCCATTTTGCTTTTTTGCATTTCTTTTCCATGGGGATGGTCTTGATCCCTGTCTCCTGTACAATGTCACGAACCTCTGAAACCAGAGAGATAGTATACAGAAAAAGTACTAAACGATTACAAAGTAAAGTCAGGATGTGTTTTTTCTTAGGGTAAATGCCACATATCAGCATGGCTGCAAAAATTTAAACTTAACTGCAAAAGACAAGAGGCAAGGAAATGGGTGACTGGACAATTAACTCTAGTATGAAATATGCGAGTCTGGTTTAGGAGTCTTGACAGATTGGAATGTTACAGGTATTGAAGATCATGATAAAAGAGAGAGAGGAAAAAAAAGATTAAATGGAACTCCTTTCCAGGAAAAATCAGTCAATAGGTTGAAGATTAAAGGAGTAAGAATAAAGACCTTTTGATACCAAACAAGAGAAAAAGACCACATAGCATAAATCAAATTTGATATTGACTTTTAACCTAGTTTTCAGTTATGCTGTTTCTATCACTTGTATTTTCCATAAATTTGAAGAGATAATCAAGAAAATATGCATTTCCATAAACTTCAATAGCAGTTTTTTAATCCCCACATGATAAGGCAAAGCTGTAAGCTAAGTGCCTTTGTTTCTGCTAGGGTGTAGGTTAAAGGGAGGAGGTTAAAAGACTTCCTGATTGCTTATGAATCATTAGGAGCCCCACTGGTACAAGAATTACAACTTGTCTTTTCCTGCCAGCTAATTTCTGTTCCACCTCTCATTTGATAGCCACAATTTGTGCCTTTTGTAAAGAAAATTGGTCTGTTGAACGCTGCACACCACAAAGAGACAGAAAGGCTGTGTATCATAGTGTTCCAGGTCAAAGTAGGTCTTAGGCCCAGCTTTTCTTACCTGCAGTGTGTCCTTGAGAAGTTAAGTAGCCTCTGTTATTCCCAGCCAAAAAGTGGAGGTAACAATATGTATTTCACAGGATTGTTTTAAAGATTAAATGAGAACACATACATAAATCACTTGGTACATAGATCCATAGATGATAGCTATTATTGTTAACCGTTTAGGCTTAATGTTAGATGAAACTCAATTATAAAACTTCAAAGGAATGAAAATTCTAAGTGTTTTACATTCATAATCAAATCATTCCACTTTTCCTTTGTCTTTGGTCTTGGCTTTTGTCTTTAAAGTTGTGTTTTATTAGGCAGTGACGAACTCTTGAAGGACTGAAAGCCGGTGTGGTGGTTCTCAATTCTGGTTACATGTCCAAAGGCAGTCTGTCCATTCAGCCCCACTGAGATTTGGGGTTGGGAAATCTTTGTTACTGGGGTTGGTTTTATGCATTGTAAGATTTTTAGCGGCATCCATGATTCCTACCTACTAGAGATAGTAGTGTATCTCCTCTCAATTGTGACAGTCAAAAAATATTGAAAATGTCCCTCTTGGGGGACAAAATTACCTCCACGTGAAAAACACTAAGGAGAGAAATGTGATTTGAATGGTTTGGTACAGGAAACAGGCATTGGTATTTTTAGAAACACCCTAGATTTTTTTTTCTTAATATATATATTTTATTGAAGTATATTTGACTTACAGTGATTCAGGTACAGAGTAAGGTGATTCCGTTATATGTATACACATATATTATTTTTGAAATTATTTTCCATTATGGGTTATTAACAGGATACTGACTATAGTTCCCTGTTCTATACAGTAAACCTTTGATGCTTGTTGTTTATCATTTTTTTTAAATTAGAAATCTAGCATTCTATTCAAGTTAAGTCAAACAAGTAGAATCAAAATGTAAATCTGTAAAAATCTTTAACTTTTCTAAAATACATATACATATTATATATATATGTATACAAAAGCTTTCCTACTATGTATGATAAAGGCTTGAAGGTGAATATTAAAAAAAAGTTGGAGAAATCAGAAAGCATAAACTAAATGAAGTTGGAGCACTGAATATGAGATAGAAGAAGTGAAACAAATGAGGTAAAAGTAAAATACCATCATATAGTCCAGTTGTTATTACTTAAACATGACTGCTCATTAGAAACATATCTGGAGCTCTGGAGAAAGAAAAGCAATACCTGGGCATTTGTATTTTTCAAAAAATTCCAAGACAATTCTGATACACATCTGGATTTTAAAAAGTGACTACAAGTTTTTCTATTAAGTCATAGTTTTGGTGAAGCTGGGCTTCCCTGGTGGCTCAGATGATAAAGAATCCACCTTCTATATGGGAAACCTGGGTTTAGCCTCTGGGTTGGGAAGGTCCCCTGGAGAAGGGAACAGCTACCCACTCTAGTATTCTTGCCTGGAGAATTCTATGGATAGAGGAGCCTGGGAGGCTACAGTCCATGGGGCTGCAAAGAGTCAGACATGACCCAGTTACTTTCACTTCACTTCACTTTGGAAATACAGAGTTCTATTATTTTTCTGTTGATCAATCATGATGCAGTGGTATTAATAGTTACATAATCACAGTAGTAAAAGACATTTATCAGTTTTCAGAATCAATTGCCAGACAAAAAATAAAAGATCATTACAATTGCAAGCCATAATGGGAACTTAGCAATGTAAAATACTTACATACAATTTGGGGGTGTCAAGCAGAGTGATAGGGCAAGTGGAAGTGCATACATGCACATGTTTTCATCTACCCAGTCAGTGTCTTTTGGTTGGTGCATTTAATCCATTTACATTTAAGGTCCAACTCTTTGTGACCCCATGGACTGTAGCCCAACAGGTCTCTCTGTCCTTGGGGATTTTTCAGGAAAGAATACTGGAGCAGGATGCCATGCCCTCCTCCATAGGATCTTCCAAACCCAGGGATCAAACCTGGGTCTCCTGCATTGTGGGCGGATTCTTTACCATCTGAGCCACTATAGAAGCCCACGTTTAAGGTAATTATCAATATATATATATGATCCTATTACTGTTTTCTTAATTGTTTTGGGTTTATTTTCTGTATGTCTTTTCCTTCTCTTGTGTTAACTGCCTAGAGAAGTTCCTGTAGCATTTGTTGTAAAGCTGGTTTGGTGGTGCTGAATTCTCTTTAACTTTTGCTTGTTTGGAAAGCTTTTGATTTCTCCATCAAATCTGAAGGACAGTCTTGCTGGGTAGAGTATTCTTGATTGTAGGTTCTTCCCTTTCATCACTTTAAATATATAGTTTCTATTGAGAAAACAGCTGATAGCCCAAAGGGAGTTCCCTTGTATGTTATTTGTCCTGTTTCCCTTGTTGCTTTTAATATTTTATCTTTGTCTTTAATTTTTTTCAGTTTGATTACTGTGTGTCTCAGTGTGTTCCTCCTTGAGTTTATCCTGCCCGGGACTCTCTGTGCTTCCTGGACTTGTTTGAATATTTCCTTTCTCACGTTAGAGAAGTTCTCAACTATTATCTCTTCAAATATTTTCTCAGGTCTTTCTCTCTCTCCTCCTTCTGGCACCCCTATAATGCAAATGTTGGGGTGTTTAATGTTGTCCCAGATGTCTCTTAGGCTGTCTTCATTTCTTTTCATTCTTTTTTCTATACTTTGTTGCATGGCAGTGATTTCCACTGTTCTGTCCTCCAGGTCATTTATCTGTTCTTCTGCCTCAGTTATTCTGCTGTTGATTTCTTCTAGTGTATTATTCATCTCTGTTTGTTCTTCAGTTCTTCTAGGACTTTGGT
Source organism: Bos indicus (assembly GCF_029378745.1). Classification (NCBI taxonomy): domain Eukaryota; kingdom Metazoa; phylum Chordata; class Mammalia; order Artiodactyla; family Bovidae; genus Bos; species Bos indicus. The sequence continues at coordinate 29,670,068 of NC_091766.1, read as the reverse complement.
AGACATTTCTTCCATCTTCTCCATTGTTTTTCCTGAGATCCCAGATCACCTTCACTATCGTTATTCTGAATTCTTTCTCTGGAAGGTTACCTATCTCCACTTCATTTAGTTTTTCTGGGGTTTTATCTTGTCCACTCATCTGGGACATACCTTTCTGCCTTTTCGTTGTGATGAACTTTCTGTAATATGGCTTTTGTTTTAGCTGCTCTGGGACTGTGCTTCTTCTGTTTGCCCTCTGATGGAGGATGGTTAGAGGCTTGTGTAAGCTTCCTAATGGGAGGGACTGGCAGTGGAAAAAACTGAGTCTTGTTCTGGTGGGCAGGGTCTTGCTCGGTAAAGCTTCAATCCAATTATCTGCTGATGGATGCAGTTGTACTCCCTCCCTAGTAGTTGTTTGGCCTGAGCTGACTCAGCCCTGGGGCCTGGGGGCCCTATGGCAGGGTTGATATTGAACTCCAAGAGGGTTTATGCCAAAGGGGACTTTTCTGGCAGTGCCCCATCCCTGTGGTGAGCCCCTGCTGACCCACATCTCCATAAGAGGCCCTCGAACACCAGCAGGTAGATTTGGTTCAGTCTCTTGTGGGGTCACTGCTCCTTTCCTCTGGTGTGAGCAAGGTTTCGTTTGTGCCCTCCAAGACTGAACTCTGTTTTCCTCAGCCCTATGGAAGTCCTATAATCAAATCCTGCTGGCCTTCAAGGCCAGATTCCCTGGGGATTCCTAGTCCCTTTGTGGGATCCCCAGGTTGGGAGTTCTAGTGTGGGGTTCAGAACCTTAATAATACTGGGAGAGCTTCTTTGGTATTATTGTACTCCAGTTTGTAGGTCATCCACCTGGCAGGTATGGACTTGGATTTTATCATGATTGTGCCCCTTCTGCCATCTTGCTGCGGCTTCTTCTTTGTCTTTGGATGTGGGGCATCTGTTTTTGGTGGGTTCCAGCATCCTCCTATTGAGGGTTGTTTAAAAGCTAGTTGCAATTTTGGTGCTCTTGCAATAGGAGATGAGCTCATGTCCTACTCTGCCATCTTGAACTGGAATTCCTAGATATTTTTAATATGGAATCAGAATCAAATTTAGAATAATTTGCCAGGGAATCTGTATTTTGTTTTATTATAAATATTTGATATTTTTATTGTGATATAATTGACATTTAACATTATATTGCTTTCGGGTGCATCAGTGATTTGCTGTATGTACTGCAAAATGATCACCACAAGTTTAGTAAACATGTGTCACTGCACAGTTACAGTTTTTTTATGAGAACTTTTAAAATTTACTTTTAGTAACTTTCAAATATGCAATGCAGTATTATAAGCTATAATCACCATATTGTATATTACATCATCCCAGGACTTTTTTTCTTTATATAACTGGAAGTTTGTATCTTTTGACTCCCTTCACCAATGAACTCACCTTGCACACCCCACTTCTGGTACCACTAATAGATTTTCTGTATGAAGACGTGAAGTTTTTTCTTTTTCAGATTGTATATCATACAGTATTTGTCTTTTTCTGTCTGACTTATTTAACTTAGCATACTGCCCTCTAGGTTCTTCTGTGTTTTCACAAATGGCAGGATTTCCTTCTTTTTATGACTGAGTAATATTCCTGTGTGTGTGTGTGTGTGTGTGTGTACGTGTGTGTACCACATTTCCTTTATCCATTCATCCATTGATGGACGCTTAGGTTGTTTCCATGTCTTGGCTATTATAAATAATGCCACAATAAAGATGAGGTGCAGATATCTTTTCTAATTGGTGTTTTTGTTTCCTTCAGGTAAATACTCAGGAGTGAAGTTGCTGGATCACATGATAGTTCTATGGCTGCACTAATTTAAATTCCCACCAGCAGTGCACGAGGGTTCCTTTATCTCCTTATCCTCACTAGCACTTGTTATTTTGACAATAGCACTTGTTTTCCTTTTGACAATAGCCATTATAACAGGTGTGAGGTAGTATCTTATTGGGATTTTGATTTTCATTTCCTTGATGATTAATGATGCTGAACACATTTTTACCCCTCAGCCAATCTGTATGTCTTTTTGGGGAAAATGTCTGTTCAGGTCCTCTGTGCATTTTTAATTGGATTGTGGATTTTTTTAAACATTTTTTTAATTGTTAGGTTGAGTTCTTCATGTATTTTGATACTAAACTCTTGCCAGATATATGACTTGAAAATATATTCTCTTATATGTTCACTTATTTATTAATTTATATATACATGCATCTATTCTTTTTGCATATAGTTTGTTACAGAATTTTGAGCAAAGGTTTATTTATTTATTTACATATACACTTGTCTATTCTTTTTCAAATTCTTTTCCCATTTAGATTGTTACAGAATATTGAGCAGATTTCCCTGTGCTATACAGTAGGTCTTTATTGGGTATCTATTTTTAATATAATAGCATGTATATGTCAATCCCAAACTTTCAATGTATCTCTCCCTAGCACCTTTCTCCTTTGGTAACCAGAAGTTTGTTTTCAAAGTCTGTGAGTCTGTTTCTGTTTAACAAATAAGTTCATTTGTATCCTTTTCTTAAGATTCTGCATAAAAGTGATAGCATATGGTATTTGTCTTTCTCTTTCTGACTTAATTCACTTGGTATGATAATCTCTAGTTGCATCCATGTTGCTACAGATGGCATTATTTCATTCTTTTTAGTAGCTGGGTAGTACTTCATTGTCTTGGAGTAGGACATGGTAACCTGCTCCAGTATTCTTGCCTGGAAAATCCCATGGACAGTGGAGCCTGGCGGGCTACAGTCCATGGGGTCTCACAGCGTCAGACACGACTGAGTATGTACCACATCTTTATCCACTCATCTGTTAGGGGACATTTACGTTATTTCCATGTGTTGGCTATTATAAACAGTGTTACAGTGAGTGTGGGCAAATGCATCATTTGAAAACACGATTTTCTCTGGATGTATACCAGGAGTGGGATTGCCAAATCATATGGTAGCTGTGTTTTTAGTTCTGTAGGGAACCTCCACAATGTTCTCGGTAGTAGCTGTACCAATTTACTCCTACAAACTGTGGGAGGGCTCCCTTTTCTCCATACCCTCTCCGGCATTTATTGTTTGTAGACATTTGGATGATGGCCATTCTGACTGGTGTGAGGTGATATCTCAATGTAGTCTTAATTTGACTTCTCATAAATAGCGTTGTTGAGCATCTTTTCATGTGCCTCTTGGCCACTTGTATGTCTTCTTTGGAGAAATATCTGTTAAGGTATTCTGCTTGTTTTATATTTGGGTTTTCTTTTTTTTTATATTGAGTTACACTATTTGCGGTATCTGTACATTTTGAAGACTAGTTGTCAGCTGTATCATGTGCAAGTATTTTATCCTGTTCTGTGGGTTATCTTCTCATTTTGTTCATGGTTTCCTTTGTTGTGTAAAAGCTTTTGAGCTTAATTAGGTTCCATTTGTTTATTTTTCTTTTTATTTCTGTTACTTTAGGAGATGAATAAAAGATCTTGCAGCAATTTATGTCAAAGAGTATTTTATTTGGCCTATGTTTTCCTTTTTAACTTTTATGGAATCAGGTTTTACATTAAAGTCTTTAATCTATTTCAAGCTTATTTTTGTGTATGATATCAGAGCATGTTCCAATTTCATTCTTTTACATGGAGCTGCCCATTTTTTCCAGAATCACTTATTGAAGAGACTGTGTTCTCCATTGTATATTCTTGCCTCCTTTGTCAAAGATTAATTGTTCATAGGTGTGTGGGTTTATGTCTGGGTTTTGTATCCTGTTCCATTGATATTTCTCTTTTCAGTGCCAGTACCATACTGTTTGGGCTTCTCTGGTGGCTCCATGGTAAAGACTCCACCTGTCAGTGGAGGAGATGCGGGTTTGATCCCTGGGTTGCAAAGACCCCTTGGAGCAGGAAATGGCAACCCACTCCAGTACTCTTGCCTGGGAAATCCCTTGGACAGAGGAGCTTGAAAGGCTACAGTCTCTGGAGTCACAAAAACATCAGACACAACTTAGCAACTAAACAACTGTACTGTTTTGATGACTGTAGCTTTGTAGTATACCCTGAAGTCCAGAAGCCTGATTCCTCTGTTTTTTTTCCTCAAGATTGCTTTGACTACTCAGGATCTTATGTGTCTCCAGTTAAAAATTTTTGGGTTCTAGTTCTATGAAAAATGCCATTGGCAATTTCATATGGATTGCACTGAGTCAATAGATTTACCTTGTGTAGTACAGTCATTTTGACAGTATTGATTTTTCCAATGTAAGAACATATCTGTTTGTGTCATCTTCAATTTCTTTCATTAGCATCTCGTAGTTTTTGGATTACAAGTCTTTCATCTTCTTAGGTAGTCTTATTACCAGGTATTTTACTTTTTATGCAGTGGTAAGTGGAATTATTTCTTCAATTTCTCTTTATGATATCTTGTTTGTGGTGTATAGAAATGCAACAGGTTTTTGTGTTATTAATTTTGTATCCTGCAACTTAATGTGAATACATTAATGAGTTCTAGTAGTTTTATGGTAGCGTCTTTGGGATTTTCTATGTATAGTCATCTATCATGTCATCTGCAGACAGTGACAGTTTCACTTCTTTTTCAATTTAGATTCCCATTATTTCATTTTCTTCTGTGATTGCCATGGTTAGGACTTCCAAAACTATATTGAATAAAAGTGGTGAGAGTAAATATCCTTGTCTTGTTCCTGATCTTAGAGCTTTTCATCATTGAGTATGATGTTAGTGGTAGGTTTGACATTTATGGTTTTTATTATGTTGAGGTATGTTCTATGTCCACTTTCTGGAGAGTGTTTATCTTAAATGGATATTTGATTTTGTCAAAAGGTTTTTCTCTATCTATTGATATAATCATATGATTTTTATTCTTCAGTATGTTTATATGGTATGTCACAATGATTGATTTGTAGATATTGAAAAATCCTTGCATCCCTGGGATAAATCCCTTTCAATCATGGTGTACAATTCTTTCAGTGCATTTGGATTCGGTTTGCTAGTATTTCGTTGGGTATTTTTGCATCTATGTTCATCGATGATACTGGCATGGAATTTTCTTTTTGTTTGTGGTATCTTTGGTTTTTGTATCGAAATCATTGTTTTGTCATAAAATGAGCTTGGCAGTGTTACTTCCTCTGTAGATTTTTGGAACCGTTTCTGAAGGACAGGTGTTAACTCTTCTCTAAATGTTTGATAGAATTTGCCTCTAAAGCCATCTGTTCCTGGTCTTTTGTTTGTTGGGAGTTTTTCAGTCACAGTTTCAATTTCAGTACTTGTGATTCATCTGTTCATGTTTTCTGTTTCTTCCTGGTTCAGTCTTTGGAGACTGTACCTTTCTAAGAATTTGTCCATTTCTTCAAAGTTGTCCATTTTATTGGCATATAGTTTTCTGTAGTAGTCTCGTATGATTTTTTGTATTTCTGTGGTGTCTGTTGTAGCTTCTCTTTCATTTCTGATTTTATTGATTTGAACCCTCTCTTATTTTTTTCTTGATGAGTATCACTTAAAAAAATCTTTTAAAAAAACCCCAACTTTTAGTTTCATTGATCTTTTCCATTTTTTCTTCTTCTCATTGATTTATTGCAGCTCTGATCTTTCTTTCCTTCTATTAACTTTGGACTTCATTTGTTTCTTTAAGATTAGATTGCTTATTTGAGGTTTTTCTTGCGTCCTGAGGTAAGATCATATTGCCATAAACTTCACTCTGGGAACTACTTTTGCTCCATCCAGTAGGTTTTGAATTATCATATTTTGGTTGTCATTTGTCTCTAGGTATAATCTGATTTCTTTTTTGATTTCTTCAGGGATCCATAAGTTGTTTAGTAGTATATTGTTTAGCCTCCATGTGTTCGTGTTTTTTTTTTTTTTTTTTTACCAATTTTTAATCTTGTAGTTGATTTCTAATCTCACAGCACTGTGGTTGAAGTAGATGATTGATATTCTATATAAACAGAAAACGAATTCTGTTTTCTTACATTTACTGAGTCTTGATTAGTGGCCTAGTGTGTGATCTTGTTTGGAGAATGTTCCATATGCACTTGAGAAGAATATGTATTCTTTTGCTTTTTGAATGGAATGCTCTGTAAATATCAACTAAGTTCATCTAGGCTAATGTGTGAATTAAGACACGTGTTTCCTTATTTTCTGTCTGGATCTATCCACTGGTATAAGTGGGATGTTAAAGTCCTCCACTATTACTGTGTTACTGTTGATTTCCTCTTGTATGATTGTTGGCATTTGACCCATACATTGAGGTGCTCCTATGTTGGAAACGTATATATTTACAGTTGTTACATCTTCTGCTTGGATTGATCCCTTGATCATTATGTAGTGTCCTTGTTTGTCTCTTAAAACGGTTTTAACAGTTCTGTTTTGTCTGATATAAGTATTGCTACTCCAGCTTTCTTTTCCTATTTGCATGGAAAACATTTTTACAACCCCTCACTTTCAGTCTGTATGTGTCCCTAGATCTGAAGTGGTTCTCTTGTAGGCAGTATACATATGAGTCTTGTTTTTGCATCCATTTAGCCAGTCTTTGTCTTTTGGCTGGAGCATTTAATCTGTTTAAGGTATTTATTGATAGGTATATTCTTATTGCCATGTTAATTGTTTCGGATTTGTTTTTGTAGGTCTTTTTTCTTCCCTTCCTCTTTTGTTTTCTTCTCTTGTGATTTGATGACTAACTCTAGTATTGTGTTTGGGTTGTTTTTCCTTTTTGTGTGTATGTATCTGTTGGAGATTTTATGGTTGTGGTTCTCATAAGGTTTTGATAATGCAGTTTGTATAAAACAAGGTTGTTTTGAGTTGCTGATCTCTTAATTTCAAATGCATGTCCAATATCCTTATAATTTGTACTCTCTTCTCACAATTGCTGATTTTGGTATCACATTTGTGTGTAGATGGTTTCCTAGCTTTACTTTATGTGTGCCTTTACTGGTGAGCTTTCCTATTTATAATTTTCTTTTTATTTCATTTGTGGCATCTCACTTTCTGCATACAGAATTCCTTTAGCATTTATTGTGAAGCTGGTCTAGTGGTTCTCTTAGATTTTATGAGTTCTGTTAGAGTTTACTTGTCTGTAAAGCTGTTGATTTCTTTGTCAAATATGAATTATAGTCTTGCTTGGTGTAGAGTAGTTTTGGTTGTCATTTCTTCCCTTTCATCACTTTAAATGTATGCCATTCACTTTTAGCCTTGCAGAGTTTCTGCTGAGAAATCAACAGATATACTTATGAGAGTTTCCTTGTATGTTATTTGTTGCTTTCCCCTTGTTGCTTTAAATATATTTTTTTTAAATAGTCAGTTTGATTACTATGTATCTCAGCATGTTCCTCCTTTTGTTAGCCCTTTCTGGGAGTCTCTGAGTTTCTGGACTTGGATGACTGTTCCCTTTCTCATAGGGAGGTTTCCACCTATTATCTCTTCAAATATTTTCTCGGGTCCTTTCTTTCTCTTCTTTCCTTCTGGGACCCATATGATATGAATGTTTTTACATTTACTGTTGCCCTCATTTCTTTTCATTCTTTTTTCTTTACTGTGTTCTGTAGCTGTGATTTCTGTTATGTCTTCCAGCTCTCTTATCCATTATTCTGCCTCAGTTATTCTGTTGATTCCTTCTAGTATAATCTTAATTTCAGTATATACATATATATTTATATATGTATGCTTGTATGTGTATATATATGTATATATTTGGCTGCACTGAGCAGCTGGCTGGATCTTCTTAAGAGAGGCTGAACCCGTGCCCCCTGCAGTAGAAGTGAGGAGTCCTAATCATTGGACTGCCAGGAGATCCCCCAGTTATCGTACTGTTCATCTCTCTTGTCTATTCTTCAAACTAGAATTTTGTTAAACATTTTTTGTATCTTCTCCATCTGTGCCTCCATTCTTTTTCTGAGATCTTGAGTCATCTTTTCTATCATTACTCTGAATTTTTTTGGGGGGGTTGTTAGCCTGTCTCCACTTCAGTTAGGTATTGTTAGGGGTTTTATTTTGTTCCTTCATCTGGGATATAGTCCTCTGTGATTGTGGTTTCTGTTCTGCAGGCTGCAGGGTTGTAGTTCTCCTTGTTTTTGCTCTCTGCCTCCCATGGATGAGAGGCTTGTGCTTGTGCGGGGTTCCTGGTGGAAGAGACTGGTGCCTGCTCACTTCTGAGTAGAGCTGGGTCTTGTCTCTCTGGTGAGCAGGGCCATGTCATGGGGTGTGTTTAGCAGGCATCTGTGTGCTCAGGAAGACATTAATCAGCCTGTCTGTTGATAGGTGGGGCAGTGTTCCCACTCTATTGGTTGTTTGGACAGAGGCATTCCAGCACTGAAGCTTACAGGCTGTTGGGTAGGGCCAGGTCTTGGTGAGGAAATGGCAGCCTCCAGGAGGGCTCGTGGCAGTGAGTACTCTCCAGAACTACCACAGCCGGTGTCTTTGCCCCAGTAGAAAGCCACAGCCACCCCTTGCCTCCACAGGAGACTCAATACCACCAAGTAGGTCTGGCCTACCCTGTGAAGTCACTGCTTTTTCCCCGGGTCCTGGTCCACACAGGATCCTATGTGCACCCTCCAAGAGTGAAGCTTCTATATCCTCACGTCCAGTGAAATTCCAGTAATCATACCCTGCTGGCCTTCAAAGCCAGATCTCTGGGGGCTGCTCCCTTTGGTAGACCCTTAGGTCAGGGAGCCTGAGTTAGGGCTCAGAACGTTCACTTCTGTGGGAGAACTTTTTTGGTAGGATCATGTCCTTCTGTTCTTCCATCTTCCCTCTTACTTTTCTCCCACTTAGTAGGTTGCCTTTTGATTTTGCTGTGGTCTCCTTTGCGGTGAAGAGGCTTTGTGAGTTTGATGTTGGCGCACTTGCTTTTCTTGCTGTTATTGCCTTTGCTTTTGGAGTCAGAGCCAGAAAACTTGTTGCTAAGAAGGGTGTTAACAGTTTATATCTTCTAAAATCTTGGATTTAGGTCTTCTGTTCAAGTCTGTTATCTGTTCTGAGTTACTTTATATATATGGTATAAGATAATGTCTAACTCAATGAAACTATGAGCCGTGCCATGTAGGGCCACCCAAGATGGACAGGATACGGTGGAGAGTTCTGACAAAATGTGGTCCACTGGAGAAGGGAATAGTAAACCACTTCAGTATTCTTGCCTTGAGAACCCCATGAGCAGTATGAAAAGGCAAAAAAGACAGGACACTGAAAGATGAACTCCGCAGGTCAGTAGGTACCCAATATACTACTGGGGATCAGTGGAGAAATAACTCCACAAAAAATGAAGAGATGGAGCCAAAGCAAAAACAACATCCATTTGTGGATGTGACTGGTGATGTAAGTAAACTCTGATGCTGTAAAGAGCAATGTTACATATGAACCTGAATGTAAGGTCCATGAATCAAGGCAATTTGGAAGCGGTCAAACAGGAGATGGCAAGAGAGAACATCGACATTTTTGGAATCAGTGAACTAAAATGTACTGGAATGGGTAAATTTAACTCAAATGACCATTATATCTACTACTGTGGGCAAGAATCCCTTAGAAGAAATGGAGTAGCCATCATACGCAACAAAGGAGTTCAAAATGAGTACTTGGATGCAGTCTCAAAAATGACAGAATGATATCTGTTCATTTCCAAGGCAAACCATTCAATATCACAGTAATCCAAGTCTGTGCCCCAACCAGTAATGCTGAAGAAGCTGAGGTTGAAAGGTTCTATGAAGACCTACAACATCTTCTACACTAACACCCAAAAAAGATGTCCTTTTCATTATAGGGAACTGGAATGCAAAAGTAGGAAGGCAAGAGATACTTGAAGTAACAGGGAAATTTGGCCTTGGAGTACAAAACAAAGCAGGTCAAGGCTAACAGAGTTTTGCCAAGGGAACGCACTGGTCATAACAAACACCCTCTTCCAACAAAACAAGAGAAGACTTGACACATGGACATCACCAGATGCTCAATACTGAAATCAGATTGATTATATTCTTTGCAGCCAAAAATGGAGAAGCTCTATACCGTCAGCAAAAACAAGACCAAGAGCTGACTTGATCATGAACTCCTTATTGCCAAATTCAGACTTAAATTGAAGAAAGTAGGGAAAACCATTGCCTGGAGAATCCCAGGGATGGGGGAGCCTGGAGGGCTACCATCTATGGGGTTGCACAGAGTCGGACACGACTGAAGCGACTTAGCAGCAGCAGCAGGGAAAACCATTAGACCATTCAGGTATGACCTGAATCAAACCCCTTACAATTATACAGTGGAAGTGACAGATTCAAGGGATTAAATCTGATAGACAGAGTGCCTGAAGAACTATGGACGGAGGTTTGTGACATTATACAGGACACAGGGATCAAGACCATCCCCAAGGAAAAGAAATGCAAAAGGCAAAAAGGTTGTCTGAGGAGGCCTTACAAATAGCTGAGAATGAAGAGAAGCAAAAGGCAAAGAAGGAAAGGAAAGATACAACCATTTGAATGCAGAGTTCCAAAGAATAGTAAGGAGAGATAAGAAAGCCTTCCACAGTGATCAGTGTAAAAAAAAAAAAAAATAGAGGAAAACAATAGAATGGGCAAGATTAAAGCTGTCTTCAAGAAAATTAGAGATGCAAAGGGAATATTTCATGCAAAGATAGGCACAATAAAGGACAGAAATGGTATGGACCTAACAGAAGCCGAAGATATTAAGAAGAGGTGGCAAGAATACACAGAAGAACTATACAAAAAAGAACTTCATGACCCAGATAACCATGATGGTGTGATCACTCACCTAGAGCCAGACATCCTGGAATGTGAAGTCAAGTGGGCCTTAGGAAGCATCACTACGAACAAAGCTAGTGGAGGTGATGGAATTCCAGTTGGGCTATTTCAAATCCTAAAAGATGATGCTATGAAAGTACTGCACTCAATATGCCAGAAAATTTGGAAAACTCAGCAATGGCCACAGGACTGGAAAAGGTCAGTTTTCATTCCAATCCCAAAGAAAGGCAATGCCAAAGAATGCTCAAACTACCGCACAATTGCACTCATCTCACACGCTAGCAAATTAATGCTCAAAGTTATCCAAGTGAGGCTTCAACAGTACGTGAACAGTGAACTTCCAGATGTTCAAGCTGGTTTTAGAAAAGGCAGAGGAACCAGAGATCAAATTGCCATCATCCGTTGGATCATCAAAAAAGCAAGAGAGTTCCAGAAAAACATCTATTTCTGCTATATTGACTACTCCAAATCCTTTGACTGTGTGTGTCACAATAAACTATGGAAAATTTTTAAGGAGATGGGAATACCAGACCACCTGACCTGCCTCCTGAGAAATCCAAATGCAGGTCAGGAAGCAATAGTTAGAACAGGACATGGAACAACAAACTGGTTCCAAATAGGGAAAGGAGTACATCAAGGCTGTATATTGTCACCCTGCTTATTTAACTTATATGCAGAGGACATCAGGTGAAATGCTGGGCTGGATGAAGCACAAGCTGGAATCAAGATTGCCAGGAGAAATATCAATAACCTCAGATATGCAGATGACACCACCCTTGTGGCAGAAAGCGAAGGACTGAAAAGCCTGTTGATGAAAGTGAAAGAGAGAGTGAAAAAGTTGGCTTAAAACTCAGCATTCAAAAAACTAAGATCATGGCATCTGGTCCCATTACTTCATGGCAAATAGATGGGGAAACAGTGGCTGACTTTATTTTTGGGGGCTCCAAAATCACTGCAGATGGTGACTGCAGTCATGAAATTAAAAAAGATGCTTACTCCTTGGAAGAAAAAGTATGACCAACCTAGACCCCATATTAAAAAGCAGAGACATTACTTTGCCAACAAAGGTCTGTCTAGTCAAGGCTGTGGTTTTTCCAGTAGTCATGTATGGATGTGAGGGTTGGACTATAAATAAAGCTGAGCACCGAAGAATCAATGCTTTTGAACTGTGGTGTTGGAGAAGACTCTTGAGAGTTCCTTGGACTGCAAGGAGATCCAACCAGTCAATCGTAAAGGAATTCAGCCCTGAATATTCATTGGAAGGACTGATGCTAAAGCTGAAGCTCCAATGCTTTGGCCACCTGATGCAAAGACCTGATTCATTGGAAAAGACCCTGATGCTGGGAAAGATTGAAGGCAGGAGAAGAAGGGGCCAACATAGGATGAGATGGTTGGCTGACATCACAGACTCAATGGGCATGACTTTGAGTAGGCTCCGGGAGTTGGTGATGGACAGGGAGGCCTGGCGTGCTGCAGTTCATGGACTCGCAAATAGTTGGACACTACTGAGTGACTGAACTGATAAGATAATGATTCAGTTTGGTTCTTTTCATATATCTGTCCAGTTTTGCCAACACCATTTATTGAAGAATCTGTCTTTTCCCCATTGTATTTTTTTGGGGGAGGGGGAATCTATGTTTTAATTAATTTGGTAATGAATTTCTCTGAAATTCAAAATTATTTACAATTGTTTAATATGAAAGTTATGTTATTAGATTTTAGTGAAAGTTATTTCAGGTGATAGTGATAGTCATTGACTCCAATTTGGTTAGAGAAGTTTCAGGAAATTTGTTATGAATTTAAAAATGAGCTGAACAGGGACAGTTAAATATGTAACAGTCACTCTTTATTTAACAGATTATTGACCAGAGATGTGTTAATATGTCTTTCGTTACATATTTTGTTATCTGAGGGATTCCCTGGTAGCTCAGCTGGTAAAGAATCTGCCTGCAATGCAGGAGACCCCAGTTCGATTCCTGGGGTGGGAAGATCTGCTGGAGAAGGGATAGGCTACCTACTCCAGTATTCTTGGGCTTCCCTGGTGGCTCGGCTGGTAAAGAAAGTGAAGTGAAAGTGAAAGTGAAGTCGCTCAGTCGTGTCCGACTCTTCGCGACCCCATGGACTGTAGCCTACCAGGCTCCTCTGTCCATGGGATTTTCCAGGCGATAGTACTGGAGTGGATTGCCATTTCCTTCTCCAGGGGATCTTCCCAACCCAGGGATCTAACCTGGGTCTCCTGCATTGTAGACAGATGCTTTACCGTCTGAGCCAGGGAGACCTGGATTTGATCGCTGGGTTGGGAAGATCCCCTGACGAAGGGAGTGGCTACCTATTCCAATATTCTGGCCTGGAGAATTCCGTGGACTTTATAGTTCATGGGATGGCAAAGAGTTGGACATGACTAAGCAACTTTCACTTTCACTTTGTTATCTGAATATTACTGACAGGAGTGTTTCAGGATTCACTTACATAACAAATCACCAGCCATGGGCATTAGTTTCTGCAAAATTCCCCTGTCAGTAACGTGTTAACATTAGTTACTGTTTTAGTCAGCTCTGCCTGCCATAACAAAATACTATACTAGGTGGTTTAAACAGTGGGAATTTATTTTCTCAAAATTTCTGAAAGCCTGCAGTCCAAGGTCATGGTGCCGGCACAGGTGTTTCCCGTGGGATCTTTCTTCCTGCCTTGTGGAGGACTGCCTTATTGCTGTGTCCTTTCATGGCAGGGATTTAAAAAGAGAGAGAAATGGGGTGGGTTGGGATAGGGAGTTTCTTTGGTGCCTCTTCTCTTAAGGGCTCTAATCCCATCATGAGGTCCCCATGCTTATGACCTAATCTGAACTTAAAAGACCCCCATCTCCAAATACTACCACATTTGGAGGCTAGGACTTCAACATATGAATTTAGGTGCCAATTCAGTCCAAAGCGATTATGAAGAATCTTGCATTTCTCTGTAAGCATAGAACCAAGTGCAGTAGGCAGAATAATATTTCCCTCAAATATATAACATGTTAACCTCCATATAGTGTGAATGTATTACCTTTCATGGCAAAAGGGACTCTGCAGATATCATTGTTATGGATCTTGATATGGAGAAATTATCTGGATGGTTCTAGGGTAACCACAGGGTCCTTAAGTGGGAGAGGGAAACAGAAAAAATAGTCAGTGACCATTGTGTGTGTGTGTGTATACAATCTTTACAATCGTGTTTTAACTTCCTATATATTGCATTTAAAAACAAGTTATGTGTCATTTAACACATTGTTAAATTTTTATCTACTATCAAATCATAATATTTTCTCCACAAATACCCTTTACTGTTCTTTCTTAAAGTACTATAAAATCTCCCTTCATTCATTTCTGAGTTCAATACTTGTCCTCTCAGGTAGAACCATATCTTGTCTTTGGCCCTGCAGAGAGTTCAGGCCGAGTAGAAAGTCAGAGGGACTGCAGTAGTCAGTACACATCAGAACAGGAGTACAGTAGCAAAACAAAACCTCCTGGGGCTAAAGATGGCACAGCTCCACCTAATACCTTGAGACACTCCACTCTTGGAACCCAGATTTCATGACACAAGGAAGCTAAGCAACCATACAGTGGCCACCTGCTTCAGCCCTAGTCCCAGCCAAAAGCTGGTACCAACTACCATACATGTGAGTAGTGAGCAAGCTTTTGGATGATTCCAGTCTTCAGCCTTCAATGTATCCCTATTTTGACACTGAAATGACTTATCCCAAAAGTCCTGACCAAATTTCAGATAGTGAAAAAACAAATGCCATTGCTTTAAGCAACTCATTACATTTTGGTGTGGTTTGTCATATACACATAGAGAACTGCAATAACCTCTACATTTCTACCAAACCAAATATACATTCCTCTATCCCTCAGTACTCACACCTGACATTAACTTTGCTAGTTTGATCTATGGTGCCTCATCCCTCATGCATGTAATGCTTAACTCAGTCTTAGCATTGGAACCTTACACTCTTTTCCATATAGAGCCTAGTATTCCAGCTTGGCTCATCTCAGTCCTGTTCTTCATGGTCCACAATTTAGATCCTGCAGTGCACATCTATTGCCTAGATTTTACCATATCCAAGATTACTGGTTGGGTGCCAGCAGCCTAATTTACTTTTGAAGAAGCTATCTTTGCTTTACACTCCATCTAGAGGCTTCTAATAAGGTAAACTTCACCTTCTAGTCTAAGGTGGGCAAAGAGCCCAGATTTTGCCAGTTGGCATCCTTCATCCTCCTGGCCAGTTGATTCATTCAAGAATAGACACACACCCTGAGTTGATCCAATGAGGTGAAATCCTAGGCTTTTCCCTGAACAATGTTTCTATAGTGCCTGCTGAACCACGAGACTGTGAACAGGCTGCCGGTGGCCAAGGCAGGACAAAAGCCTACCAAAGAATGAAGCCAACCCAGAAGAAAGCAGAGCATCACTGGAGCATCTGGACTCAGCCAGGCCTGAAGTTCCAACCCTCCTCCCACCCACAGCTTCTCAGTTGTGTGTGCCTAGCAATTCCTTTTTGGCTGAAAGCCAGATTGGGTTAGATTTATATCACTGGTAATGATAGAGTCCTGGATAGTGTAAGACCACATCTTAGTATTCATTATGGCAGTTCCTGAGTGCCTATTTCACATGTGATTCTGTAGTTGGAGTTGAGGCATGAACACTGAGTATGACAGGGTCCATGAGGCTTAACCTTATTGTCTTCTCCTTCTATCCCTTCAGTGAAGAGTTCTTCCTGATACCATTTGTTTACAGGACTCCCCACAGCCATTTTACAGTATAACTAGCTGTATGCATGCCATCATAAGCTTTGAGAAGACAGGAATAAAGACATCTTTATTTGATGATATAGGAATCCATGTATGAAGGCGCAGGCATTATAGTGTGTACTGCATACATATTTCCTTTCTTTCATGTTGCACCTAGCATGGGGCTTATGCCTAGTTGTTGAATTATATGTATGTTAAATAATCCTTGTCTCTAATACTAGATAACATTTATGGAATAATTACTGGATGCCAAACTTAAGTACCATCTCAATTCTCAGACAGTAACTAATGTGAGGTAATATGTGCTGTTATTATTCTTTTTATAAAGTTAGGAAAAATCCCAACAAATTAAAGCTTTGAAAGTTAAAAATCCTGTCCTTGGTCTCACAGTTCATAGGTGGCAGAGTGAGGACTCCAACTCATTCCTCTCTCCCACACACTTAGCTCATAGCCAATTTACCATATAAAGTGCATGGGGTTTCCTCCTTGAAAAACATTCTAAGTACCTGTTCTGAATAAAAGTAAATTGGTTTGAAGCACGGGAAATCAGTCCCCATTTTTGTGCTGTGGTCTTAGCCCTGATACTAGCTGCCTAGGCTACAGAAGTGACTTAGCAACATTTTGGGAGGTGGATAGGGTAAGTAGAGATTTGGAAGGCATGGCCATAAGCCAGATAGAAGGAGCAAATCGCCTGAGCTTTGTTCTTCCCGCATCTGCCACAGATGTGAAGAAAATGACAAGAGCGAAAACTGCAAAAGCCTCTTCTAAAAAGTGTTGCAAATGTGATGGCTGCCAGCCAGGAAAATGTAGCTACCCTGGTTGTCACAAGTGCATAACAGAACAAAGAATCTAGGCTGCCGGGAGAGATGATAGGGTTGGAAATGAAGAGCTTATGAGGAAACAAAATAGAAAAATCTAACCAAGGGTATATGGGAATAAATGGTCCTTGAAAGTTTCAGGAAGACTCATACAGAGTTCCAATGAGTATGTGGAGGGAAATATGCTCTTAGTAGAGTTGCATGTAGGTTTCCCATCCCACCCCCTCAAGGAATAGAACAGGCTCTCTGTTAACATTCCAGTGGTTCTTTAGGAGAAGAATTCTTAAGCAAATTGAAAAGGATGACAAGCACATGTCTTTTTCTTACAGTGCAATGAAAAACTAAATATTTATTACAGATTTAAAAACTCACGAAAAAGGCAGATTTTTTTTTTCATCTCAATTTCCTCTGGGTGCTCTGCAGAGCTGTTGAGGAGAACTGCTCTCCTGAGTCATGATTCCTTCCCCAAGCAGTCTGGTGGCCAGAGTGAGAACTGGAGACAGAGGAGAATTCTTGAGGCACTTCAGTGCATCCTGAGCTTTGAGGGCAGCAGGGTGGAACAAGGGTGGAGATGAGAGGATAAACTTCTTTTAGACTGCATTTTGACTCCTCAGTTTTGACATCTGAAAAGCAGGTCATGGAATCACGTTTTTCACTTGATCATTTTCAGGATTAAATGGATATCACACAAAAAGTCTCTGCTGGCCCATCCCATTCATTCACTCACTTTCCTCCCTTTAGTCTGAGAGCCCCTTGGGGGCAGAGGCCAGGTCTTGCCACTGCTGTGCCCCAGCGCCTGGCATAGAGTCTAAACAGAATGCGTTGGCTTGAATCGATGCCTGTTGTCTGTGTGTTTAGGAAGATGCAAAACCAATTTTCTATTATGTTTATTCTAAAGCGATTTGTGTCAAGTAAATGCTTTTCCAAGAATATTCAATTTGTCCCTAAGTGATCTGAGAGATCCTGAGGATGGACTAAAATGGCTAGTTGTATTTTATGACAGAAATGGGGTTGGAGGGGCCAAATGGACCGAGAATTTCCTCCCACAAACGATAGTCCTCTCTAATTAACATCCTCTATCTAAAGACCGTTGTCTCAATCAAAAAGCACCTAAAGTGACAATTTACATGTGGCCTTTTAAGGACGCCATGTAGCAAGAACAAATCCTTTGAAATAGACGTTGTTCTGTTTTGCATACGTTCCCCAAAGGAAAGAAGATGATATAGCAAGTGAAATTTGCTAGGCTTTACTTAAAACTGTTGGAATTTTCCTAACTTCCATTCGAATTGCAGCTTAGAGCCATCTCTTCCAAAAAAGCCTTCTTTGGAATGAATGATACATATATTTGAGAAGTATGAGTAAGAGACATTAATAGTATGAACAGGTAAGAATAGATAAGAGTTATTGAGGGCTCTGGCAGCACTTATGATAACTGGGTGGTGGGGGAAGGGAATATCCGGGAACTAATGGTGTCCAAGTAGAATCCTGAGGATAAGAGAGTTAGCCGATTCATTTAATTCTTTTAAAAGTTCTCTATAATGAAATCATTATTCTTATTTCATTGATAATATAACACGTCAACTTTACAGTAAGTTACTTTCTAAAATTCATACTTTTTGCTGTACCAACATTTTGCAGTGTATTTTTTCTTTTTTTGGTCTTATCCCTTTTACCAGATTAAATATTTGTGAACCTATTAAGGATTATTTTAATCATTTCCTAATATTTTGCATAATAAATTACTTTTAAAATTCTAAAATATTTTGTTAGGTAAGTATATGACTAATAGCTGTATTACAGCCATTAATCATATACTTTGAATATACTTTTTATATTATATATAAAATATAATTGTTTACTTTGAATATAATTTTTATCTTTGTATTTATGATGTATAATAATTACCTTTAGTCCTTTAATAAATACAGCACTATTTACTACCAAAAGTATAAGAAAAAATGATGATTTGGCTATACATTTATAAGTATTAGATTATCTTTAATAAGAGATCAAAACCATAATAAAATATAAAGTTATTTTAAGGATTATGAACATAAACAGTGGTCAGTAACTGCCTTCATTTAATGTTTGGAAATTTTGATTTTTCCAGTTACATTTGGTTAATTTTTATGCTTTCTTTATCAATGACATGATAAGCTGGAAGGTATTATACTGCTGTTTGCAATCATTTACCCATAAGTAAGACATTCCAGATGTTGGTAGCCTTAATTACCACTGAATAAAAATCTAACTCAGTTATAACTGTCACAGGGCTTTCTGTTGTTAGCATTTTCTTTATTAGCAGAGACTTCTTCAGTTCAGTTCAGTTCAGTCGCTCAGTTGTGTCCGACTCTTTGTGACCCCATGAATCGCAGCATGCCAGGCCTCCCTGTCCATCACCAACTCCTGGACTTCACTCAAACTCATGTCCATCGAGTCAGTGATGCCATATAGCTATCTCATCCTCTGTCGTCCCCTTCTCCTCTTGCCCCCTAATCCCTCCCAGCATCAGAGTCTTTTCCAATGAGTCAACTCTTCGCATAAGGTGGCCAAAGTACTGGAGTTTCAGCTTTAGCATCACTCCTTCCAAAGAAAACCAGGGCTGATCTCCTTTAGAATGGACTGGTTGGATCTCCTTGCAGTCCAAGGGACTCTCAAGAGTCTTCTCCAACACCACAGTTCAAAAGCATCAATTCTTCGGCACTCAGCTTTCTTCACAGTCCAACTCTCACATCCATACATGACCACTGGAAAAACACTAGCCTTGACTAGATGGACCTTTGTTGGCAAAGTAATGTCTCTGTTTTCCAATATGCTATCTAGGTTGGTCATAACTTTTCTTCAAAGGAGTAAGTGTCTTTTAATTTCATGGCTGCAGTCACCATCTTCAGAGATTTTGGAGACCAAAAAAATAAAGTCTGATACCATTTGCACTATTTCCCCATCTATTTGCCATGAAGTGATGGGACCAGATACCATGATCTTCGTTTTCTGAATGTTGAGCTTTAAGCCAACTTTTTCACTCTTCACTTTCATCAAGAGGCTTTTTAGTTCCTCTTTGCTTTCTGCCATAAGGGTGGTGCCATCTGCATATCTGAGGTTATTGATATTTCTCCCGGCAATCTGGATTCCAGTTTGTGCTTCTTCCAGCCCAGCATTTCTCATGACGTACTCTGCATATAAATTAAATAATCAGGGTGACAATATACAGCCTTGACGTACTCCTTTTCCTATTTGGAACCAGTCTGTTGTTCCATGTCCAGTTCTAACTGTTGCCTCCTGACCTGCATATAGGTTTCTCAAGAGGCAGGTCAGGTGGTCTGGTATTCCCATCTCTTTCAGAATTTTCCACAGTTTATTGTGATCCACACAGTCAAAGGCTTTGGCATAGTCGATAAAGCAGAAATAGATGTTTTTCTTGAACTCTCTTGCTTTTTTCTATGATCCAGCAGATGTTGGCAATTTGATCTCTGGTTCCTCTGCCTTTTCTAAAACCAGCTTGAACATCTGAAGTTCATGGTTCACGTATTGCTGAAGCCTGGCTTGGAGAATTTTGAGCATTATTTTACTAGCGTGTGAGATGAGTGCAATTATGCGGTAGTTTGAGCATTCTTTGGCATTGCCTTTCTTTGGGATTGGAATGAAAACTGACCTTTTCCAGTCCTGTGGCCACTGCTGAGTTTTTTCTTACAGGTCTGTATTATGAAGATATGTGTCTGAATAACAAATCTGGTGGGGAGCATCTTAAAATACATGTCTTAACTCAGGCTGCCATGACAAAAATACTACAGACTGCGTGCCTTAAATATAAGGATTTGTTTCTCACAGTTCTGAAGGCTAGTAGTCCAAGATCCGGGTGCCAGCAGAGTTGGCTCCCAGGTAAGGGCCCGCTTCCAGATGGCTGCCTTCTCACTGTATCCTCCTCACAAGGTGGAGGGAAAAAGAGCATTGGTCTCTCTCCTTATTTTATGGATGCTAATTCTGTTGAGGAACCCTATCCTCATGACCTCATCTGAACCTAAATAGGGGCCAAGGTCCCCATCACAAACAGCATCACATTGGGAGTCAGACATATGAAGTTGAGGGGTGACAAACCTTCATTCAGTTCCTAACAGCACATCTACAGAAATGTTTTGGCCCAGAGAAGAGGGGCCCCACGTGACTCTTTGGAATCTGTTCTGACCTTCCTCCTAATAGGGGGAGGAATTTGCAGGGCCAAAAGGACAAGAATATTCTGAGCTAACTTGCTGCCTTTCAGGTGGCACTGACTGCCTGGGACCCCAGAATTATCTCCTAACTAACCAACCCGCACCTGCTGCCAGGGCCTGCAGGGCTCCTTCCCTAGGTTGCCCCTCTTGCCTGTGAGCTGCAAGGCCACTGTGGAACATCTCCTCCCAGGAGATGGCCAAGGGGTGGCAGTTTTGATTCAAGGGAAGAAAGATTAGAATGTTACATGCTGGCTGGGAGTCCACAGGCATGTATATGTGATGGAATTGAGGACAGAAAGGGAAGGGAGAGAAGAGAGCTGGCTCTCCCCACACCACTGTGTTTCAGCTTTGAAAAGTATAAGAATTCTGCATACAAACCTCAGCTTCCAGGTTATTAAGAAGGTGCAGTTTTGAAGGTATGAGGATAGAACATACTTTATTTCAGACATGTTACATTCAATATTGTTGGATTTTTTCCCAGAACTGCTCTACCTGTTTTGACTTCTATGAGCAGTTTACATGTGTTTCCACCTCTCCACATATTCACCAACACTTACAAAAGGTCTTGAATAGTAAGACATTTGCTGTGTGGTCTCCATTTGTACTCTTGATTTATTTTTCATGAATGATAGGAGTGGGTTTGATTATGACTAATGCTGCTCATTAACTGGTAACTAATATTACTAACAGTACTATAATATTAGTAATTTTATGCATCTTCCCTTTAATATTGTAGACATCAAACAGCATATGGCTGAGAATAAGAGCTACTGTAAACTCAGTACTGTTTGAAACTGGTGGTTGAGTGTTGAACCAAGTGAGAAACCAGCTAATTGAGTCATGAGTTTGCTCATCAGAGCTCTACTAAATGGCCATGAGGATGAATCTGATATACTCTATCAGTATCCCAAATTGCTCCATTTTGAAAGGAAAATATATACAGAATTACTATTCTGTTTGATTCATTAGCTAAAAAGTATCTTTTTCATTTCTAATTGCCACTGCTATTCCCCTCATAGGCTCCCTTTCTAATGCACTTGTCATATGACCTGAAATTTGTCCTTTTAGAAGGAATGTACTGTTGTTTTGTATGTGTATCTTAAAAGCTTTACACCACAGGCCTTGAAATTTACATCCAATTCTCTTTCTTGCTTTTTTCCCCACCTAATGGTCTATTCATATTGCCATGTGGATTGAATTGATTGCTTTGAATTACTGCACTGCAGCCATACAACATATATATTAACTTTTACTTATCTGCTCCCCTAGTTATAGGCATCTAGGTGGCTTTCTTTTAATTTTAATTTCATGGCTGCAGTCACCATCTGCAGTGATTTTGGAGCCCAGAAAATAAAGTCTTACACTGTTTCCACTGTTTCCCCATCTATTTGCCATGAAGTGATGGGATCAGATGCCATGATCTTCGTTTTCTGAATGTTGAGCTTTAAGCCAACTTTTTCACTCTCTTTCACTTTCATCAAGAGGCATTTTAGTTCCTCTTCACTTTCTGCCATAAGGGTGGTGTCATCTGCATATCTGAGGTTATTGACATTTCTCCCAGCAATTTTGATTCCAGCTTGTACTTCTTCCAGCCATGAAATTAAAAGATGCTTACTCCTTGGAAGAAAAGTTATGACCAACCTAGATAGCATATTGAAAAGCAGAGACATTACTTTGCCAACAAAGGTTCGTCTAGTCAAGGCTATGGTTTTTCCAGTGGTCATGTATGGATGTGAGAGTTGGACAGTGAAGAAAGCTAACACTGAAGAATTGATGCTTTTGAACTGTAGTGTTGGAGAAGACTCTTGAGAGTCCCTTGGACTGCAAGGAGATCCAACCAGTCCATCCTAAAGGAGATCAGTCCTGGGTGTTCATTGGAAGGAGTGATGCTAAAGCTGAAACTCCAACACTTTGGCGACCTCATGTGAAGAGCTGACACATTGGAAAAGACCCTGATGCTGGGAGGGATTGGGGGCCGGAGGAGAAGGGGATGACGGAGGATGAGATGGCTGGATGGCATCACCGACTTGATGGACATGAGTTTGGGTAAACTCCGGGAGTTGGTGATGGACAGGGAGGCCTGGTGTGCTGCAACTCATGGGGTCGCAAAAAGTCGGACATGACCGAGCGACTGAACTGAACTGAACTGAGGTGGCTTTCACTCTCTATTATCACAGATAAAATATGACCATAATAAATATATCATGTGTGATCCACACTAACTCATGTGAGAATTTCTTTGAGGTATTTACCCCAAGAGTGATATTGCTGATAGGATACAAGCATACTTATTACATTAAACATTGATGGATTTTTTTCTAGAACTGCTGTACCTATTTTAATTTCTATGAGCTGTTTACATGTGTTTCCATCTCTCCATATCGTCACCACTCTTGTTATATCACACTTGATATTATCTACTTCTCAAAATTTTGCCATTCTGATGCATTCACATGGTTCTTGTTCAGTCTCTAAGTCATGTTGGATTCTTTGTGACTGCATGGACTGCATCACTCCCTTGTCCTTCACTATCTCCTGGAGTTTGCTCATACTCAAGTCCATTGAGTCAGTGATGCTATCTAACCTCAGAGGATATCTAATCATATCCTCTGCTGCCCTCTTCTCCTTTTGCCTTCAGTCTTTCCCAGCATCAGGGTCTATTCCAATGAGTTGGCTCTTTGCATTCACATGGTATTTTATCATTTCAGTCTGGTGATATCTTTGTATTGCTTTCACAATTATTACAATTAAAAAAGAATAAATATTGTTACAAAATTACACTTTCCTTTTCCATTCTCTTTTTTTTTATACATTGTTTCACTCAGGGCTTTCCTGGTAGTTCAGATGGTAAAGAATCTGCCCGCCATGCAGGAAACCCTGGTTCAATTCCTAGGTTGGGAAGATCTGCTAGAGAAAGGAAAGCTAACCACTCTGTATTTTTGGGCTTCCCTTGAGGCTCATCTGGTAAAGAATCCACCTGCAATGTGGGAGATCTGGATTTGATCCCTGGGTTGGGAAGATCCCTTGGAGGAGGGAAAGGCTACCCACTCCAGTATTCTGGCCTGGAGAATTCCATGAACTGTATAGTCCATGGGGTCGCAAAGAGTCGGACATGACTGAGCAACTTTCACTTTACTCAGGTTGGTTTTTATGTTCTTGTTCTCGATAGATAACGTAAGGTTCTGCTACTGTGTACCAGGAATATAAAACAATAATTTGCCAATCTTGTAAAGGGGGTGGTAGTGGTGGTGTGTGTGTTTAATTAACAAAAAGGACATTGTTGTTGTTCAGTTGCTGAGTCGTATCCAACTATTTGCGACCCCATGGACTGTAGCATGCCAGGCTTCCCTGTTCTTCACCATCTTCTGGAGCTTGCTCAAACTCATGTCCATTGCAATGGTGATGCCATCCAACCATCTCATCCTCTGTCGTCCCCTTCTCCTGCCTTCTGTCTTTCCCACAGTCAGGGTCTTTTCCAGTGAGTCCGCTCTTTGCATCAGCTGGCCAAAGTATTAGGGCTTCAGCATCAGTCCTTCCAATGAATATTCAGGGTTGATTTCTTTTAGGATTGACTGGTTTGATCTCCTTGCAGTCCAAGGGACTCTCAAGAGTCTTCTCCAACACCACAGCTCAAGCATCAATTTGTTGGTGCTCAGGCTTTTTTATTGTCCAGCTCTCACATCCATACATGACTACTAGAAAAACAACAGCTTTTACTATACGGACCTTTGTCGACAAAGTAATGTCTCTGCTTTTTTAATATGCTGTCTAGGTGTCATTGCTTTTCTTCCAAGGAGCAAGCTTCTTTTAATTTCATGGCTGCTGTCACCATCCACAGTATTTTTGGAGTCCCCCAAAATAGGTCTGTCACTGTTTCCATTGTTTCCCCATCTATTTGCCATAAAGTGATGGGACTGGATGCCGTGATCTTAATTTTTTGAATATTGAGTATTAAGCCAGCTTTTTTCATTCTCCTCTTTCACCTTCATCAAGAAGGTCTAATTCCTCTTCAGTTTCTGCCATAAGGATGGTGTCATCTGCATGTCTGAGGTTATTGATATTTCCCCTGCTATCTTTACTCCAGCTTGTGTTTCATCCAGCCCAGTGTGTTGCATGATATACTATGCATGTAAGTTAAATAAGCAGGGTGACAATAGACAGCCTTGACATACTTTTTTTCCAGTTTTGAACCAGTCTGTTATTCCAAGTCCAGTTGTGACTGTTGCTTCATTACCTGCATACAGGTTTTGCAGGAGGTTGGTAAGGTGGACTGGTATTCCCAAGTCTTTAAGAATTTTCCACAGTTGGTTGTGATCTACATAGTCAAAGACTTTAGCATAGTAAATGAAGCAGAAGTAGATGTTTTTCTGGAATTCTTTAGCTTTTTCAATGATCCAACAGATGTTGGCAATTTGATCTGTGGTTCCTCTGCCTTTTCTAAATCCAGCTTGTACATCTGGAAGTTCTTGGTTCACATATTGTTAAAGCCTAACTTGAAGGATTTTGAACATTACTTTGCTAGCATGTGAAATGAGCCCAATTGTGTGGTAGTTTGAACATTCTTTGAAATTGCTCTTCTTTGGGATTGGAATGAAAACTTACCTTTTCTAGTCCTGTTGCCACTGCTGAGTTTTTAAAATTTGCTGGCATGGTGAGTGCAGCACTTTAACAGCATCATCTTTTAGGATTTGAAAGAGCTCAGCTATAATTCCATCACCTCCACTAGCTTTGTTTGTAGTGATGCCTCCTAAAGCCCACTTGACTTTGCATTCCAGAAATTCTGGCTCTGGGTGAGAGACCACACCATCATGGTTATTCGGGTCATTTTTTTTTTTTTTTTGTATAGTTCATCTGTGTATTCTTACTTCCTCTTTTTTAAATATCTTCTGCTAGGTCCATGCCCTTTCTTTCCTTTATTGTGCCTATCTTTGCATGAAATGTTCCCTTGGTAGCTTTTGATTTTCTTGAAGATATCTCTAGTTTTCCCATTCTATTGTTTTCCTCTATTTCTTTGCATTGTTCACTTATGGCTTTCTTATCTCTTCCTTGCTATTCTCTGGAACTCTGCATTGAGATAGGTATATCTTTTCTTTTCTCTTTTGCCTTTCACTTCTCTTCTTTTCTCAACTATTTGTAAGGCTTCCTCAACCAGTTTGCCTTGTTGCATTTCTTTTTCTTGGGGATGGTTTTGATCACCACCTCTTGTACAGTGTTATGAATCTCTGTCCATAGTTCTTCAGGCACTCTGTTACCAGATATAATCCCTTGAATCTATTTGTTACTTCCACTATATAATATAAGGGATTTGATTTAGGTCATACCTGAATGTCCTAGGAGTTTTCCCTACATTCTTCAATTTAAGTCTGAATTTGGAAATAAGGAGTTCATGATCTGAGCCACAGTCAGCTCCTGGTCTTCTTTTTGCTGACTGTATAGAGCTTCTCTGTCTTCAGCTGCAAGAATATAATCAATCTGATTTCAGTATTGACCATCTGGTGATGTCCATGTGTAGAGCTGTCTCTTACATTGTTGGAAGAGGATGATTACCATGACCAGCACATTCTCTCAGAAGAACTCTGTTATCCTTTGCCCTGCTTCATTTTGTACTCCAGGGCCAAACTTGCCTGTCACACCAAGTATCTCTTGACTTCCTACTTTTACATTCCAGTTCCCTATGATGAAAAGGACATCTTTTTGGTGTTAGTTCTAAAAGGTCTTGTAGATCTTCATAGAACCATTCAACTTCAGCTTCTTCAGCATTAGTGGTTGGGGCATAGACTTAATGTGATGTTGAATGATTTGCCTTGGAAATGAACTGAGATCATTCTATTGTTTTTGAGATTGCACCCAAGTACTGCATTTTGAACTCTTTTGTTTACTATGAGGGCTATCCATCTTTTCTAAGGGATTCTTGCCCACAGTAATGGATATAATGGTCATCTGAATTAAATTCACCCTTTCCTGGCCATTTTAGTTCACTGATTCCTAAAATACCGATGTTCACTCTTGTGATGTGTTGACGACTTCCAGTTTACCTTGATTCATGGACTTAACATTCTAGGTTCCTATGCAGTATTGTTCTTTACAGCATCGGACTTTACTTTCACCACTAGACACACCCCCCACTGGGCTTTGTTTCTGCGTTGGCCCAGCCTCTTCATTCTTTCTGGAGCTATTTCTCTGCTCTTCTCCAGTAGAATGTTGGACACCCACTGATCTGGAGGGTTCATCTTTCAGTGTCATATCTTGTTTCCTTTTCATAATGTTCATGGGGTTCTCAAGGCAAGAATGCTGATGTGGTTTTTCCCATTCCCTTCTCCAGTGGACCATCTTTGTCCAAACTCTTCACCATGACCCATCTTTCTTGGGTGGCCTGACACTTCATGGCTCATAGTTTCATTGAGTTAGGCAAGGTTGTGGTCCATGTGATCAATTTGGTTAATTTTCTGTGATAGTGGTTTTCATTCTGTCTGCCCTCTGATGCATGAGAATAAGAGGCTTTTTCTGGTTTCCCCACTGGTAGTGGGGAAAACTGGGTCTTGTTATGGTGGGCAAGAGCATTGTCAGTAAGTCTTAAATCCAATTTTCTGTTGATCGGTAGGGCTGTGTTCCCTCCCTGTAGTTTGAACTGAGGCCAAACTATGGTAAGGGTAATGGTGATAATGGCAACCTCCTTCAAAAGGACTTATGCCAGCATGCCAGGCCTTCCAGGACTGCTGTGGTCAGCACCCCTGACCGTGTGCAGGCCACTGTTCACCTCCACCCCCACCAGGGACTCCCAAGCACACACAGGCAAGTCTAGCTCAGTTTCTTATGGGATCACTTCTCCTTTCTCCTGAGTTCCGGTGCGCACAAGGTTTTGTTTTTGCTCTCTAAGAGTCTCTGTTTCCCCAGTCCTGTGGAAGTTCTATAATCATAATCCACTGGCCTTCAAAGTCAGATTCCCTGGGAATACTCAGCCCCTTTGCCCAGTCCCCAGGGTGGGAAATCTGTTGTGGTCCCTAGACCTTTTGCCAGTGTGCTAACCTCTTTGGTAAAATTGTTCTCCAGTTTGTTGAGTTTCCCGCCCTGCGGTGCTATTGTTGTTGTTCAGTCACTCAGTTGTGTCCAACGCTTTGCGACCCCATGGACTCCATGCTCCCCTGTCCTTCACCATCTCTCGGAGCTTGCTCAAACTCATGTCCATTGAGTTGGTGATGCCATCCAACCATCTCGTCCTCTGTCGTCCCCTTCTCCATCTGCCTTCTATCTTTCCCAGCATCAGGGTTTTTTCCAGTGAGTTGGCTCTTCGTATCAGGTGGCTAAAGTATTGGAGCTTCAGTTTCAATGTCTGTCCTTCCAGTAAACATTCAGGATTGATTTCCATTAGGATTTTCTGGTTGTATTTCCTTGTAGCCCAAGGGACTCTTAGGAGTCTTCTCCAACACCACAGTTTGAAAGCATCAATTCTTTGGCGCTCAGCCTTCTCTATGGTCCAACTCTCACATCCATACATGACTACTGGAAACACCATGGCTTCGACTGTATGGACCTTTGTCATCACAGTAATGTCTCTGCTTTTTATTATGCTGTCTAGGTTTATCATAGAGCTTTTCTTCCAAGAAGCAAGTGTCTTTTAATTTCATGGCTGCAGTCACTGTCCACAGTGACTTTGAAACCCAGGAAAATAAGGTCTTTCACTGTTTCCCCATCTATATGCTGTGAAATAATGGGACCAGATGCTATGATCTTAGTTTTTTGAGTGTTGAATGTTAAGCCAGCTTTTTCACTCTCCTCTTTCACCTTCATCAAGAGGCTCTTTAGTTCCTCTTCACTTTCAGCCATAAGGGTCATGTTATCTGCATATCTGTGGAAAAGGCAATGGCACCCCACTCCAGTACTGTTGCCTGGAAAATCCCATGGATGGAGGAGCCTGGTAGGCTGCAGTCCATGGGGTTGCTAAGCGTCGGACACGACTGAGTGGCTTCACTTTCACTTTTCAGTTTCATGCTTTGGAAAAGGAAATGGCATTCCACTCCAGTGTTCTTGCCTGGAGAATCCCAGGGACTGAGGAGCCTGGTGGGCTGCCATCTATGGGGTCGCACAGAGTTGGACACGACCGAAGCGATTTAGCAGCAGCAGCATCTGCATATCTGAGGTTATTGATATTTCTCCTGACAGTCTTTGATTCCAGCTTGTGCTTCATCTAGCCCAGCATTTCACATGATGTACTCTGCATATGTGTTAAATAGCAGGGTGACAATATACATCCTTGATGTACTCCTTTCCCAGTTTTGAATCAGTCTGTTGTTCTGTGTCCAGTTCTAACTGTTGCTTCTTGCCCTGCCTACAGGTTTCCACAGGCTGCAGGGTTGTAGTTCTTGCTCCTGGTGTCTGCTGCCTGGTGTGCAAAGTTGGTTTTGGGGTTTGTGCAGGTTTTCTGGTAGAAGGGACTGGTTCCTGCCCTCTGCAGGTGGATTTGGATCTTGTCCCTTTGGTGGGCAGGGCCATGTCAAGGGGTGCATTTATAGTTAGCTGTGAGCTCAATACAACTTTAGGCATCCTATTTGCTCTCAGATGGGGCTGTATTCCTGTCCTGCTGGTGGTTTGCTCTGAGGAACTCAGCACTAGAGCCTGCATTCTGTTGGGTGGAGCCAGGTCTTGGCGCTAAAATGGCAGCCTCTTGGGAGCGCTCACACAGGTCAGTATTCTCTGGGGCCCCAGGCATCCCAATGTCCTTGCTCCCCCAGTGAGCTACAGCCCAACCCCTCTCCCCTCCACTCCTCTTGGGGACCCTCCAAGACCCGAGGTGGGTCTTTTAGAATCACTACTTTGGAATCACTACTTTGTGCTGGATCCCAGTGCACTCTCCAAGAGTGGAGTCTCTGTTTCCCCCAGTCCAGGCTCTTTTGGAGTCTCTGTTTCCCCCAGTCCTGTGGTGCTCCCGTACTCAAGCCTCCTTGCCCTTCAAAGTCAGATGTGTGGGCCCCTCCTCCTAATGTCAGACTCAGGCTGTGCAGCCTGACTAGGGCTCAGAACTCTTACTTGTGTGGCAGAACCTCTGTGATACAATTATTTTCCAGCTTGTGTGTGAACCACCCAGTGGATATAGGATTTGATTATATCGTGAAATCATCCCTCTTACCATTTTGTTATGGCTTCTTTTTTGTGTTTGGATTTAGAATATCTTTCTCAGTGTGTTCAAGCCTGTTCATTCAACGGTTAGTTGTGATTTTAGCATTGTCATCAGAGGAGGTAAGCTGAAGTCCTTCTACTCTGCCATCTTGTTGGGGATTGGGTGGCTACTTTTAGTTTGGATACTTGCCACCTCTTTCCTCAGTGTGTTGGCCATTAGCCCCTTGATATGGGGTGTATAGGCGTGGTGGCCCGTGTGCGCTTCCAGTTCGGCTCAGACAACTATTGGAGTCGACCTGTGAGTCTCAACAGCAATGGTAGCTTGTGCATCCCCAGGACAGTGGCAGCGGCGATTGGCTTCAGCTCCCAGGCCTTCCAGTAGCAGCAGCAGCCCACTCACTCCCAGGACAGCAGGGGTAGTAACCAGCACTTGTTCCCATGTCTCCCAGCAGTGCCAGTGGCCTGCATGCTCCAGGAGAGCAGAGGGCAGCAACTCGTGCCTGCTCTCGGGTCATGCCTGCTCTCTGGGTGGCGGGGGCAGCAGCTGATGGCCACTTACAAGTCTCCCAGTGGCAGCGGCTGGCCCCTCACTCTCAGGACAGGTTCCTGCTCGTGGGTCCTCCCGCAGTCGGTGTGGCCCACACACTCCTGGGACAGCTGAGGCAGCAGCCGGAGCCCACTTTTAGGTCTCTCGGTTGTTGCCAAAATCCTGGACTCTGTCTCTGGTGCCGAATAGAAACAGAGACGGAGTTTTGGGAAAAGTAGAAAAGAGCAGCTTTTATTGCTTTGCTAGGCAAAGGGGGCCATGGTGGGCTAATGCCCTGAAGACCATGTGACCCACCCTGGGGGGGTAGTGAGGAGTTTTATAGTGTTCGAGGATGAGGGTGCAATCAGCTCATGGACAGTTTTTGAATTGGAAAAACAAGGTCAGCATGATAGCTGCCACAGCTAAGAGCTTCACGGTTGCATAGGCATCTTTCTACCTCATCTGAGAGAATAATGCCCTAGCATGTTCCCCAGGAAAAGGTTTGATGTTGAGTCCGAACTTGATGCTGCAGTCAAATTGCACATTTATGTTCATTTATGGTTATCCCAACTTTTTCTGTGTTTATGTTCATGCCATGCTTTAATTTGGGTAATGCATTCATAGGGCTTTCTTTTTTGCTATCTGCCTTATACACTACTGCTTAGTCAGTTGACGATCAAGCTGTGTTTTTTCACCAGTAGACAGGAAGAGTTTTGAGGGTGGATAGGGAATGGGGATTTCTGAATCTGCTATGTAGGTGTTACCTTGTGGGTGAGCACAATTTTGAACCCTAGAAATATTCTGCCAGGTAAGAACCACATCAGGGGATAATCAGGAATTTGAAGAGGTATTTTTTGGAAAATTTGAAATTACAGTATTGAATAGAGTTTCTTTTCTGAATGTTGACAGAACAACTCGACCTTGCTTCCTACTTAAAACTCTCTTTCTGGAACTGATGCGAGCATCTATTTAACTTGAGGCCTCTTTTCTGTACATTCCAGGGGCTCCACTGAGCACAGCTTCATTTTAGGATACGGATGTTCCCCATCAATGGCCACCAGATAGCCACATTGACACTGCTTAAGAAGATGTGTGTACCATGGCTTAGAATCTCGTCTGTGCATAAAAGAAAGTAAGTCTGTCACATTGACTAACGTGATAGGTGATCTCCTGTGATACATGTGGTCCACTAATTTTCTGTGGTAACATCCACTTGTATTTTCTGCCTCCTAGCTGTCCTCATCTAAAATTTATCATCCTGTCTATTATGAGCTGAGAAAAGGCCTCAACCTTCAGCAAATTCCTATTTTCTCTAAGCTCTGCTCATTAATAAATACTAATAGGAAACAAACAGAAAAATAGCCAGAGAAGCAGAATGGATAGTCAGGGTTGGCTTATCTCAAATCCATGTTTAGATCATCTGTCTGTGAATTTATTTTCATGACTACTGTAAACTGTTTTTCTTTATGTTGGTAAATCATGGCAGAAGTTCTTGGGTGTCCGAATGACTCAGGCAGGACTTGTCTTCCATTGCCAGGGGACATGGTTCCGTGGTGATGGTCAGGCTCCTTCCTCTGCTGATTTCCCTGCCCCATCCTGTTAGCTGCTACATGCAAGTTAGCAGTGATATTCCTTGTTTAGTATGAATGTGTTTGTCAGATATTTCCTTGAGTGTTTATGAAGGCAAAAAGAAGAAGAGGAAGTTCAAAGACACTGGTAAAGCTTACACGATGCCAGACAACGTCCTGCTTAGAGCTGGCACTAACCCTTAGCTGAGGTGGCCTCGACTTGTTTCTTTTGCTTTTTACCAAAAGTTCATGTGGTGGTGATGGAAATGGAATGGGACTTGGTTTTCAAGTCCTGGATTCAAGTCTTGGCTGTCTCTAATCTCTTGTCTCCTGTGGTACACAGGAGATAATCTTTACCTCATTACACAGGAAGAGTCAGTCCAACACAGTGTGATGTAAGGTAAGACTTTTTGTTTTGTTCTTTCTTCTTCTTTGCTCTTTAGTCGCTAAGTCATGCCCAACTCTTTGTGACCCCATGGCCTGTAGCCTGCCAGGCTCCTCTGTCCATGGGATTCTCCAAGCAAGAACACTGGAGTAGGTTGTCATGTCCTTCTCCAGGGGATCTCCCCAACCCAGGGATTCAACCCATGTCTCCTGCATAGCAGGCAGATTCTTTACCTGCTGAACTAGAGGTAAGACTAGTATAATTAATAAGTCTACAAAAATATTCCCTGTTACTACTATTTCTAAAAGGAAACTTTAATATCATTTGCACCACACTATATGGAGAATCCTCTGTCCCCAGGGTGTATCACGAGTCCCCTGCACCCCCTCCTTACTGTACTTGGCGTACTACCTGGGTCGGTGTGTGATAGCTTGGGGAACTTTCTTGTTATTGCTCCAGCTGTGGTTGCTGTTTGTTGTGCTGTATAACATAGTCTTTGGTCTACATTAACTTGTGTGTACTATTATCCAGGAATAGATAGGACAAGAGATGCTTTTCATTAAAAATACATATTGAGATATAGAAATATTTAAATAAAATTCTAGGCCCACAGGATAACATCTTTTTTTCTACCTCCAAATGTCTAAAGTACATCCCTAATGCCAGCATTTGGGAACTTAAGTCCTGTGGACTTGCTATCATATCCCCTGAGGCAAAGCTGTGGTTGTTAAAATATGATGTGTGATTTTAGAAAAAGGGCTAGCATAATTCTGTATCATCTAACATGGTCTTAATAGGTCCGTTTCCTTTTGCAAGCATTTATTAATAGTGTGGCAACTCATACTGTAGATTTGGGGAAATTGTATTTTTAAGACTCAACTGATGCAGCCAGAGGTGGTCAGCAGTAATTAGACTTCCTAATATTTGACTTTCCTTAGGTTAGTTAAACATTTATAAGCCAACACCTGCATCAGATTAAAGCCTGGCTTGCCTTAGTCACCCTCTACTCCTGGGTCAGCAGCAGCACCGGGGAGCTTGTTAGAAATGCTGAGTCACAGGCCTGCCCCAGACCCAGTGATCAGACTCTGTCTGTTGGTGAGTTACATGTACATTTCAGTTCAAGAACACTGCCCCAGTGGACCTCATTCTTAGTTTTCAGAAGGAATGAAGAAGGCAAGAATAACTTGCTGCTCTTGTCACTGAATGATCAGTCAGCAAAGCAGCTTGCGAATCTGTGTCAACTTGCATTATCAAAAGAAACATACTGTGAGCTACATGTGTGGTTTTAAATTTATGGTCAGTATGTTACAAAAAAAGAAACATAAAATTAATTTTAATGTATTTTATTTAAACCAATACATCCAAAGTAATATTTCAGTGGGGAATCAATGTGAAAAAAAATGATATTGTACATTTTTTCCATAATGATTGCTCATAGTAAATACTTACGTGCACATATACTTACAGCACATCTCAGTTCACACTGATTAGCCACACATTTCAGGTGCTCAACAGCCACATGTGGTGAGTAGCTGTCAGAGTGACAGAGCAGTTGTAGGCAATGATGTATCTGCCGTCCACTCCAGGGTGCCGTGAAGTGTCTTTCCTGCAGAGGTGTGCACACACTTCCTTCCTTGACTTTATTATTGGGTCAGACTTTGCGCTTACCTCCAACCTTAAGACGCACATGTTTTTAAAAAGTATCACAAGATAAATACAGTAGAAGATGTTTGTGCTAAGTGCTCAGGAAGCTTGAGAGACAGAGTACCAAACATTGTCCATGGCAGAAGACAGCATCAGGCTTAAAAACTTGCACTATGGAGACAAATAGACCCATGCTTCAGGATTTACCCTAGTCCTCTGGGTTTTCAATAGGTGCTTTTCATAGAGTGTCATAAGGATAAAATGAGAATTGGATATAAAGAATAATATTATGCTTTATTTATATTATTAAAAGAAAGGTAAGGGTAAATTAGATTGTCTATGGATAAGTGGAGTTTCACAGGTGTATCTGCCAGGATCCACCAAATATGAACATTTGATTTCTCTACTTTCTCTCTCTGTATGTAGTATAATATATGAACATACACATGTATATACATATGTACATTTTCCTTAAATTGTTGGAGAATAATTTGTAGGCAGCAAGACTATCCCTATATATTTCCTGAGAATGAGAACATTTTCTTACATGATTAGGGGTGTAATTATCTAATTTCAGAAACCTTAAGACACAATTTCTGTAATCTGTCACATCTCTGTGATCTCCTGGAATCTAGAACAGTTGGTCAGACTTTACTTCAGGGTGGAGAAGGGTGTGTGTGTGTGTATAAAAACTCAACATTTTTAGAGAGATGAGGCTAGTTATTTTATGGACTATCCCTCAACTTGGGTTTATCTGATGTTTTCTCATATATTTTGGCAGGTTAACTAGGATATTTTAAAATATTTTTTATTTAAAAATAATCTTTTTAAAAATATTATGGAAGTTTCAATATAGTATACAATAGAGTAATTCACAATTTTTAAACCTTATACACCATTTATAGTAATTATAAAATATAAAATATCAGCTATATTCCCTGTGGTGTAGAATATATCCTTGTAGCTCTATTTTATACACAGTAGTTTGTCTCTCTTAATCCCACACCCTGATCTTGCTCTTTCCCTCTCCCCACTTGTAGCCACTAGTTTGTTTTCCCTATTTCTTCTGTTATATTCACTATTTTAGATTCTACATATAATGATATCAAATTTTTGTTTTTGTTGCAGATGGAAAAATTTCATTTTTTATGGCTGAGTAATAATCCCTTGTGTGCACAAATATACTGCACAATTAAAATTTTTTAATTGAAGGATAATTGCTTTACAGAATTTTGTGGTTTTCTGTCATACATCATTGATTTGTTGAAAGCCAGGTAGGTTGTGTCTGTATCTTGGCAGTTGTAAATAATGATGGTATATGAACATAGGGATGCTTGTATTTTTTGAATTAATGTTTTTTCATTTTCTTTGGAATATATACCTGGGAATGGAATTGCTGGACCACATGGTACATATTGCTGTGATTTATTCAAAATGTTCTCCCTTTCTTTTTCTCTAGAGGTGTTATAGTATCCCAGTCTTACAGTTACATCTTTAACACCTTTCTCAGCTGGTGAGTGAGACTAGCAGGAAAGATGGTGGGCAGGCTCAGGGATTTGGGGACAAGTGCCTGCCCACTGGTGAGTAGAGGTGGGTTTTGGGGTCTTAATGCAGCCCGTCTACTGGTGGGTGGGTCTGGAGACCTTGTGTACATCCTGTAAGAATGGGATTTCTATCTCCCTTGGTCGATAGAAATTCCAGTCTTATAGAATGCACACAAAGTCTCATGCTCCAGACTCACCCACCAGTAGATGGGCTGCATTAAGAACCCCTGGAGTAGGGAACGGAAACCCACTCCTTATTTTTGCCTGGAAAATTACATAGACAGAAGAGCTTGGTGGGCTACAGTCCATGGCGGGGGGGGGGGGGTCACAAAAAGTCAGACGTGACTGAGCATGCCCGCACACACACACTTCTGGGACTCCTGAAAGTAAAGCCCCACTGGCCTTCAAAGTGAGATGTTCTTGGGGTCATCTGCCTGGCACAGGACACCCAGGTTGGGGAAGTCTAATGTGTGGCTCAGATGCCTCACTCCTTTGGGAGAATCTCTGCAATTTTAATTATTCTCTCATTTGTGGGTCACCAACCCTTGGACACAACTGACGTGACTTAGCAGCAGCAACCCTTGGGTATGGGACTGACTCTATCATGATTCTGCTTATTCCTACCTGTCTTGCTCTGGTTTCTTCTATTGTGGAAGATTCTTTGTTTCTGGTTGACTCCAGTCTTTTATCCTGATGGTTTTTCTGTAAATACTGATAGCTGTAACTCTGGTGTGCTCATAAGAGGAGATGAGCTCAAATTCCCATAAGCTAGGATTTTTGAAGATATTTTTAAATGAAGATGCCAGTAATAGCAGGAAGGCAACATCATTGAAGGCCTAAAAACAGTGATGTGATTAGATCCTGCTTCCTAGTTGTAGCTGCAAAGGTTGGATCACTTGGGAGAAGCTGTATTTACTGAGGGGTGCCACCAAGCCCAGAACTGTGGTAGGGAAGAAGAGGAGGAGAAGTAAACACCCAGATTTTGCTCTCTTTCTGTCCTCGGATCTCTTGCAGGTGCTCTCATTGGCTCAATTCAACAACAAAAAAAGACATTTAAGGTAATCCAGGTGATTGAGTCTTTAGCAGTCAGACTCGTAGAGCAGTGAGAATGGGATTACAGGGGAAAAGAAAATCACCCATGCTCCAAGCAGAGGAAGCAGTAAATGCAAAGGGAGTGTGCAGTATGAAGGGCCATAAAGTGCTGAGGACCATTCTGGGATGCAGTCAATGAGGTTGAGAAGCTAGGCTGGGCCCACTGTGTAAAAGTACTACATAATAAGTTTAAGCAGGCTTCCCTGGTGGCTCAGATGGTAAAGAATCCACCTGCAATGCCAGAGACCTGGGTGCGATCCATGGGTTGTGAAGGTTCCCTGGAGGAGGGGATGGCAACCCGTTCCACTATTCTTGCCTGGAGAATCCAATGGACAGGAGTAGCAAAGAGTTGGACACGACTAAGCACAAGGAGTTAAGGACTCTGGAGTTGATCCTGCTGAAATAATTATTTTTGAGCATAGGAGTTAATATGATCAGATCAGTATTTCAGAAAAAATATCTATGGAACAGAGCTGCAAAAGAAATGGAAGTCAGGGAGTCATTCAAACAATTCAGAGCAGAGATGAAAAAGTGTCACTAAATTACTTGCACAGAAGGTAGAGAAAAAGACAAATATGAAGCTTTGGGGACATTTAAAAGTCAGACAACAAAAAGATACAAGATGCTGGAAGTTTAGTTAATAATAAGTAATATTGTTGGTCATGGCAGGTAATAGGTAGTGAATAGCTACTATCTTACACCAGATTAGAGAGCTTCATCTTCAGAGCAACTCTGTGAGGCAGATGTGATTTTCACAGTTCTAATTATAAGAAATAAAAGTGGGTAAATGATAGTACCATGAATTGAGACAGAATGTTTGAAGTTGCCCATGGGGCATAATGAGTCCTAACCAGTAAGCTACTGGGAAATGAGATACGGAGCCATGGACACAGATCTGGGCTGGTACTGGGAACTTGCTGATGTGAGCTGTAATCAGAATATATGAGGCTGACCAGGATAAACTCTGAACAAGAGAAACCACTACTCCATGTGAAGGAGTGTTTGGGAAAAATGTCAGAGATGTTTGAATGGCAGGAAGAATATCACATGTAAACCTTTTGTTGTTGATAATAACTGGCCTATCCAACTGTGGTGTCATCATCATTGTGATCTTTCAGCTGGCCTAGACTTGTAAAGGACATACAGTTTACAACTTTGAGTAAGAGGTTCTGGTTCAAGGTGGTGATGTTGGCATATTCTGAACTTGCCTCATGCAAAGAGTTGACTCATTGGAAAAGACTCTGATTTTGGGAGGGATTAGGGGCAGGAGGAGAAGGGGACGACAGAGGAAGAGATGGCTGGATGGCATCACCGACTCGATGGATGTGAGTTTGAGTGAACTCCAGGAGTTGGTGATGGACAGGGAGGCCTGGAGTGCTGCGATTCATGGGGTTGCAAAGAGCTGGACACGACTGAGTGACTGAACTGAACTGAACTTGCCTCCTTCCTTGGACACACCAAATATACATACATACAGAGCAGTTTCTTTTGAAGAGATACTTGCAAGCTAGCTGATTGATTTCTATTGTTGTTGTTGAGTCACTCAGTGATGTCTTGACTCTCTTGCGACCCCATGGACTATAGCCCAGGGCTCCTGCATTGCAGGTGGATTCTTTATCACTGAGCCAACCAGGGAAGCCTAGATGACTCAGATATCTGGCAAGAGAAAAACCAATGGCAGCAGTTAGGAGAGGCTGAGATACAATCCTACCATGTGACCTACATTTGGGAGGGAACTCAAACCTGGAGTTTCTCCCCAGATGAGGCACCCCAGCTTTTAAGACCTGCACCCAAGAAACAAGCCCTGAAAACATCTAACTCTCAAAAACCACGGGGCTTGCATCCATGAGACCCACAAGGCTATATAAAACTGAGAAATGGCTCTTAAAGAATTTGTACACAAGGACTCACTCACCTATCCCCAAAATATTGTACTTAGCATAAAGTGTTGGCCTGCAGTGCAGGCATCTAATTTAACATGAATCTAGAGGCTTTCCAGGACACCAGCTTTACCTTCTATCTTGCTCCAGCAAGTGGGCACCATCTTTGTGGTCTCCCTCTTTGTGGTCTCCCTCTGCCACACTCTAAATGCCAGAATATTCTGGAGGGAAGCTTTCACATGCATCTGTTACCCTAGTTTTTACAGCTGCCACCTAGGGGACACCTGGCTTTGCTTGGTAGAGGGGCTTGCATTCCTGAATTTCATGGGATTGGAATAAGAGAGAGAATTCTTGGCAGACTGTTCCCTCTGGGCATGGTACAGAGCACATTAAAAGGATCATACACTATGATTGAGTGGGATTTATCCCAGGGATGCAAGGATTATTCAGTATCCACAAATCAATCAGTGTGATACACCATATTAACAAATTGAATAAAAACCATATGATCATCTCCATAGATGCAGAAAGATTTTGACAAAAATCTTTTAACACCCATTTATGATACAAACTTTACAGAAAGTGGGCATAGAGGGAACCTACCTCAGCATAATAATGCTGAAAGCATTCCCTTCCCAGGTGGCTCAGTGGTAAAGAATTACTGGCACAAAGACAGAAATATAGATCAATGAAACAAAATAGAAAGCCCAGAGATAAATCCACGCACCTATGGACACCTTATCTTTGACAAAGGAGGCAAGAATATACAATGGAGAAAAGGCAATCTCTTTAACAAGTGGTGCTGGGAAAATTGGTCAACCACTTGTAAAAGAATGAAACTAGAGCACTTTCTAACACCATACACAAAAATAAACTCAAAATGGATTAAAGATCTCAACGTAAGACCAGAAACTATAAAACTCCTAGAGGAGAACATAGGCAAAACACTCTCTGAAGGAAATCACAGCACAATCCTCTATGACCCATCTCCCAGAATATTGGAAATAAAAGCAAAAATAAACAAATGGGACCTAATTAAACTTAAAAGCTTTTGCACAATGAAGGAAACTATAAGCAAGGTGAAAAGACAGCCTTCAGAATGGGAGAAAATAATAGCAAACAAAGCAACTGACAAAGAATTAATCTCAAAAATATACAAGCAGCTCATGCAGCTCAATTCCAGAAAAATAAGCAACCCAGTCAAAAAAATGGGCCAAAGAACTATACAGACATTTCTCCAAAGAAGCCATACAGATGGCTAACAAACACATGAAAAGATGCTCAACATCACTCATTATCAGAGAAATACAAGTCAAAACCACAATGAGGTACCATCTCATGCCGGTCAAAATGGCTGCAATCCAAAAGTCTACAAACAATAAATGCTGGAGAGGGTGTGGAGAAAAGGGAACCCTCTTACACTGTTGTTGGGAATGCAAACTAGTACAGCCACTATGGAGAACAGTGTGGAGATTCGTTAAAAAACTGGAAATAGAACTTCCATACAACCCAGCAATCCCACTGCTGGGCACAAAGGTCAAGGAAACCAGAACTGAAAGAGACATGTGTACCCCAATGTTCATCGCAGCACTGTTTACAACAGCTAGGACATGGAAGCAACCTAGATGTCCATCAGCAGACGAATGGATAAGAAAGCTGTGGTACTTATACATAATGGAATATTACTCAACTATTAAAAAGAACACATTTGAACCAGTTCTTATGAGGTGGATGAAACTGGAGCCAATTATACAGAGTGAAGTAAGCCAGAAAGAAAACACCAATACAGTATTTTAATGCATATATATGGAATTTAGAAAGATGGTAACAATGACCCTATATGCGAGACAGCAAAAGAGACACAGATATAAAGAACAGACTTTGTGGGAGAAGGTGAGGATGGGATGACTTGAGAGAATAGCATTAAAACATGTATATTACCATATGTAAAACAGATCACCAGTCCACATTGGGTGCCTGTAACAGGGCACTCAAAGCTACTGGGACAACCTGAGGGATGGGATGG
Organism: Bos indicus; assembly: GCF_029378745.1. Classification (NCBI taxonomy): domain Eukaryota; kingdom Metazoa; phylum Chordata; class Mammalia; order Artiodactyla; family Bovidae; genus Bos; species Bos indicus. Next base: position 29,629,743 of record NC_091766.1, on the reverse strand, counting down.
GGAGGGAAGTGGGTGGGGGGTTCAGGATGGGGACACATGTACACCCATGGCTGATTCATGTCAATGTATGGCAAAAACCACTACAGTAAAGTAACTAGCCTCCAATTAAAATTAAAAAAAAGAATCAGCCTGCCAATGCAAGAGACACAAGTTAGGTTTCTGGGTCAGGAAGATCTCCTGGAGGAAGAAATGGCAACCACTCCAGCATTCTTGCCTGAAAACCCATGGACAGGGGAGCCTGACAGGCTACAGTCCATGGGGTCACAGAGTCAGACAAAATTGAGCACGCACACACACAGGCACTAAAGTCAGGAACGAGGCAAGTATGGCCACTCTCATACACTTTTCTTCAACATAGTTTTGAAAGGCCTAGCCCTGGCAATCAAAGAAAAAAAAAAATAATAAAAGGACTCCAAATTGGAAACAAAGAAGGAAAACTGTCACTGTTGCAGATGACTTGAAATACATATGTAGAAAATCCTATCAGAAAACTACCTATACTCAACAGTGAATTTGGTAGTTGCAGGATACAAAATTATTACACAGAAATCTGTTTTATTTCTATGCACTAGCTTATTGGCTGTGACAAATAAGATATTCTCTAGGAACATGACAACTGCTCTGGCTCATCACTGAAGGTAGAGCTTGCCTTGAATGAAGTATACATGCTTTGTTCTAGACAACATCACTATTTTACCATTTAACTTCTACCTGGGAATTAGTACTTTCTGAGCCATGAAATTAAAAAACACTTGCTCCTTGAAAGGAAAGTTATGACCAACCTAGACAGCCTATTGAAAAGCAGAGACATTACTTTCCCAACAAAGGTCCGGTCTAGTCAAGGCTATGGTTTTTCCAGTGGTCATGTATGAATGTGAGAGTTGGACTATAAAGAAAGCTGAGCACAAAAGAATCGATGCTTTTGAACTGTGTTGCTGGAGAAGACTCGAGAGTCCCTTGGACTGCAAGGAGATCTAACCAGTCCATCCTAAAGGAGATCAGCCCTGAGTGTTCATTGGAAGGACTGATATTGAAACTGAAACTCGAATACTTTGGCCACCTGATGCGAAGAGTTGACTCATTGAAAAAGACCCTGATGTTGGGAAAGATTGAGGGCAGGAGGAGAAGGGGATGACAGAGGATACGATGGTTGGATGGCATCACCGACTCAATGGACATGGGTTTGGGAGGACTCTGGGAGTTGGTGATGGACGGGGAGGCCTGGCGTGCTGCGGTTCATGGGGTCGCCAAGAGTCGGACATGACTGAGTGAGTGACTGAACTGAACTGAACTGAGCTCCTAAAAGGAAAATTATATTTTCCCATTTGAAAATTATTTTTTCAAACTATTCCAAAGTCCTTGAATTATAAGGGATAGATTTTTAAAATGTTAGTTTTATACAGCATTGTGGCTAGATCTTGCTCACAATGTAAAAGTCCTCTGCATTAGATAGGCCCTAAGTTTCTTGATTGCCTGATGTAGAGGAATTACAGGTTTTTATTTGAGGCACCATATTGAAAATATTTTGCATGTGGAATATGTTTCATTTAAGGAACTATAGAAACCACTAATCTAGCTTGACGCTTTTTATTATTTTGGAAACATTTATTTTATCCCTTGGTTACTGGCAGTTCTGTTATGGTTTAGAGACAACAATAAAGATCTTATTGTTTATGCTCCACTGGAAAAAAATAATAGTTCAGATATTTGACCTCAGATAATTGTGAATCCCATTGGGGAAGTGCTGCATATTTTTGAAGATTATGTGTTTTCATACTACAAGAAAGAATAGAACACAATTTATCCTGGGAGCTTTTCTTTAGGATCTATAATATTTTTGTGGACTATTAATAAATACACTATATGTTGTATTGTATATTATATCTCTTATTAACTCTAGTGCCATCACTAATGTTTTAATATATAACCATATGTTCCTCAAGGGAGCAGTTTGTGTGTTTTACTGGCAAGTAGCACACAGAAAAATTCTCCCTGCTGTTCTCCTCTACTATAAATTAATATCCTCTACCGGGGGACCTCTTATGATATAAAATTGTCATCCTGTGAGTGGTATGGATGAAATTACCGTGGAGGAAAGCTTGAGCAGTTACCGGAGTATGAATAAGACAGCACCTATTCTGCTGTACATAGGACCCCTGCTGTCTTATATTAATTTACGATAAATAATTTACTTCACTAACTTCAGAGTTTACTACTCTGAATTATCTTTTTAGTCACAGTCTTTTCTTAACGTAAGTGCATTTTCTATACCGAAAAGGAGTACTCTAAAAGCATGGCATCATCTTTGCCAGCTCCAGACTATTCGGCAGTTTCTACAACACAAGATTTTATCCAGTAAGAGTGCCTGAAGGATGGATCCTTTTAAGTGACACTTTTGTCTGCACTGCTTTTCATTTTGGCAGTAAAGGAGTTACAGGAAAAGATGGATCCATAATGACAGTCCTGTGTGTTGTAATGTGATGGTTGCCTGGCAACTCTACCTGTAGAAATAAATATGGGACTTGTATCTGTATTAATCCCCTCTTGTTGTCAAGGTTTAGAGGTTTTTAATACATTAAGCTTAGAAAATACTTAAAAGCAAAAAGGCTTGATCATTTGATGGTCCTTTAGAATTGTATGAGATTGCTGGATGTCAACAAATAAGGGGTCTTGGGGAGTAAGTGGTACATAGTTCTGTGAATAAGTCTTGAATATATTTGAACATCTCTTAAATGAGTCTGAGCCTTACCTTGGCATCTCACATAACTTACATCTTCCAGGGACATATTTCTTCACTTAAAAACATTTATTGACTATCATTAAATGTGTTACTTCTGCACTAGAAATGGGCTAGGGTATAAATACAAGAAAGACAGAGCCCTGGGCTTTTCTTCTAGAGAGGTGACTTTAGTGAAGAGCACATCTAGAGAGGAATGTTCTTACTTGTAACACTCGGGGAACACGCCCATCAGTACCAACTGTTCTTTCTAGACCCTAACAGAGATCAAAGCCAGCTATGGATTGTGCCCCAGCACTCTGCTTGTGGCTACAGTACAAGCTTCCCTCTTCCACCCTCTCACTGAGTGTGCCAGAACATAGGTTATCACACTGGTCTGCTGGTACCTGTATCTTCATTCTTTTCTTCTATGCCTCAGCTTTCTCTTTCCAAGACTTTACTATTTTGTACTTCGGTATAACATATTTTCATCCCATCAGTGATACCCACTCTGTTTAAATAAGGATCTCAGAAAAGCTGTAAGGGAAAGTTGGCTAAAAAGACCCCATATTTTACTGATGCAAAAACTCTTAAGGATTTCAAATTCTAGAAATAGACAAGGTCTCAGGAGAAGGAAATGGCAACCCACTCCAGTACTCTTGCCTGGAAAATCCCATGGACGGAGGAGCCTGGTAGGCTGTGGCCCATGGGGTCATGAAGAGTTGGACACGACTGAGTGTCTTCCCTTTCACTTTTCCCTTTCATGCACTGGAGAAGGAAATGGCAACCCACTCCAGTGTTCTTGCCTGGAGAACCCCAGGGACGGGGGTGCCTGGTGGGCTGCTGTCTATGGGGTCACGCAGAGTCAGACACGACTGAAGTGACTTAGCAGCAGTGGCAGCAGGATGATATATATTAAATTGTATTTTCATGCATAGACTAAGGACCTATATTGCTAATGATAAGAAAGATCACCTTTTATCATTCCAAGCTCCTCCAAATGGTGACATTTTGTCATTAATCTTAAATAAAGTCATTATTTTAATTGGCTAAAGAAGTTAAAAAGTAGTCACTGCTTTTATCTTGTTATAATCATATAAATGGTAAGCCTTCTCAGTGGTCACCAAAACACTCATGACTTCTATCAGTTGATTTTATTCTAACTCAGTACATCTGGTCACATGGAACAAAGGGATGAGGCATGAAATTATCTGTCTGCCCTAACTCTGTCATCTGCTAAGACAGCACAACAATGTCTGCCACAGCACATCAAGAAAGCCCACATTTATTAGCATTCAGCTGGGGAAACTAAAGCAATTTATTGTGGGATAAAGATTCATTACAGGAATGAGATCTTATGCAGTTTCAGAGAAGCCTGGGAGATATCTAAGGATCCAGAAGAGAGAAATGAAAGGTTACAGCTGACTAGCACCCAGCTTTCCTGAAGCACTAGGCTGATGGGTAAGGGTAAGTCAGAGCTTTCAGGGGAATTTGAGAAGCAGGTCATTGCCATTTTAGGGCAGCAAAGGGGAGCTGGGGAAGAGAGTATGAAAAGCTATCAACTGTGATGGCATCTACTTCTGGAGGTGTTCAGGCAAGTGCCTGGTGATGAGCATGGCACCTCTGCTGACCACCAGTGCTTCCATTCACAAGCAAGAGCTGGACAGGGACTCATGGTGTCTCCTTCCTCTTTTTATCACTATGCTCATCTCTGAACCTATAGTGGGAGAACAGGGGAAGAGAAAGTATGACTGGCTATAGCTATAACTTTATACTTAACTATAGCCCTGCATTTTGTGTTGTTGGGTGTTGTCATTATAGACATGCCTGAACCGGCTAAGTCTGCTCCTGCCCCTAAAAAGGGCTCTAAAAAAGCTGTGACCAAGGCCCAGAAGAAGGATGGCAAGAAGCGCAAGAGCAGCCGCAAGGAGAGCTACTGGGTGTATGTGTACAAGGTGCTGAAGCAAGTCCATCCGGACACTGGCATCTCGTCCAAGGCCATGGGAATCATGAGCTCCTTTGTCAAGGACATTTTCAAGCGCATAGCTGGTGAGGCATCACGCCTGGCGCATTACAACAAGCGCTCGACTATCACATCCAGGGAGATCCAGACCGCTGTGCGCTTGCTGCTACCTGGGGAGCTGGCCAAGCACGCCGTGTCCGAGGGCACTAAGGCTGTCACCAAGTATACCAGCTCCAAGTAAATATAATATGCCTAGCCGCTGTTAACGGAGAAGGCAATGGCACCCCACTCCAGTACTCTTGCCTGGAAAATCCCATGGACGGAGGGCCTGGTGTGCTGTAGTCCACGGGGTTGCTAAGAGTCGGACACAACTGAGCGACTTCACTTTCATAGCCCTGCCATAAAATGACTGGTTAGTGATTAGCCTTTAAAGTGGGTCGTCCAGGACATGTTTGTCCACTCCTCATCTCCCAGCTGTAGCACAAACCCCTTAGCACAGATGGCTCACCAGTTAGGCTTTTCATACCCATTTTATAACTCTGTAATACTCACAAGTTCCTCTGCGCTAGCTAGTCATGAGGAACTCAGTGATAGATACAACTTGCTCATTACTTAGGCTTTTAATAGAGTAGCAATCCCTGGTGGCTCAGATGGTAAAGAGTGCACCTGCAATGCTGGAGACCTGGGTTCAATCCCTGGGTCGGAAGATCTTCTGGAAAAGGAAATGGCAACCCATTTCAGTTTTCTTGCCTGGAGAATTCCATGGACAGAGGAGCTGGGCAGACTGCAGTCCATGGGTTGCAAAGAGTCAGACATGACTGAGTGACTCTCACTCACTTCACAGAGGAGAAATCCAGTAGGAGAAAGATCACAAAGTCATGGAAGGTTAAATATTATTAGTAATAGAAAAGAAAAATGAGATAAACACATGCCATATCTACAGGAGGAAAATCCACTGTGGGCCAGCACTATGAAGAACAGTTCTTGGAGGAGGTGGCAAATGAGAAAGGCATGTAGACCATGAGAGACAGGATAAGCTGAGCACCTATGATCATTGCCAGTCAGCCTTGGGAACAAAGAGAGCCTGCATGACCTCAGAAGTTACCATTGGCAGAGATTAAACTAGTCAACTTGTTTAATCCTGCACAGGAAGAAAAAATTTTAAGGACTAAAGTCAAAGTAACTCTGGAAAGAAAAGGAGGACAAAGATTATACCATGAGAAAATAAAAGAGAAAGAGTAGATATCTGTTTTGAATCTTTTTTTAGAAAAAAAATCAATAAAAATGACAACATATATGCTTGAAAATGTCTGTTATGGTAGGGACCATGTTTTTCCTGTGTTTGAGACATTTTTGTCTTTGAATGATTAATGTGTCAAGTGTGGGTTTCCTTTCAGAATGAAACTGAATACAGTAAGTCCCTACATACAAATAAGTTCTGTCCTGAGACTGCATTCATATCTCTGGCTTCTTTGTGAGCCGAACAAAATTAGCCTTGGTACCCAACTTTTACAGATAATGCCAAATGCATGAACTAACTTATATGATTGGACACGTGAACACATGTTCGCATCTTTGAAAGTTTGCAACTTGAAGATTCACGTGTAGGGGACTTACTGTATTGGATCAGCATACAATTTTTTGGATTATAATTACAATTTTAAAAAGTCCTGTACCTTAAAAGGTACATTGGAAGGACTGATGCCAAAGCTGAAACTCCAGTACTTTGGCTACCTGATGCAAAGAACTGACTCATTGGAAAAGACCCTGATGCTGGGAAAGACTGAAGGCAGGAGGAGAAGGGGACAACAGAGGATAAGATGGTTGGATGGCATCACCGACTTGATGGACATGAGTTTGAGCAAGGTCCGAGAGTTGGTGATGGACAGGGAAGCCTGGTGTGCTGCAGTCCATGGGGTCCCAAAGAGTCAGACATGACTGAGTGATTGAACTGACTGACTGACTGAACCTTAATTGTCAATTCAGGAAAACTCCAGAAACAACCTTGCAGAATAAAGTAGGTCAGGGTTATAAGTGAGATTGAAAGCCATGAAGTGGATCTTCCTTGAGGAAAATGTTTTCCGCAGAAGACATAGAGATGGCCAGCTGGTACATGAGAAGACACTCAAAGTCACTAATCATTAGGAAAATGCACATCAGAACCACAAGAGAAACTACCTTATGCCTGCTAGAATGGTTATCCTCAAGAAGACACTTAAGTGTTGGTAAGGGTGGATTGTTGGTAGGACTGTAAATTAGGGCAACTACTATGAAAACCTGTATGAAGTTTCTTCGGAAAATTAGAATTACCATATGAGCCAACAATTCCATTTATAGTATTTATTTGAAGAAAACAAAGCCACTAACTCAAAAAGACATATGCACCCCCAATTTCAATGCAGCAGCCAAATAAGGAAGCCATCTGTCTTGTCAGTGCATTAATTGATTAAAAAAATGTGATACACATACAGTAGAATACTACTCAGCCATAAAAAAGAATGAAATCTTGCCATTTGTGACAACATGCTGCTGCTGCTGCTAAGTCGCTTCAGTTGTGTCCGACTCTGTGCGACCCCATAGACAGCAGCCCACTAGGCTCCCCTGTCCCTGGGATTCTCCAGGCAAGAACACTGGAGTGGGTTGCCATTTCCTTCTCCAATGCATGAAAGTGAAAAGTGAAAGTGAAGTCCCTCAGTCGTGTCTGACTCTTAGCGACCCCGTGGACTGCAGCCCACCAGGCTCCTCCGTCCATGGGATTTTCCGTGGATGAACCTTAAAGATATATTTCTAAGTGAAATAAGTCAGATGAAGACAAATATAGAATCTCACTTATATGACTCTAGAAAAACAAACTCAAACTGAGCTCATAGATAGAGAAGAGACTGGTGGTTGCCAGACATGGGGGGTTGGAATTGACAAAACGGATGAAGGGAGTCCAAAGGTACAGACTTCCAGGTAAGAGGTCATACATATGTAATGTACAGCGTGGTGACTGTAGTTAATAGATTTATTGTGTACCTGAAAGATGCTAAGAGTAAATCTTAAAAGTTCTCATCACACACACACACAAATTTGTAACTGTGTGGGATTATGGATGTTAATTATACTTACGGAGGTGATCATTTCATAATATATGCAAATTCTGAATCATTATGTTGTATATCTGAAACTAATATATTGTCAGTTGCTACTGCTGCTGCTAAGTCGCTTCAGTCGTGTCCAACTCTGTGCGACCTCATAGACAGCGGCCCACCAGATTCCTCTGTCCTTGGGATTCTCCAGGGAAGAACACTGGAGTGGGTTGCCCTTTCCTTCTCCAAGGCACATATGCATGCTAAGTCGCTTCAGTCGTGTCCGACTCTTTGCGACCCTATGGACAGCAGCCCACCAGGCTCCTCTGTCCATGGGATTCTCTAGGCAAGAATACTGGAGTGGGCTGCCATTTCCTTCTCCCATATTGTCAGTTATATTTCCTTATAAAAAAGACTCGTCTGATAGAATAACACATAAGTGAGGTCATGTTGAAGAAAGCACTATGTAAACTGTAAAGCACCAAACAAATACTAGTTATTGAGTGATGACACAAAATACTGCATGGTGGTATCACAGATAAAAACCAAACTGATAGCTGCATATGGGAAGCTGCAACAAGTATTTATTAGTAAGAATTAGATGGTCACAGCAGAACCGCTAAACCAAACTGACAATGTTTAGAATGTAGTTTCACAAAATGCAAAAATTTGTTCCAAAAAACGGTGGCCTGAATGGCTACCCAGTATCAGAACCTCCATGATGATTAGCCAATCAAGTGTCTATTTTCTTTTTAGCCTGCACTTCATTTCTTCAGCTCAGAAGCATGACCTCTGACTTTCTGAAGAGCCGTGTAGAAATTTCTAAGATCAATAAGGGAAAAACATCGCGAGAAATGGCAAGTGGGTAGAACAGTGTAGTCAAAGGTTGACAAAAACACAGCCCGCAGTCAGTTCATTGCTCTATAACAAAGGGCTCCGTTACCAACAGAACTCACCTACTCTAAAGGCTATATTCTGGCAGAAATACTTCAAAAATTTTTTGATGTGAGATGGTGATATGAAAATGAAGGGGAAAAAAAAAAAAAGAAAAGAAAATGAAGGGGTATAAAATGGAGCCCCTAAATAAATATGTGCTGCTATCTGTCAGCAGTGGTCAGCTGAGAGAATTATATTATTGGGGACAGTGAATCTCTAAGCATTGCCTTGACCACAGAGGCCAGAGGTGTTTGTGTTTGTTTCAAGACACTGAGTCTAGAATTGAGGTCTGGTATTTTGCTGGTGACTGCCGAAGAGGAGGGATTTGGCTTCTGGCAGCACATAAAGCCAAGCTGACAACAAAGCTTTCCTTTCAAGCTATCCAAATGAACACATTTCTAATCTGAAATTCAAATACTTGACAACAGAGAGCCTGTGAGCCGGGCTTTGAACAGGAAATTGCTTCATGGTTTTAGCATAATGAATTAGGCAGTTAGACTAAATCCATTTAGTAGGAAAAGAATGCTTTCACATGCTTTTTGAAAGAAACGAGAGAGGGGTGATCTTCTTAATTTCCCAAATTTCTCAGGACTTAAGAGACACAAATGCTCCATGTAAATTGTATCTGTTCTGTTCTATGATTGGTATGTAAAAAGCCATCTTAGCCCCAGTATTCAGAAATCATCTTTGTTAGAAAACGCTCTGCTTTTGAATGTTAGGGAAACCAAAGGTGATGAATAAAGGTTAGGCAGGTCTCATCCTTATTGTGTCCTGTACTTCCCATGATAATGGGGAATGCATTTTAATTCTGAAACCCTGTCTTAGTCACTGGCAGTGTTTTCCAGTGGACACAGCATTGCAGTCTTTAGGGAAGTGGGGAGAGATGTGGACACAGGGAACAAGCTTGCACAGAGAGGTACATAAAGACAAACACACTCCATGGGGCAAAATCTCGCATTTCTTGTCATTTTCATCCAGAAATGCACCTCTAGCCCACAGTCCTAACACAGAAGCAGGCTGGTCCACAGCTGGGTTTGTGACCACAGAGGCAGCTCTGAGACTTTTAGCACAGCCGGGGAAGGACCACCATGAGGAGAAGGGGAATAATGTTTGCTTGTGTTAGGTCCATTTAACAAGGCTGACCTTAAGAGAGCCTGATGACAGACTTCCTTTGGGAAGGAGAGGACTTGAGAAAATGGAAAAAAAAAAAAAAAAAAAAACCAGTCCCCATCTCTCCCCTTAAAAAGAAAAGGCAAGAGTAACAGCATAAACGAGGAGACAGACCCTGGGAGAGGAGTGGGTTAAGTCTTGTCCTGGATAAGTCTGCCAGAGACAGGCTGATTTGTAACCAAGCCCCAGCAGCACTGAACACAGACATGGCTGTGCCTAAGACAGCCAAGGGAAAACTGTTCTGCGTAACCAGGCTTCCACCAGAGCAGACAAATACACAAGGTCTGCCATCTTTGCGTTTACAACTTGCTAGGTAGTATACCCAAATTATCTCCTGCTCCCAAGCACTATGGAAACAGGATGTAAGTAAATATGGTTTCTTTTTAGTCATTGTTTGCAATTTCCTATCAGAGGCAACAGTAAAGTTCTTCCAATTGGCATAGTGATGAAGATACTATGACAGATTACATTGCAAAGCGATATTTTAAAAACCTTCATGTGTGCCAAGCGTCTAATTCATGTTTACAGTTAAAAAGGACCGTGTCCCAGTCTCCTCATTGCTACACAATTGTCCTTCTTGGTAGAGGATGGGAGACCTTGGCACATATACAGATCAGCTATATGATCACCTACTTGAAAGGACGCATGATGAATTAAGCTGAGAAATACTGACTTTAAATGTATGAGAAGAGTTCTGATCTAGAATAGTAATGATCACCCAGAAGCACAAAATGAATATTTACTAGACCTTAGGAGTTGTACCAAGACACCAACTAGAACTAGTCCAATTCATTCCAGATAGTACTTCAACCCCACGAGTGAGAGATGGGCAGAGAGGAGAGCGGGAGAGTCGAGAACCTTGCATCTCTCTGGGTAAAGCAGGACAGAATCCCACATTTGAGCTGGCGGCCAGACAACGAGCTTTCCTTCAGAGTCGTATTCTGGAATCTTGCAAGAGGAAGTGCCAGCAGAGGGGCTGTGTGGGCAAGGGAACATGCACAGCAGCGGGCCCTCTCTCGTTTGTGGAAGCAAAAGCCCTTTAGTTGAGGCAAAGTCTTTAATCCTATGATAAGAGATCCAACGTAAAGTTTCGGCAAGCCTGGGAGAGCTAAAGAGAATGAAATTTGTGTTGAAGGAGAAAGGGCTAATAGCAGTGTTCTGTTGCAGGGTGGAGAAAAAGCTTCAAGAAGGGCTTGTTAAATTTAGGTCCTTATAGATACTGAAGATGCCTCTGTGGGCCTCCAAAGTTAAGGCCAAGCGCACAAGGCTGCCAGGAGCCAGAAGCCCTGAGAGAAGGAAGTACATAGATGGGGATGGTTACAAGCCTCAGTTATGGTAAGGGTTCCTTATATTTTTTCACCCAAGTCCTTGTTAGGTAGAGGAGACCGAAGGGGTATGTTTCCTTCTGTGGAAGTAGGAGGGATTTAGCCTGAACAAGATTATGCAAATTCAGTATTTCCTTCAGATGTGGTAGCTTAATCTTAAAAATTCTTCAGTATTTTCAATTCCAGTGTATATTCATTTTTGCTTTGATACAGAAAATAAGAACAAACTAATTTGAGCATTGGGAAGAGTGTGGGTGCAAAGTCACCTCATTCATGTCTTTCCCTTTATGACCCTATGGACCGTAGCCCACCAGGCTCTTTTGTCCAAGGGATTCTCCAGGCAAGATACGGGAATGGATTGCCATTGCCTCCTCCAGGGGAATCTTCTGACCCAGGGATCGAACCTGCATCTCTTACACCTCCTGCATTGGCAGGTGGGTTCTTTACTACTAGTGCCACCTGGAAGAGGGGCTACGCTTATTGTGTGGTGATGCCTGGCTCCCTGCCCATGGGCTGCATCCAAGTGAGGAGCATGGACCTGGGACCAGCACTTGATGTAATCGTTGCAAAGTGAGCTGCTAAAAGCCTAGTTCCGACTCTTGTTTTCCTATTTCGTCCTAACTTGGACTCACTCAAAACAGGCAAAGTAATCTAAGGAGAGTGTGCTTTTCTCCTAGTTCTTCCAATACTGCCTCTAAAGTATTACCTGAAAGGAAAACTAAATAAGATGACTTCAGTTTTGTCCCTATCCCGACTATGAGAGTTTTAGCATCTTCTTTGGTATGACTTCTCCCTAATCTAGTATGTAAAGTATCAGTTCAGTTAGTCAGTTCAGTCACTCAGTCGTTTCCAACTCTTTGCGACCCCATGAACCAGAGCACAGCATGTGAGGCCTCCCTGCTGCTGTTGCTGCTGCTAAATTGCTTCAGTCATGTCCGACTCTGTGCAACCCCATAGACAGCAGCCCACCAGGCACCCCATCCCTGGGATTCTCCAGGCAAGAACACTGGAGTGGGTTGCCATTTCCGTCTCCAATGCATGAAAGTGAAAAGTGAAAGTGAAGTCGCTCAGTCGTGCCCGACTCTTAGCAACCCCATGGACTGCAGCCTACCAGGCTCCTCCATCCATGGGATTTTCCAGGCAAGAGTACTGGTGTGGGTTGCCATTGCCTTCTCCACCAGGCCTCCCTGTCCATCACCAACTCCCGGAGTTTACTCACACTCATGTCCATCGAGTCAGTGATGCCATTCAGCCATCTCATCCTCTGTCATCCCCTTCTCCTCCTGTCCCCAATCCCTCCCAGCATCAGAGTCTTTTCCAGTGAGTCAACTCTTCGCATGAGGTGGCCAAAGTACTGGAGTTTCAGCTTTAGCATCAGTCCTTCCAGTGAACACCCAGGGCTGATCTCCTTTAGAATGGACTGGTTGGATCTCCTTGCAGTCCAAGGGACTGTCAAGAGTCTTCTCCAAAGTATAGTGAGAATTAAATTGCTAACAAGAAATACAAATTGATTATATATGCATCCCATCCACAAAGTTTATCATTCTCTTCTCACCCCTCTGGAAAAAAAACAAACACAGATTTTAACTAAGTGTTGGCATAGGCACAGGGCTAGCCTTGCAAGTAAAATATTGAGAAAAACCTTCCTGGGTTCTGCCTTGTGGCCCCTTAGCATGGGGAGTCTCAGGCGTGGGTGACAGAACCCCATCTTGGTAGGCTGATGGAGCTTTTCCAACGTTGCAACAAATCATTCCCCTTTCCAAGTGAAAACAAAACATAACAAGTCAGGAGAAATGTTAGCCACGTGTTTGTATCATTTCATTAGTGTTCATTAAAGTTTTTAGTGAAACAGCTAACATTTAATGCTCATACTTGGGCATTATTAGAGATCACTTCCTTTCCTGAATTATTTTCTTCCCTGATAGAAAGGGCAGAGTCACACTGTTATTCTCAGCCATGACCCTGAGTCGGCCATATAGTCAGGGTAGGACAGTAGCCAGAAACGTCACTCATTTGTGTACTGTCTTCATGTATCATCTGTACATACTTATTTTTCATTGTATAACCATATTTTTTGTTTGGGCTTATTTCAAGCAAAGTGAAAGTCACTGAGTTGTGTCTGACTCTTTGTGACCCCATGGGCTATACAGTCCATGGAATTCTCCAGGCCAGAATACTGGAGTGGGTAGCCTTTCCCTTCTCAAGGGGATCTTCCCAACCCAGGGATCAAACCCAGGTTTCCTGCATTGCAGGTGGATTCCTTACCAACTGAGTTATCAGGAAAGCCCGATTTGAAACAAAAATACTTATCAAATTATAGTTTTGATATGCTGATATGTTTCTCAATATATTAAAGAAGTACACATCTCAGACTGTAAGACAGAAAAAATTGTCCATCTGCCAACTAAACCATCCTGTGAAACCCCAGTAATACACATAGAACCAGTAACACCAGATTACATCACATCCTATAGTGCCAATACTGGCTTAAACACAGAGGCAGGAGGTAAGTGGGAGGGCTGATATTCTGTCACTGGTAGCAACTCCCAGAAATGAAGGTGGGCGTTGAGCTCCAAGGAGGAGGATTTGGGGCCACAGGCCAGGAAGAAGGGAACTGGAGTCTCCCCTGGAACTTTTAAGGGAGGCTGAGGGCTAAAGGAAATACACAGGTGAACTCATAGGTATGCAGAGCTGGGATTATAGCACTGTGAACCAGGGACTTCCCTGGTGGCCCACTGGCAAAGACTCCATGCTCTCAATGCAGGGTTCTTAATGGGCTTGACCCCTTGTCAGGGAACTAGATCCCACACGCCACAACTAAGTCCCGACATGGCCAAATAAATATTAAAGCACTGTGGTTCAACCTTTCCCCTGTTCAGCCTGGTTGGTGACTGCTGCGGTAATGGAGGCCAATGATGAACTTTTGGAGGATGAAGCAGAAAGTGCCTACTGAAGGGCAGCGGGATATGCTACTCTGACACAAGGATTTAAACTGAAGGCAATTGAGAAGAAGCAGTTGTAAGAAAAGCTCTCTGCCCTATCATAGTTGCCTTTAAAAGCATGGCAAAAATTTGTAAAGGAGTCCTCCTCCTCTCTAAGTACAGAAGCTAGTCACCAGAGACAATTCTAGACCCTTATCAGCCCAGAGACAGCACCGGAGGAATTCATGCAGGACAAACCTTGTTAAACCAGTGCTCATCTTCCACTGGTCCTCACCCTCCCCACATTATTTGCCTTCCACAAGTCACTGACTCTAGAAGCTCCAAGTCCCTTTCCTTTGTATTGCCACTTGTCTGAACATTTATTTTAATTACTGTTATTGTTAACATGCTATGTAAGCCCAAGTTCTAACCACCCTTTTGAGTTACTGGGTACTGTGTGAGTAAGTGTGATGTACGTACTAATAAACTACCATTTGTCTTTCTCTTGTTACTCTAATTTACAGGGTCACAGCCAGAGAACCTAAGATGAGTGGAGGAAAAGATTTTTTTCCCTCCCGTATACTACCTGTCTGATAGTTCCCTCTGCATTGAGAGTAACTGGAGATTATACTCTTTTAGCCCCTACTTTTGCAACAGAATGAGACATATTAATTTTTTAAATGGATGTCTCTTTTTTCTTTTTTGGGCAGCTGAGTATTAAGGGCTGGGTAAACAATCCCTGTGTCTGTGCTTGAAGTCCATGAGCACAACAAGAGAGATGGGTATTTTCCTGGGAGAAAGTGTAGATCCTGCAAAAAGTGTCCAGCTGAAGTCTAGTGTTAGCTTGCAAGGTCCTAAGCGGCTGGCTGCTGCCATGGTGCCAAGCAGGCAGGCGAGCACATGAATATCACATTCGGAGTGACCCTGGCGGGCCCTGGGAAATGGACTGCTCATTTTGCCTAGGACCATTCCTGTTTTGAGGCACGTTCCTCTTGGGGTATGAGTATTGTTGGGAAAACTAAAGAAAAGATAGAGCAAGGACTATGTCTTGCTGTTGTTGTTAGTTTTTCATCAAATCACAAAATAGATCAAAGTTTAAAAGGCTGTTTGGCGGGAACGTTACTGAAGGACACTGTTTTACTTGGGCTAATAGCTTACTATGTACGGGCTACTCTCCTGAGTTCGTGATCTACAGAAATTCACTTAATCCTCACCATGAGTTGTCTTCAGTATACATTATCCCCAGTTTAAAGATAAACTAAGCCAAGAGTGGCTGACTGACCCAAGGTCATTACAGGTATTTGAGGCAGAGCCTTTGAGAATGAAAGAAGTCTGGCTTCAGAATCTGTACTCCTATGTCCTATGCCATTCTGCTTTGCTTATTAAATATAAGATGGATGGATGGGAGAGAGGGTAGACAGCAGCTTATATGACTTACTGAGACTGATGCATCTGGCCTTATGTGCAACCAGGACCTCAGTGGCTCTGATTACTTATGCTAGAAAGATTATGGGTTTTCTTTCCCCCACATTCATAAATGAAATAAATGACCCACAGACACAGAAAACAAACTTTATGGTTACCAAAGGGGAAAGAATTTGATATTAACATATATACCCTGCTACATATAAAATGGGCTTCCCAGGTGGCTCAGTGGTAAATGTCTCCTGCCAATGCAGGAGACATTAGATATGTGAGTTCCATCCCTGGGTCAGGAAGATCCCCTGAGGAAGGAAATGGCAACCCACTCTAGTATTCTTGCCTGGGAAATCCCATGGATAGAGGAGCTTGAAGGGCTACAGTCCATGGGGTTGCAAAGAGTTGGACACTACTGAGTACATATAAAATAGATAACCAACAAGGATGTACTGTATAGCTCAGGAACTACACTCAATATTTTATAATAAGCTATAAGGGAAACAAATGTGAAAAAGGATACACACACATATGTATCTATGAATCACTATGCTGTATACCGGAAACTTACACAACATGGTAAATCAACTATACGTCAATAAAAAAGTATAAAAAAGAAAAAGGAAATGAATTTGAACTCAGGATTGCCTTTGGAGTGTTTAGGGAAAATGTTGCCAGATTCCTTTTAACAATAAAAACTGTAGAGAAGCACTGTATGTTTCCTAATGTTAACATCATCTTTAAGGCATAAGTGGTCTCTCTTTTCTTTTCAACTTTAGAAGAGCAAGCAGGATATAAGTAATCTGATTCTTCTTCTGTTTTTCTTTGTTATAGCTCCTGGTAGAAATCCATTCACAATGGTCAAGCCCCTTGAAATAGCATATGTGCACACAAACTTTATTGTGAGTAGGTTGGACTTGTTTTGAATTTTAGAAACAGTTACCACAATGGGGGTTTCAAATTAAAGCTCTGGGCCAGTATACGGAGATTAAAATACTAAAAAGCATAATATGGCCTGATCATTCTTTTAGTGACATTCAGGAACCATTATTGAAATATATCCCAATGGGTAGTACCCAGTGGTTAAGCTCTGAAATCAGACAGCCTACATTGGAAAACCATTAGCAGGCTGTGTGATCTGAAGCAAACTACTGAACCTCTCTGTGCCTTTGTTTCTTCTGTTATAAAATGGGCTAATATATGTTCCTGTGATCATGAGATGGTCTGTGTAATGAGCTCTTAGTACAGTGCCTGTTACACAGTAAGTACTCACTAAATGTTAGGTAGAGTGAATAAAGGACATTGTGTACTTTTCAATTATGTTATACTAAGATTTCACTCAATAAAAATACCCATATTAGAAAAAGGTCTAGCCTCAGGTCTCTGACAGAATGCGAGCTCACCAGGTGTTAAATCTGTGTATTAATTATCCATCGATAGCCACCTGGTGTATGCTTTTTCTGACACACTATCTACAAAATAATCCCCCCTTAGGCCTTGCAGACTGAATAAAGCAGGAAAATAATCTGCGGTTGTCTTCTCTACAGTAAGTACAACTGTAGTTTGAAAACAGCCTTTCCATAATGGTACATTATTTTTTTCTTAGCGGTGTCATTCCTGCAGTCATCTAATACCTTTGAAGCAGATGAATCCATTAAAAGGTGTTCTCCTAGTGCCTAGTAATTGCCAGTAAAGTCTAATCAGAGTGGCTACACAAGAACCTTCAAGAAATACTATAAGATAATTAAAACATAAAGGATATGCAAAAGTAGCAAATCAATAGAGACAGTAAACACGGTTTATCAACAGTCCTGAGAACACTTTCTCCATTCTAAAATGTAAATGGATTTGGGTTGGAGCACACGGCTAGGATGACAGATAGGATCCCGGTAATGGTTTAATTAACTCCAGTTTCCTGCATGTTAAAGGTTGCCTCAGCCCACTGGCTCATGTAACAAACCCTCTGAGGATTTTGTTAGCCAGTGTCTGATACGAAGACCAGGCAGCCTTCCTTTCCTTACAGGGTTACATTTTGCCCTCCTCCCCTGGAGGCCTTATCAAAACACAGCCCTCTGTTTTCTCTATAAATACACAGATATTTTTAATTTCAGCTCAAACGGTTTGACTTTGTAATCAAGGTAAAAGGAACACACACACACACGCTGCCTAAGTAATGAGAAGAGTGCGCTGGGAAGAATTGCGTAATTAAAATTATATATTAAAATTCACACATAGTATATGTAGAATGTTAGAAAAACCATGGCAGCTCTCCAGATGATTCATTTGCTGTTTTAACTCTTCTATAATGTAGGCTATTTTATAATTAGCCAGAGAACTCTGCCACTTGGTTAGTTCAACCCGATGAACGGAATAATAAGGAATATTTACTATTAATGGATATTGAAACTACTACTCTGAGCAGCCCCAATAAAGAATAGTTATTTACTGTTCTTAGCTGGCCATTTAAAATGGAATATCGCCAGTGTTTTGCCTGTAATCGTGAATTTAACTCTTCCAGGAGAGATAAGGGTAAGCTCTTTTGAGGAATTACAATCTGTTTTTTAAAACTGGCTGTGAGGGCCAAGTGTTAGTCAAAAGAAAAATTCTTTTTCCAACCTGTGAGAATGAAGTTGCGCACAATTAACTTTATCATTAGTAAATAAAGGAGTTACTTAACCTCTGCCCTTGCCAAAGTTCCTGATATTTTGCTGAGGAAAGGGCAAGAGACCCATTATGCTCATTTATTCACTTTGTTAAAAGGTTATTCTTGAAGACTGCGATATAGAAACGCGGAATACATAATCTGTGTTAATAAAGATCTATTTACTCCACCATTAAAGAAGCTGGTTATTATACGATGCTCATTAATACTATGAAGAGATTTTTTTTTTCCTGTTGCTCCCAAAGGAAAGATTATCAAGCTGTCAGTAAAGGACTCATTGTCTTTAAATTAGAAATCACTGAGGTATCCTGTGTAAAGGATATTAAAAGCAAGTATAGTCATGCCATCTTACTGCAAGATGAGCCAGAGGTAAGTATATTGCTTATCTTTTGAAATGAAACATTGAAAGTGCCAACTACCTGTGATTTTAAAAATTTCTCTCTTCTTACACTCGGGCTTTTTATCTTGAAGCAGGAATCTAAGCTTGTCCTTTTAAACAATGATTTAGGGGAAGAAATTTAACACCTCCTGCTTGCGACATCTATTTTTCAATAAATCTATACTTTCTCTGCCCTCTGCCATGTTATCAGTCATTCACATCCCAGAGGAAATGCTTCAGGCTTGGGGTTAAATTAAGGTCCTATCTCCAGCGATTGTCTAGAAAGCTGTCTACATTCTCAAACAAACTTATCTACATTATATACAGCCATAAATGCTTCCTGCCAAGCGAAGACACTGTTGTTTTTCTCCATTGATGTCAGTGGTTAAGATTACTACTTGTCAGTTGAGAATTAAAAGAAAAGCCACAATTACCTTTCAGTATAACTTGTAAACAGGTTGAACTTCTATCAGTTTAGTTCTGCGGTGCTGAAATCAACATGGGATATGAATGTCCTATATTCTTACTAAAAAATACAGGTCTAACAAGATGCACTGTATTATTTCTCAAAATACTATTTCAAGTTATACTACTTGCTTTCTGTCTTTGATGGTTTGGTGATGACCCCTTCTGTTGATTTGAGAGTGTACAGTATCTGAAACATCCATTGTTTTACAGCTTCTTGCTTAACAAACAAAAAAACTAGAAAAGCACACCTGACATAAATTAGTTTTACTAAATAGAAGAATTGTCTCAGACATCAGAGGAGGTTAGCTGGGGTGAAATATAAATGGGCCTTCTGATAAAAACATTAAACACATACACATTCACACATGCACATTCTCTTCCTCCACTTTAACCAAACCCATTTCAGTGCTCTTTAGTGGGATAGAAATACCAACCAGCATTGATTGGGAGCTAAACAAAGCCCAGTTTACAAAATAAGAAGGTGTACACAACAATCTACTGTAAAATCTCTGAACTGAGAACAGAAGAAGGCATTGCAGAAAAATACCTAGGCAGGATGAGGCTAGCATATCCTGACTCACTAGCAAACCACAGCATAGTTGCAGGAAGAAGAGGGATAGCTTGTATTGTATATTTAGCCACAAATTTATAAACTCATTCATTCAATAAATATACATTGAGTGCACACCACATGCCCAAGTACAGTTCTAGGCCCTAGGGATGTATGAATTTACAAAGTCCATATCCTCATGGAGCTTATATTCTAGTGGAGGAAATCAGATAAAGAAACACATAACTGATGGGTACTCTGTGCTCTGAGAAACACTGGCAGACGAGGTCTTCAGATGATATTTTTAGGAGAAGATTTTATGAGCCCAGTTCTTGCATCTGCTCAAAACTAGAAAAGCATGAAAATCATTAACAGTGACATCTGCTTCTTGTGACTAAGAGCAAGCCTCTGCACATACCCCCCTTCACTAAAATCATATATAATACTGACCTCTCCCCTTACGTGTTCAGAAGTTTTTCAGAGATCTCTGAAATGCTGTCTCTTGTGCCGTAGTCCTCATTTTGTCCCACATCATACTTAACTCACACACAGAAAAGAGAAACATATAACTATATATATGACTGGTGAGAGTTAGTGCCATGGAAAAAATTGGCATGGAGTTTGGGGAGGGTACTGCTTTGTACAAGGGAGGCTCCGGAAAGGTCTCATAGGTGATCTTTGAGCAGAGAGCTGAAGGCAGTGAGGGGCGTGGACCCTGTAGACATGTAGGGAAAGAGAATTGCAAACAAAGACAACAGTAAGCACAGAGGCCCTGGGGTGAGTGCTCGGAAGAGCAGGGAGGCAGCGTAGCATGGTCAGGGGGAAAGTGGCAGGAGATGAGGACAGAATGGTGATGGTGCACAATGAGATGACCTGTGAGTAGGCTCTGGGTAGGTCAAGTAGCACCTTGAAGGACAGACGATTTAGAGCATGACTATGCTGTGTGGAAAAGACACTCAGGGGACGGGGTGGAAGCAGAAGGAAGAATAGAGGACTCTTAACAATCATCTATAGAAGAGATGATTGTGGCTTGGATATGGTGTTGACAACGGAGGAGGGGAGAAATGTTAGGCACATTTTGAAGAAGCCTAAAGAATTTATTGTCAGATTGCATGCAGTGTCGAGAGAAGGATCGCTGTAAGGTTTCTGGTTGGTAAACTTGGAAAAACACAATTGGTACTTAACAGATATTGGGATGACTTCCACAGGACCAAGAATGTAGGGGTGGAAGTGACTTGATGGTGGACTTAAGTTTGAGATGCTCATTGGACATCCTGGTGGAGGTGTCAAATAGAGAACTGGATGTATGAGCCTGGAATTCAGGGAAGAGGTCCAGGCTGGGAACACCAATTTAAAGTCATCCAAATATAGATGCTGGAAAAGACTGAAGGCAGGAGGAGAAGGGGGCGACAGAGGATAAGATGGTTGGATGTCATTACCGACTCCATGGACATGAGTTTGAGCAAGCTCTGGGAGATAGTGAAGGACAGGGAAACCTGGCGTGCTGCAGTCCATGGGGTCACAAAGAGTCCAACACAACTGAGTGACTGAACTGAAATACAGACAACATTTAAATCCAAGACACTAGATGGGCTCAACTGAAAAGTGGATGTAGACAGAAGAGAATTCTAAAAGCTGAGCTTGAAATACTCTGTGGCTAGAATGCTGAGAGGTGGGGAAGAATCAGCAAAGAAAACAGAGAAAGGTGACTGGTGAAGATGGAGGATAACCAAGAAAGGTAATTATTTCATTAGCCAAGGAAAAATGCTTTATGGAAGGAGTAATGCATTGTGTCAATGCTGGTGATTGAAAGTAAGAATAAAACAAGGTAAGACTAGAACAGAGAATGACCACTGTGTTTGGCTTTCTGAAGGTCACTAGTTACCTTGACAAGAATGATGTCAGTGCAGCGATGAGGACTAAAACCTTATGGGAGTAGATTTGGGACAGATGGGAAGAAAATACCTAGCAAGGTCCTATGCTTATAGGAGTTTTACTGTCAGGATGAGAAGAAAAATAGGGAAGTACTTGGAGAGGAGTCTAGGTAAGGTTCTTTTTAATAGGAGATATTACAGTACATTTGTATATTGATGGATATGATCTAGAAGAAAGGGAAACACCAATGGTGCATGACAAAGAGGAGATAATGGCCCATATGTATCTTAGGTAAGCACCAAAATCTATTAGTAAATTCCACAATATAGATTTACAAATCCCTTGTCATCTCTTACAAGCTTATACAATTTTATGGAGAGACTAATAAGGAAAGCTGTGACCAACCTAGATAGCATATTAAAAAGCAGAGATATTACTTTGCCAACAAAGGTCCGTCTAGTCAAGGCTATGGTTTTTCCAGTAGTCATGTATGGATGTGAGAGTTGGATGGTGAAGAAAGCTGAGTGCCGAAGAATTGATGCTTTTGAACTGTGGTGTTGGAGAAGACTCTTGAGAGTCCCTTGGACTGCAAGGAGATACAACCAGTCCATTCTAAAGGAGATCAGCCCTGGGTGTTCATTGGAAGGACTGATGCTAAAGCTGAAACTCCAATACTTTGGCCACCTCATGTGAAGAGCTGACTCATTGGAAAAGACTCTGATGGTGGGAGGGATTAGGGGCAGGAGGAGAAGGGGACGACAGAGGATGAGATGGATGGATGACATCACCGACTCAATGGACATGAGTTTGGTGAACTCCGGGAGTTGGTGATGCACAGGGAGGCCTGGCGTGCTGTGATCATGGGGTCACATAGAGTCGGACACGACTGAGCGACTGAACTGAACTGAATGGGTTAGGGGTAGGACTGCTGCTGCTGCTAAGTCACCTCAGTCATGTCCAACTCTGTATGACCCCATAGACGGCAGCCCACCAGGCTCCCCCGTCCCCGGGATTCTCCAGGCAAGAACACTGGAGTGGGTTGCCATTTCCTTCTCCAATGCATGAAAGTGAAAAGTGAAAGGGAAGTCGCTCAGTGGTGTCTGACTCTTAGCGACCACATGGACTGTAGCCTACCAGACTCCTCCGTCCATGGGATTTTCCAGGGTAGGACTAGATGACTTCAAAGTCAGCTAACTAGCTGACACTGATTGTCTATATTCACAAGTCTAAATACATGTTCAAAATCAGGGGTAATAGTAACTTTATAAACAAGAAACATGAATAAATCAGAAGTAGCAAAAGTTTAGCACTCCCCTGTGCTTCCCTGGCTCAGTTGGTAAAGAATCTGCCTGCAATGTGGGAGACCTGGGTTCGATCACTGGGCTGGGAAGATTCTCTGGAGAAGAGCATGGCAACCCACTCCAGTATTCTTGCCTGGAGAATCCCCAAAGACAGAAGGAGCCTGGCAGGCTACAGTCCATAGGGTTGCAAAGAGTCAGACATGACTAAGTGACTAAGTACAGTGCTAACATAATCATTTTTCAAGTAAAGACAAAAGACAGTGATATTTTGCTGTAGGGTTTGTCTTACATTAAAGATGTATGACGATTTCAGGTCATTTACCACTCCATATTGTTGGTTCAGATTGAATTTAGAACCCTGAAGACATGAAGAAAGTAGCTTTTTCATGGCATTCCTACAGCACTGGTTTTGTTTCATGGTATCTTTGTGAGATTACGAACACAATCCAAAGTTGTAAATAGAGTATTTTAATGACCAGAGTGTTAGGGACCAACCTTATTTTGTCCTATCATGGGAGCCACAAGCCAAGCTGCTCTCTGTGTGCCACCCCTCTCCACCTCTGAATTATCTGACCCATCCTTTCAGTCAGGAAAGATCAAGAACAATTTCCTACAATTCTGAACCATGATGAGCTAGCACTTGATTCAATGGAACCTATACTTCCTAGATGTGTTAGCTGGGCCATTTGATGTTGCTAGAAATATATATTTCTATATATAAGCATATATGCTTAAGTGCCTCAACTGAAAGGCATTTATTCTAAGAAAAGGAAAAGTCTTACATAGGAAAGTAAGACAAGAAATAATTTAAACTGTATGTATCCAGGTCTCTTAAGACTATAATGCTGCTCAAGAACTAGACATTGTTTGAAATATTCCCTGTAAATATATGCCACTCACCCCTCAACAGCAAACTTCTGCTGCCTGATCTTTGAGTAGCTCTATCTCTGTTTCTTTCATTTCCAACAAAAGCACCTCTCAAATACTGCCCACTTTGCAGCTTCTGCATGGTTCTCCAGTCTGGGAGATTGTTCACTTCAGTATCTCTGTATTTTGGCCTATAACTCTTCTAACCACTGTCCATTCACCCCAAGATAAAGGCTATGATTTATTTTTCTGGGTTTCCATCTATATCATGGGCTGGTTCCTTGTGAACTGATTTTCAAATCCCAAATCTTCCCTGTCATTAAATGTTGTGGTTTCATGTATATCAATCCTGGTCTCTTTTCTTTTCTCTAGTACTTTGTTCCCCAGCTTATTTCATTCAGCCACACTGTTGGCTCTAATATCTATACCCCTGTGATTTCATCTGGATAACCGCTTCTCCTTCAGATGGGAGATCAAATATCACTTTCATTAAGAAGCCACATTCAACCAGTCCTCCTTTTCACTATGACTATGTCTTCCTTATAATCTTCTGTGACAGGGAAACATTTTGACATACTTACACATACTTGCCAGAGTGTCCAGGAGTTTCTGGCAGAGGCGTGGGTCGACAGTGGCCTGCCGTGGGGTCAGGAGCACTGAAACAACACTCCTGGGAGCCACGGGGTGTGCTAGCATAAGTCCTTTTGAAGGAAGTCACCATTACCGGCATTACCCCTACCATAGTTTGGCCTCAGCCAAACTACAGGGAGGGAACATCAATAGAATAATTGGATTAAAGATTTACTGAGCATGATGGCCTGGCCCATCAGAGCTAGACCCAAATTCCCCCAGGGTCAGTCCCTCCCATCAGGAAGCTTCCACAAGCCTCTTATCTTAATGCATCAGAGGGAAGACAGAATGAAAACCATAACCACAGAAAACTAACCAAACTGATTACATGGATCACAGCCTTGTCTAACTCAATGAAACTATGAGCCATGCCCTGTAGGGCTACCTAAGACGGATGGGTCATGGTGGAGAGTTCCAACAAAATGTGGTCTACTGGAGAAGGGAATGGCAAACTGCTTCAGTATTCTTGCCTTGAGAACCCCATGAACAGTGAAAGTGAAAGTGAAGTCACTCAGTCGTGTCCGACTCTTTGCAACCCCATGGACTGTAGCCCACCAGGCTTCTCCATTCAAGGAATTTTCTAGGCAAGGGTATTGGAGTGGGTTGCCATTTCCTTCTCCAGGGGATCTTCCCAACCCGAGGATTGAACCTGGGTCTACCGCATTGCGGGCAGACGCTTTACCGTCTGAGCCACCAGGGAAGCCCATGAACAGTACGGAAAGGCAAAAAGACATGACACTGAAAGATGAACTCCCCAGCTCGGTGGGTGCCCAATATGCTATTGGAGAAGAGTGGAGAAATAACTCCAGAAAGAAAGAAGAGATGGAGCCAAAGCAAAAACGATGCCCAGTTGTGGATGTGACTGGTGATGGAAGTAGTCCAATGCTGTAAAGAACAATATTGCATAGGAACCTGGAATGTCTATGAATCAAGGAAAATTGGAAGTGGTTAAACAGGAGATATCAAGAGTGAACATTGATATATTAGGAATCAGTATACATTCATCAGTATACAGGAATGGATGAATTTAATTCAGGTGATCATTATATGCGCTACTGTGGGCAAGAATCCCTTAGAAGAAATGGAGTAGCCATCATGGTCAGCAAAAGAGTCTGAATACAGTACCTGGGTGCAATCTTAAAAACAACAGAATGATCTCTGTTTGTTTCCAAGGCAGACCATTCAATACCACAATAATCCAAGTCTGTGCTCCAAACACTAATGCCAAAGAAACTGAAGTTGAATGGTTCTATGAAGATCTATAAGACCTTCTAGAACTAACACCAAAGAAAGACGTCCTTTTCATCATAGGGGACTGGAATGCAAAAGCAGGAAGTCAAGAGATAATCTGGAGTAACAGATAAGTTTGACCTTGGAGTACAGAATGAAGCAGGGAAAAGGCTAACAGTTTTTCCCAAGAGGCACTGGTTATGGCAAACACCCTCTTTCAAAAACACAAGAGAGGACTCTATGCATGAACACCACCAGATGGTCAGTATCGAAATCAGATGGGTTATACTCTTTGCAGCCAAAGATGGAGAAGCTCTATACAGTCACCAAAAACAAGATCGGGAGCTAATGTGGCTCAGATCATGAACTCCTTATTGCCCAATTCAGACTTAAATTGAAGAAACTAGGGAAAACCATTTGACTATTCAGTTATGACTTAAATCTCTTATGATTATACAGCAGAAGTGACACACAGATTCAAGGGATTAGATCTGATACACAGAGTGCCTGAAGAACTATGGGCAGAGGTTCATACATTGTACAAGAGGCAGTAATCAAAACCATCCCCAAGAAAAAGAAATGTAAAAAGGCAAAATGGTTTTCTGAGCATGCCTTACAAATAGTGGAGAAAAGAAGAGAAGCTAAAGGCA
Organism: Bos indicus; assembly: GCF_029378745.1. Lineage (NCBI taxonomy): Eukaryota > Metazoa > Chordata > Mammalia > Artiodactyla > Bovidae > Bos > Bos indicus. The sequence goes on along the minus strand of NC_091766.1, from coordinate 29,603,613 downwards.
AAAGAGGAAAGGAAAGATATATCCATCTGAATACAGAGTTCCAAAGAATAGCAGAGAAATAAGAAAGCCTTCCTAAGTGATCAATGCAAAGAAAGAGAGGAAAACAATAGACTGGGAAAGACTAGAGGTCTCTTCAAGAAAATCAGAGATACTAAGGAAACATTTCATGCTAAGAAGGGCTCGATAAAGGACAGAAACCATATGGACATACCAGAAGCAGAAGATATTAAGAAGAGGTGGCAAGAATACACAGAAGAACTATACAAGAAAGATTTTCATGACCTAGCTAGCCACGATGGTGTGATCACTCACCTAGATCCAGACATCCTGGAATGTGAAGTCAAGTGGGCCTTAGGAAGCATCACCATGAACAAAGCTAGTGGAGGTGAAGGAATTTCAGCTGAGCTCTTTCAAATCCTAAAAGATGATGCTGTGAAAGTGCTGTACTCAATATGCCAGCAAATTTGGAAATCTCATCAGTGTCCACAGGACTAGAAAAGGTCAGTTTTCATTCCAATCCTAAATAAAGACAAAGCCAAGGAATGTTCAAATTTCTACACAATTGCACTTATTTCATACGCTTGCAAAGAAATGCTCAGAATTCTCCAAGCTAGGCTTCAATAGTATGTGAACCAAGAACTCCTAGATGTTCAAGCTGTATTTGGAAAAGGCAGAGGAACCAGAGATCAAATTGCCAACGCCTGTTGCATCATAGATAAAGTAAGAGAATTCCATAAGAACATCTACTTCTGCTTCATTTACTATGCTAAATCCTGTGACTATGTGGATCACAACATGTGGGAAATTCTTCAAGAGATGGGACTATCAGATCACTTGACCTGCCTCCTAACCAAACTGATCACATGGATTACACACTTGTATAACTCAATGAAACTGTAGGCAGATCAAGAAGCAACAGTTAGAAGCAGACATGGAACAACAGAATGGTTCCAAATTGGGAGAGAAGTATGTCAAGGCTGTATATTGTCACCCTGCTTATTTAACTTATGTGCAGAATCCATCATGTGAAATGCCAGGCTGGATGAAGCACAAGCTAGAATCAAGATTGCTGGGAGAAATATCAATAAACTTAGATATTTTGATGACATCACCCTTATGGCAGAAAAAGAAGAGGAACTAAAGAGCTTTGTGAGGAAAATGAAAAGGAGAGTGAAAAAGCTGACTTAAAACTCAACACTCAGAAAACTAAGGTCATTGTCTCTGGGCCCACTTCATGGCAAATAGATAGGGAAACAATGGAAACAGTGACTTTATTTTCTTGGGCTCCAAAAGGGCTCCAAAATCACTGCAGATAGTGATGGCAGCCATGAAATTAAAAGATGCTTGCTCCTTAGAACAAAAGCTATGACAAACCTAGACAGCATGTTAAAAAGCAGAGGCATTACTTCGTTGACAGAGGTCCGTCTAGTCAAAGCTGTGGTTTTTCCAGTATTCATGTATGGACATGATAGTTGGACACGTAACGAAAGCTGAGTGCCGAAGAATTGATGCTTTTGAATTGTGGTGTTGGAGAAGACTCTTGAGAGTCCCTTGGACTGCAAGGAGATCCAACCAGTCCATCCTAAAGGAGATCAGTCCTGAGTGTTCATTGGAAGGACTGATGCTGAAGCTGAAACTCCAGTATTTTGGCCACCTGATGGAAAGAGCTGACTCACTGGAAAAGACCCTGATAATGGGAAAGACTGAAGGCAGGAGGAGAAGGGGATGACAGAGGATGAGACTGTTGGATGTCAACAGTGACTCAACATGAGTTTGAGCAAGCCCTGGGAGTTGGTGATGGACAGGGAACCCTGGCGTGCTACAGTACATGGGGTCGCAAAGAGTTGGACACGACTGAGCAACTGAACTGATAGGATACTTTGTCTTCTGCTTCTCTCACTAAACTGTAAGATTCAGGAGGGTAGAGCCTTCTCTGATTGAGTTAAGCATTGTGTTAGTAACCAGCTCCTTGCAGAGCATGGCACAGCAGCAGTAATTAATGAAATAATGAATCAACCTCTAATTTAGATGTTTTTCCCCAACAAACAGAGTTCATATGCTAAACAATCTCATAATCAAGCCCCCATGTCTGATTTACCAGTAATGATCAGGAAGTGGAGCCCTGTGAAATGAAACAAGGAATCTTCTCCATTCATTTCCTTTGGAAGGGGGTTTGGTGAGTGGTAGACCTGCACACTCTTTCCCAATACATTCTGTCATTTCTTTTCAGAGCTTAACTATGACCAGTTTTTCCTTGTAGGACTGAGTCAGAGTATAATACATAGTCACCATTGTGACTCCCATTAATACACCCCTGGGACATTAATGTATGTCAGTGATTCACTATACCTTATATCTTGTCAACAAAATGTATAAGAGGATAAATGTCATGTAAGAACACACAAGATAGAATACTGTTCTGTGTGTGCTTTGATTTCAGAATTTAGAGCTACTTAGACAACAGACAGGTTCCAAATAGGAAAAGGAGTACGTCAAGGCTGTATGTTGTCACCCTGCTTATTTAACTTATATGCAGAGTACATCATGAGAAACGCTAGACTGGAAGAAACACAAGCTGGAATCAAGATTGCTGGGAGAAATATCAATAACCTCAGATAATGCAGATGACACCACCCTTATGGCAGAAAGTGAAGAGGAACTAAAAAGCCTCTTGATGAAAGTGAAAGTGGAGAGTGAAAAAGTTGGCTTAAAGCTCAACATTCAGATAATGAAGATCATGGCATCCGGTCCCATCACTTCAGGGGAAATAGATGGGGAAACAGTGGAAACAGTGTCAGACTTTATTTTTGGGGGCTCCAAAATCACTGCAGATGGTGACTGCAGCCATGAAATTAAAAGATGCTTACTCCTTGGAAGGAAAGTTATGACCAACCTAGATAGCATATTCAAAAGCAGAGACATTACTTTGCCAACAAAGGTTCGTCTAGTCAAGGCTATGGTTTTTCCTGTGGTCACGTATGGATGTGAGAGTTGGACTGTGAAGAAGGCTGAGTGCCGAAGAATTGATGCTTTTGAACTGTGGTGTTGGAGAAACTCTTGAGAGTCCCTTGGACTGCAAGGAGATCCAACCAGTCCATTCTGAAGATCAACCCTGGGATTTCTTTGGAAGGAATGATGCTAAAGCTGAAACGCCAGTACTTTGGCCAACTCACGCGAAGAGTTGACTCATTGGGAAAGACTCTGATGCTGGGAGGGATTGGGGGCAGGAGGAAAAGGGGACGACAGAGGAGGAGATGGCTGGATGGCATCACTGACTCGATGGACGTGAGTCTCAGTGAACTCCGGGAGTTGGTGATGGACAGGGAGGCCTTGCGTGCTGCAATTCATGGGGCCTTAAAGAGTCAGACACGACTGAGCAACTGAACTGAACTGAGACAAAATAAGTGTTTATTTTGCTTAAAGAAATTCGACTGGAGTAGGTATGTCAATAGTCTAAGATTAAATAACATTTTTTTCCCCCTTAGAGCTGCAAATACTCTTTTCCCAGATTGTTGGGTTTAACACTATTCCTTTTTACTATGATAATCATTAAAATTTTGTTTTAGCTTTGTGTTGAGCTCTATCAGCATTTGTGAACTGATTAGAATAAAAACTGTATAATAACAAGCTAATAACTATAACTAACTCATAGTTGATAATTAGGAAAAACCCTTTCTCTTGCCTTTGTATGCTCTGTTATTGCTTTAATTTTCATTTTCAAGGTCATTTTCCCTCATAAACTCTCTGGAGCCACTTAGTTAAATACACTACATTACATAAAAGTAAAATAATTTAAATCCAAGTGTAACTAATTAATTTTATAGAAATGAATAATGATATTCATGTTTTTTTTTAACAAAATATTGTTGACAAATCAAAAGCAATATTTACTTTACTTGGCAGGGCTAAGGCTAATGGCATCTGGTCCCATCACTTCATGGGAAATAGATGGGGAAACAGTGTCAGACTTTATTTTTGGGGGCTCCAAAATCACTGCAGATGGTGATTGCAGCCATGAAATTAAAAGACGCTTACTCCTGGGAGGAAAGTTTTGACCAACTTAGATAGCATATTCAAAAGCAGAGATGTTACTTTGCTAACCAAGGTCCGTCTAGTCAAGGCTATGGTTTTTCCAGTAGTCGTGTAGGGATGTGAGAGTTAGACTGTGAAGAAAGCTGAGCATTGAAGAATTGATGCTTTTGAACTGTGGTGTTGGAGAAGACTCTTGAGAGTCCGTTGGACTGCAAGGAGATCCAACCAGTCCGTCCTAAAGGAGCTCAGTCCTGGGTGTTCATTGGAAGGACTGATGCTGAGGCTAAAACTCCAATAGTTTGGCCCCCTCATGTGAAGAGTTGACTCATTGGAAAAGACCCTGATGCTGGAAGGGATTGTGGGCAAAGGAGAAGGGGACGACAGAGGATGAGATGGCTGAATGGCATCACCGACTTGATGGACATGAGTTTGGGTAAACTCCGGGAGTTGGTGATGGACAGGGAGGCCTGGCATGCTGCGATTCATGGAGTCGCAAAGAGTCGGACATGACTGAGCGACTGAACTGAACTGAAGGCTAATTATTAATAAAATTAATGATATAAAGGGCTAAGGCTAAGTTTTGGTTTTTATACAAAAAGAATTAAAATTTAAACTGTAGTAACATTATATAGAATAAAAAATTTAAATCAACCAGAATATAACCCTCGTATATTACAGTGAAATAATTTGATAAACATGGGTATATAGAGATTAAACTTTAAACAGGTAAAATTTTATAAAAACTTTACATTAATTTTAAAAGCATGAACATTTTAAAATTTAATAGAAAAATAAATATTAATTGCTGAAACACAAGTACATGGTTTACTTTAGGAAAAAAGAATATAAAAAACCTAAAGAGACTGGACTTTATTTTAAAAGTTAAATTCTTAAACTTTAGACAGTATTTATCCCTGACCTGCTATGAAAGATGCTGACATTTGGACATCAGCACATTATAATGACCCTCTCCTTTCTTCTGGTAGTTCTAAGATTAAAGTGCCAAGGTTTATAAAACAGTATATTCTGTAATTATATCACCCCACTTAAAAAAATCTTGAGTCCATATTTCTATATACTGTTGTTGTTCAGTCTCTCAGTCGTGTCCAACTCTCGTGACCCCATGGACTGTAGCACGCCAGGCTTCCCTGTCCTTCATTATCTCCCAGAGTTTGTTCAGGTCATGTCCGTTAAGTTGGCTATGCTTTTATATATCTATTTCTCTATTAAGTTCCTTTTCTTAAAAAGACTGATACCACTACCTAGATTCAACCATAGTTTACATTTTTTCCATATGTGTTTTATCTTTGATTCTATATATACATTCTCTCTCTCACACTCACACACGCACATTTTTGCTGAATCATTTGAAAGTAAGTTATAGATACCATGACACTTCACCCTTCTAAAGACTGCCCAATTATTCCAGCATGTATTTCCTAATAAGAGCATTGTCCAGCATTACAAAAGTATAATCATTGCACCTAAGAAAATTAAAAATAATTCCCTAACATTTAATGTTCAGTCCATATTGTTCATCTGCAGAACCCTGGGGAAAAGTAATGATTAATGCAAAGGGTAATGGTTAAATGAATTGTTGAAATATCCAAAATCCAGACTACTGGGCACTTGGTTGGCATAGTTCAGTATTCACTAACTTTTAAAGATTTTCAAGACATATTATTACATTTAAAAAAATCTAGCTGCAGAGAAAATTATATAGTAAAATTCCACGTGTGTGAAACACCAAATTTATATATTTCATATGTATATAGCCTAGGAAAATGTATAAGAATAAGTTTAAAACACTAAACATGATTCCTTTTGAAGTGGGGAATGGACATGTCTTGAAATTCTCTCAGCCAAAGCTGCTGTATCGCAGTAGAGATTGACCTCTCTTCGGGTTTACCTTTTAAGTCCCAATCATAGATAAGGAGATCTAGTTATGTTTGCCTGAACTGTTTCACATTACTTAGACAATATTGATAATAAAAATTAGTCTTTCGCTGTGACACGACCATCAGTAAAAAGCTGTCTTGGAGTACTTCGAGTACACTTGCAACTAAAACATTCTCACTCTCTGAGCACTAGAACTACTTGTATTTTTATTGGAAAAAAAAAAAAAAAAAAACCTGTAGCAACATTTTGAAAGAAAATCATTGACACATAGGCTATTACTTGTTTTATCCCTTTCAACTCAATACCCTAGGTTAGATAATAACTAACAGAACTTAAAAGTAAACCAGATCCACAGTAGCTATGAAATAGTGTCTAAAGTGGTCAAGTTGAAAAGAAAGTCATAGAATTTTCAAACTTTCTATGAAGTATTTTAGAGATTATGTAATGCAACCCCCATATTTTAAAGATGCATAAGCAATGTCTCAGAAGATGAAATAAATTGTGTGAAGTCAAAATGGATTACTATTAATAGAAGCAAAATAAAATGTGATTTAGTTACCTGCCCCCCTAATCTAATCCTATTCCTAAACTGCCTAACGAATCATCAGTAGACTTTGATTGCTTTGAGTGGGCATTTTAAACTTGGAAAGTATGATTTTGGGGGGTAATTACATTGTACTGAATGGGTGTAATAACTGACACTATATCAACGTAATGTGCATTTTTTATAAATAAAACATCATAGGTAAATCTGTATAGATTTATACAGTTATCTCTTGGTATCCACAGGGGACTGGCTCCAGGGCTCCCGGGGCTATCATAATCTGAGATGCTCAAGAGCCTTACATACAATAGTGTAGCATTTACATATAACCTATGCACATCTTCTTGTATACTTTAAATAACCTCTAGATTACTTATTAATATCACATACAATGGAACAGAAATAAACCCACATACCTATGGTCAATTAACCAATGAATACAGAGTGGAGAAAATACAGCCTGTCAATAAGTAGTGCTGGGAAAACTGGAGAGCTAGATGTAACAGAATGTAATGAGAACATTCTCTAACACCATATAGAAAAATAAGCTCCAAATGGATTGAAGGTCTTAATGTAAGACAAGATACCATAAAATTCTTAGACGAAAATACAGGCAGAATACTCTGACATACATCTCAACAGTATCTTTTTGGATCTACCTCCTAGAGTGGTGAAAATAAACACAAAAATAAACAAATGGCACCCAATTAAACTGCAAAGCTTTTACATACCAAAGGAAAGCATAAAACAAAATGAAAAGACAACCTACAGAATGGGAGAAAATATTTACAAACATGACCAACAAGAAATGAATCGCTAATATATACAAACAGTTCATACAGCTGAATTAAAAAAAAAAAAAAAGCCTATCCAAAAAATGGGCAGATCTAAATTGACATCTCTCTAAACAAGACATACAGATGGCCAAAAAGTACAGGAAAAAGGCTGAATGTTGCTAATTATAGAGAAATACACATCAAATCTACAGTGAGGTATCACCTTACACCAGTCAGAATGGATATCATCAAAGAGTCTATAAACAATAAATGTTGGAGAGGGTGTGGAGAAAAGGGAACCCTTCTACACTGTTGATGGGAATGTAAATTGGTATAGCCACTATGGAGAACACCGAAATCTCCTTAAGAAACTAAAAAATAGAATGACCATATGACCTAGCAATCCAACTCCTGAGCACATATCCAGAGAAAACAATACTTTGAAAAGATACATGTACCCCAATGTTCACTGCAGCACTGTTTACAGTAGCCAAGACATAGAAGCAAACCTAAATGTCCTTTGACAGAGGAAAGGATAAAGTTGTAGTATATGTACACAGTGGAATATTGCTCAGCCATAAGAAAGAATTAATGTCATTTGCAGCAACAGGCTTCCCTTGTGGCTCAGCTGGTAAAGAATCCACCTGCAATGTGGGAGACCTAGGTTTGATCTCTGGGTTGGGAAGATCCCCTGGAGAAGGGAAAGGCTTACTTACTCTAGTATCCTGGCCTGGAGAATTCCATGGACTGTATAGGCCAAAGAGTTCCAAAGGGGTTCCAAAGAGTCGGACACGACTGAGTGACTTTCACTTTCACTTTTCATGGTCCTAGAGATGATCATACTAAGTGAAGTATGTCATACAGAGAAAAACTGATACCACCTATCACTTATATGTGGAATCTAAAAAATGATACAGATGAATTTATTTTAGAAAACAGACTCACAGATTTTGAAAACAAACTTGCTGTTACCAAAGGGAAAAGGTAGAGGGAAGGGATAAATTAGGAGGTTGGGACTGACATATACAATACTATATATAAAACAGATAATCAACAGTGACCTATGTATAGCACAGGGAACTCTACCCAATACTCTGCAATAATCTATACAGGAAAAGATTCTGAAAAAGAACAGATACATGCATATGTATAACTAAATCACTTTGCTGTACATCTGAAACTAACACAACATTGTAAGTCAACTATAATATAAAAATTAATAAAAACTAATACGATGTAAATGCCATGTAAACAGTTGCCCAAACAAGATAAATGCAAGTTTTGCCTTTTGGAAATTTTTTTCCCAAATATTTTTGATCCACATTTGGCTAAATCCATGGATATGGAATACGCAGATGAAGGACTGACTGTAATTTCTTATATAAGACTTTGGCATCATCTATTATTCTATAAATATGCAGTTCTTAATATGAAAATTGCCATTTCATACTACTGCATCTGAACTTCTCAGCCTTAACATTTTACACTAACATATGAATATATATTTTCCATTTTGAAAAAACTGAAGTTGATTCCCACAAAGGTTAAGCAATTGAATCTAGGATCCATATTTCATGTTTTTTTCTTCTCATTTGATAATGAAGTGTAAGTTATCTTAGTGCCGTAAAGGGGCATAAATATTAAAAAAAAAAAAAAAAAAAAAAACCTTTGGTAAGCCAAAATACCTTTTTAGCTCTTCATTTTTGTGTGTGTGTGTGTTTTCATTTTTTCCTCTCAGATTATTGAGAAATGGAAATAGTCATGGGATAGAGATCCCAGGTTGGTTCAGCACCTGTTGTTTCTTGGTTGTCTCACTGAGAAACCAGTTTTCTGTTAATTGAAAATGTTCTTTGCTGTTGTAACTTTTGAGAATTCCTTTTTTAAGAAGGAAGGATACTATCATTATTTGGAGAGCAAGAAATAGGTGAAAGTGAAAGTCGCTCAGTCGTGTCTGACTCTTTGTGACCCCGTGACCTATACAGTCCATGGAATTCTCCAGGCAAGAATACTCGAGTGGATAGCCATTCCCTTCTCCACGCAATCTTCCCAACCCAGGGATCGAACCCAGGTCTCCCACTTTGCAGGCCGATTCTTTACCAGCTGAGTCACCAGGGAAGCCCTAGGAATAGGTAACACTGACTAACTGATGCCTTTACATCAACAGTTGTCAGTACTGAGACATTTGTCAAGACTCTCACTAAAATTATAGGTTCTTCTTGTTTTTGAGTAATATACTATGTCACATGAAATATTCTGATGGTTTTGAGGAACTTTGATCTTTTCAAACAGAAAAATTGATGAAGATTAGAAATATCACAGGCTAAATCTTGAATGCAAGTAAACAACACATGTAATTTCTGAGGCTACTTGAGCACCTAATAGCTATTCATGAGCATTGACTGAATGTGAGGCCCAATCAAGTGACTGTTTTAAGATGATTTAATTTTGAGGCTATACATGGTAACTGAATAAAGAACAAAAACACTACAGAACATAAAACTTACTGTATATCGTTGGGTTAAAAGCTACAAATTTAATGTATGACAAAGAGGTGACCTTTGTATTCTATGTAAAATGACCACTGCTTTGAAGAATCAAAGATGTAAATTTTTTACTATTAAGCTTTTAAAATAATCACTAAAATTTAATTTTATGTTAATAAGTGGTTGAATTACATGAGAGGAAATATGCTATTCTTGGTATGATCTTATTCCACATATTTTTATTCTAATTTTCATATATTTGCCATGATACAGGTATAGAAGCCCTCCCTACTACTTTATTTCTTCATGAGAAAAAAGTGTAATTTGTTTCTAGACTTGATAAAAATTGATAACATTCATTGAGAGCTTACATGATTAAAAGCAGAACATACTTCTTGAACTTTCTCATACAACTAACTTCTGTATGATGGCTTCAATCTTATAAAACAAATATTTGGGAATAACCCTGACAATAGGAGAAATGATAAAATAGTCAAAATTATATTTGGTAGGAATGTGTTAATATGATCTATCCATTAAAAAGCCACCTGAGTTAATACTAATAATTATGCATTAATTTTTTGGTGTATAGTTTTGATCAATTAGGAAGATCCAATAGCCACTTTCAGCTCCTTAAAAGTTTAAAGAATTGTCTGTTATAACCTGTTCAACTTATTATATTACTGAGAAAATTTACAGACATATTAAAATCAGTTTCACTTAAAAAAATTCAGTTTTCAAATGGAAAGGCTGATTTGAAGTAATTGACATTAAGTGCTGTATTGAGTAGCAAACCAGTGACTTCTTAATTGACATTAAACAGGAAGAAGTTTGTGAAGTGATATTAAATTAACATTTACATTAAATTAATAAAAATAGTTTGGAGGAAGAGAAAAGAACTTTCCCATTAGTGGGAATTTCCATTAATAGAGTTGATATTAAGTGAACTTGATAATAATAGGCAGGGGAAAAAGATGTCTGGCTGCTTGGAAATGAGAGAAAAATTAATGAGCAGAGAAGAAACTTCTAGAAACAGCATCAGCTCCAAGACAGGTGACTTGTTTGGTTTTTCTTTGCTAAACAGTTCATGCTAATTTTTAACCATCTAACTAATGAAAATCAAAGATCTGTTCAATAGTCCAGAGACAATTTATTATAAACCATAGTTTTCAAATGCTGATTACCATGTTTTTCAAAAAGCTAGTTCACAATTTTTTTTTTTTCAAGAGGAAATGGAAATTGGATATTTTCAACAAGCATGATTTAATAGAAGAATCTTAATGACTAGCCAGTCCTGTGATATTTGTCCCTTAAGCTTTCTTTATGAGCAGCTGGCTAAACTATAAAGTCTCAGATGTTTACTGACTATGGTATTTCATTACTGAACTATATATTCCATCAGTATATTTAGGTGTTATTACCTCAATGAAGAGGAAAAAGTAGAGAGAATTATGTTCACCCCAATGCTGTTGTTGCCTTACGGTGAAGAGTATGTCCAGAGGTTTTGCAGATCTAATACAATTATGCTTCAAATTGCTATCAACAGCACTAGGATCATACGGTAGAAATGATAGATAAATAGATCATCCCAGTTATTGACAGTTTGAGCATACTGCTCATTTCCCAAAAGAGAACTTTCAAAATGCCAGATACTCATTTTGATAGGACTCAGCCAATCAGATATATCACCCTTAATTTTTGCTTCTGGAGCTAACAACACAACACTGGACAGGAGAAAACTTTTTGGGGGTTTTGGCGAAGTTATCAACACCTGTTTCCTAGGATGGCGGTATGGGTGGAGCAGGCTGGGGTGTGCAGCTTCTAGTCGCCTGTGTTGGTGTTGATGGCACAAGTTCTAGAGAACTGTGGCCAGTGGTGGCGGTGACAGCGTTTCCATTGCACTGGGCCAGTGGCATGTTAGGGTTCTGGCCCTGGCTGTACGCCTTCCCTCTGTTCTGAGCCAGGCTGTCTAGTACTCCCAGCAAGCCATTGCAATCTTTACCTTTTCCCTCAAATAAGCCTGAGCTAGTCTCTGTTGATCGCAAATAAGAACCTTACTGATACAAGTAACTTGCATTTAATTATATGGGAACATAATATATGGTGGGTATTTAATAAATATTTTTTAAGTGAATTGAAAATGTGAATAAGACTTGATTCTCAAATATAAATTTATCTTATCTTGACACCATTGTCACTGCTAATAAATGAAACGTCTTGAGGAAATGTATAAGCTGTCCTTGAAATACCTCTACAATGACAGGCAGCTTTTTGAGTGTTCTCAGTGAGAATGGCATGGAAAGCTGTAGCAATTCTGCTATGAGGAGTGATCCCTTCGGAACTCTTGTGATCTGCCTGTAGGGTCATGTGTGCAAAAGCAGATTTGGGGGTGATAAGAATCTGTTACCCCTCATGGGGTACTACATTTTTACAAGTGATTTTAACAGCGCTACTTTAAAATATGCCTAACGTACTAGTCTTAATTTCTACTTTATCAAAAATGTATACAATAAAGAGGACCTTATCTATAAGCAATGAAACACATATTAAAAAGTATCATTTGTCCTTTTTCTCATGGTTCACATTGTCACAAGAAACTTGTCACTAAAATTACGATCTCATATTATGTACTGACTGTTAAATTTTCTGCTTTGAGTACAATTCTTCCCAGCCTGGTCATTTCATCCTCTTTACCTACTTTCTATTATTAAAACAAAAACAAAACACTGTTGTTTTTATAGCGGTTCCCCTGTTACTTTTAGTTACTAACTGGGAAGGACCTTGTCTTCCGAGATTTTTGCAGTATTTCCTCACAGGGCATGCAGTGCCTCTATCATATATGCTAATAGCCTCTTTTAGAACACGTTTGCTCATTACTGATGACCCTTTCGTTTTGAAGGGATACCATTTCATTATGCCATCAAGTAATCAATCTGAAAACCAGACAGGACAAAGAGTAAGTCCAATTAGTGCTGTATAACTATAGCTTTAAAAAGAGAAGAAATCAAGGAATATTAGAGCAATTAGGAGTCAGCTGCCACAGGGCGGGAACTGCAGTACAGAATGCGCAGTGCCTTAACTGGGAGAGGCTGGGTAATGAAGGTGCTGGCAGTGGCTGGTGGGACTAGAGGAGGCAGAAGGATGCTCCGAGGTGAGAATGTTTGGTTCTTCAAGATTTCAGTGTACTATTTCTTTTGCACTTCTCCCCACATTGGGTAAAAGGAAAGTCTTGACGGGGCTGTTTGCTCCAACTGTAAAATGGGACAAAAAGTCATTGGGATTTCGGATTTCATCTGGCTCCAGTCCATTTCCTATATGGAGGGTCATGGAAATTGGACATTTAAAAAAATGTTCACTCAGTTCTGCAGAGTATTGCTTAATTCATAGCCTAATTTTATAGAAGAGAAGGGAACTAAAAATATTTGAAATTCCAGGGGGCAATGCAGATTTCCCAGGTGTCCACGATTAAAATGAACTCTGTTCAGTGCTCTGCGATGGTGAATGTCAACTAAACAGTGCTGCAATTGTGAGCTGGTTTGATCTGGCTAGGGGGTTCTTTTCCAGCCACTTCAAATGGAAAAGGTCAGTTAATCACAGTGATTAAGAATCCTTTTGTATTAGCCTCCTTCAGCTTGGAAAGACCAATAGTTACAACTTCCAAGGTACAGCTTCTTCACAGAGACTATCATCAACCTTAACCAGGGATTATTACAAAATAAGTTTTCAGGTTTTGAGTCATAAGCATGCTTATCCTCACCTGATCTATGGAGAGTGATTTTACAATTATGTTTTTGGTATTCACTGTTAACAAAAAGAAAGGCCCTGAAAACTGAACAATCTATAATGGATTAATCACATTAAATCCACAAATATTCAGATTTCAATACCTGGGAAAGTTCAAGCATAGATGCTGTTCTGAAAAATGTACAGTGAATCCTACATCAACATCAGTCTGAATGATAGTAATTCTTTGTTGAAAGCAATTTTCTGTTGAGTGTATATGTATATGTGTGTCTGTTTAGTAAAACATAAATTGCAAGATTTCATTTTTTGCAAAAAATAAAAGCAGGTTTTGGGAAACATGAATCATTACATATTGAGGGCAGTGGAGTCTTGCACTTCTGACAGGCAGATTCAGCCTCTTCTCCCACCCTGCCAGTATCTGGAATACTCAGGTTATCCTCTCACAGTTTATGTTTACCTGCTTTGTTTTATCACCACGGACATACTATTATGTTTTCTCTAGTTAATAAATCTCACAAATAGAGCTCAGAAGTGTTTGTTCTGTTCCCTGTTTAATACCTGAACTGAGAAGGGGCATGACATACAAGTGGGAGCTCAAGAAATATTTATTGAACGAGAGAGGAAGAAGGAGCTACTAATTTTCCTATCAAGAGCTGACTTAAACAATGTACTACAGTTTCAGTTTTATCTACAGACATTGGAAGGGGAAGTGTGGATGTATAGACACATTTTTGACAACATTCACATATAGCCACTGGAACCAGGGGAATGAATGCGCTTGCCAAGGTAACATCTGTGTGTGACGTCCCCAGGACCACAGAATGTGTTTCAGTTATGAAGTGAGAGCAGAAATGGAGGCCATAGGATCCAGCAGCCCTGCTCCCGGGCCTGTATCTGGAAAAAACTGTAATTCAGAAGGACACATGCACCCCTGTGTTCACAGCAACACTGTTCACAGTGGCCAAGACATGGGAACAACCTAAATGTCCACTGACAGAGGACCGCATAAAGAAGACGTGGCGAATACATGCAGCAGAGCAGCATCCAGCCACAAAGAAGAGCGAAATAATGCCATCTGCAGCGACACGGACGCAACGAGATGATCATACGACGTGAAGTAGGTCAGAAAGAGACAAATACCATAGAATATCAAGTATATGTGGAATACCACTTATATAAGACACAAATAAACCTGTCTACAAAACAGAAGCAGACTCACGGACGCAGAGATCAGACTTGTGGTTGCCAGGAGGCGGGGTGGGGCGTGGATGGACTGGGAGTTTGGGGTTAGTAGATGCAAACTATGACATATAGATTGGGTGGACAAGGTCCTATATAGTATAGGGAACTATATTCAATATCCGGGGATGAACCATAATTGAAAAGAACATGAAAAAGAATGTGTATATGTGTATAACTGAATTATTTTGCTGTACAGCTGAGATTACACTGTAAATCAACTCTGCTTCAATTAAAAGAAAAAGCAACAGAAATTGCAGGCCACTCTCTAATAAGAGTATTGAGAACTACCACGGGCTGACAGAGCAAAGCAGAAATCCTTCAGATCTGACTCCCTCCACGCCCACCCCTTCCATCTTCTCCTGGCCTCCAGAAGCCTTGATCTAGGCAAGAGCTCTTTACTCCTTAGGTTTTTGTCTCTCTCCCTAGACTTGATTCCTTTGTTTTTCTAATTCATATGACAGGTACCATGCCACTAATATATTCTGATTTTTCCACATAAAAATAGATTTGACGTTTAAAAATTCCAATTCCAGTATTATGTGGGAAGAACTCTAATTGGCTCAAATTGGACCAGTTGGCTACCTTGGAAGAGTAATAAGCTCATTCGAGGGAGAGTCACATTGTGTTAACATTAGGATAATTAAATAATTTATCATCCAAATTGAGTGTTAAAATACTTAAATTAACTAGTTTTTGAAATAATGTTTACTAATCCACAAATTGGTTTTATTATAATGGCATGCCCTTAAAAAAAAAATCTCATTCAAAATTACCCAAAGAAGTAAATACTCTCCTGATATGACTTATATGTCTACAGTAAAGCAAAAAGGAAAATGGAATTTTATGTCACTTATTTGAACGTTAAAAAAAAATGACCATGTGGCTTTAGGTTCTAGTAATTATAGGCACTTAGTAAATAATTGCTGGATAAGAGATGAAGAAGAGTTAAATTTCAGTGAGCCTTTATTGCTTTGAGCTGCTAACTGGAGAACTCAACAATTACTATCAAATCTTCTATTTGAATAAGTCTGGATTCCAACATCCACCCAGCTGTAAAGTCTACTTTGAGAATTTGTCAACATTTCAGAAATCCTTGGAAGACAGAGAATAGATTTTGAAAGGTTCCCTATAACCAACGTGAGAGGCAGGGCTTCTTGATACTACAGCTAAATGTTTATCTTGTCTTCAAATGCTTTTTGTAGACTTCCATCCTGCAAACTACTGGATAACTGAGCCTTCCTAAAAAGTCCATCACCACCTCATTCCCCACTTACAAATTTTGTTTTGCTCTAAAGGGACTCCAGGAGTTGGTGGTGGACAGGGAGGCCTGGCGTGCTGCGGTTCATGGGGTCGCAAAGAGTCAGACACGACTGAGCGACTGAAGTGAACTGAAAGAGACTCCCACTGGAATCAATCATCTTTACTGATGATCTCAAATTATGCAAATATAGAGGACCACTTATACTATGCCATTTAATAATAAAACAGGGTCACTGACAATAAAACAAATATATGACTCTAGAGTGAATCCTGTACTGAGTTAGGAAAACGCTCTATAAAGCACTATTAGATTATCTGACAAAGTTAGAACACGACAGTAGATTCAAGTATTGTGTGTGCAGGCTAAGTCGCTTCAGTCATGTCCACTCTTTGTGACCCTATGGACTGTAGCCCACCAGGCTACATGTATTTTCCAGGCAAGAATACTGGAATGGGTTGCCATGCCCTCCTCTGGGGGATCTTCCCCACCCAGGGATCGAACCCAGGTCTCTTTACATTTCCTGCACTGGCAGGCAGGTTCTTTACCACTGGTGCCACCTGGGAAGCTCAAGTATTGTTCCCATTTATAAAATTAGTAACTACTGTAGTTATCCAAGATAATATCCCTAATCTTGGGAAATATACACTGTAATTTTACAGTAAAGAGCCATTTATGATAGTTTATTCACAAATCAGAAAAAAATAAAAGGTGGAGAGAGAGAGAGAGAATAATAAAGCCAATGCAGCAAAATAGTAACAATAAATTAATTGGGGAAAAGGTTATATACAGGTGTTAACTTAAAACAGTTTTATGTGGTAACTTTTTGTAAGTTTGAAATTATTTCCAACTTAGAAGTTTAAGAAGTATTTGACTACAGTAATGATACACCAAAACACAGCATTTCCAGTTTAGATCTATCCTGCTGAAGCTACTATCATACAAATTTTTAGTTTCTCTTTTGCTTTTCTAGAGAGAGTTTTCAATTTTGATCATCTTTCTGATTTAGTCATGTGCTAAATATCTAGAAATCTATTCACTGCCTGTGCCTTTCAAGTACAAAGTGGAGGTCACCATACCCATCTTGGCTTATTTTAATGCAGCTCTTCATAATGATACTTCATTAACAAGTGGGAAATCTTATACAAACAACAAACCTGGTGACTCAACTATTATAAACAAGGACTGTCTAGCATAAGCTGAATGTAGAGATACTGCAATTAACAGGAAGGCTCCTGTGAAAGCCATGGAGATAGAACTAGAGGAAAGTGATTCCTCCAACAGGGATGATGTGAAACAATCCCAAATATTTCACTCCAGATGATGAAGGTAGGGAAGGCATTAATGGTTAAAACGTCAATGCCAAGTAGTCCCACTCCGGAAAACAGTTTTAAAATAGAGTTATGCCATTTAGACAGTTGAGGGTCAGGAGAGATTAATACTTGAAACATCTGCTGGCAGTTTATATGCATTCTTTTTAAAAGCAGTAAAAATATTATGTTACACTGTCAGAAACAGATGAAAGATGACAGTTTATAGTTTGTTGTTACCATTGGTGTAATTCCTTCATATTTCTATCTCAGTGACATTCAGTTTCATTTCTTTTTATTTTTTTTCTCTTGTGAAGTTGTAGAAGCTAAATAAGCTGTCATGTGTCAAATATAGAGAAGTCTTTATTTCTTCTTCTGGAGAGATGAAAGATTACTTAGGATACACTCTCATTATATATTGTAAAATTGTAGGGTTTTGCCTTCAATTTTGCAATGGTTAAAGCAGTGCCTTACGTCAGTTTGTTCTCAGTCAAGCCAAAGAATTTTAGGATAGCTGTTACCCTACTAGGAACAGTCTGTCTAGAATGGTGTCACCTGCCTAATGAACAGATAATTAGGAAACATATCAGAAAGGTGGTCTATTTGTATTTTGTAGCCCCAGGATGAATAGTATGAGGGCCTCCTGCCTCCCTCCTCATTAATTTCAATCGTTTTTAGTGCTTTGTCTGTACCAGACACTGCAGTAAGTTTTACGTCTATTTTCACGTTTTATTATCCTTTTCCAAAACTGTGGGGTAGGTATCACTTCCATTTAATAGAAGAGAAAAATGACACTGAATTGTGAAACATTTACTTTAAATGCAAATAATGAGAACAAAATGTTGGCAGAACCAGAGTTGATCTAAAGGTCTGACTCTCAAGTCCTAGGCTTAAAAACCACAGTAATACTCTACCTTCCAATGACTCATGACCTTGATTCCTGGATGAGCAATTTCCTTTTTAAAATGCATTTAAAGGGGCTGCATTTGCCCTTTGCCAGTATCTGGAATACATTTGGACACCTTTACAGGTGTCTTTCAGGTGTGTGTTAACTATCCTGATTGCAGCAAGTCCACCTGTTCTCCCAGTCTGAATAATTACTTAGAAGCCTTACTTCACTAGAAATGGGTTTATTTCTAATGCATTCTACTCTTGAAAAATTCTGAATTTAAGAATGACTTTACAGTGTATTAAGTTCAAATGTGTCTCTGTAACTAATTTCTAACCATCTGTCCATATCTATCTTTCTCCAAAGAAGACATACAGATGGCTAACAAACACATGAAAAGATGCTCAATATCACTCGTTATCAGAGAAATGCAAATCAAAACCTCTATGAGGTACCATCTCACGCCAGTCAGAATGGCTGCGATCCAAAAGTCTACAAGCAATAAATGCTGGAGAGGGTGTGGAGAAAAGGGAACTCTCTTACACTGTTGGTGGGAATGCAAACTAGTACAGCCACTATGGAGAACACTGTGGAGATTCCTTAAAAAATTGGAAATAGAACTGCCTTATGATCCAGCAATCCCACTGCTGGGCATACACACTGAGGAAACCAGAAGGGAAAGAGACACGTGTACCCCAATGTTCATCGCAGCACTGTTTATAATAGCCAGGACATGGAAGCAACCTAGATGCCCATCAGCAGATGAATGGATAAGAAAGCTGTGGTACATATACACAATGGAGTATTACTCAGCCATTAAAAAGAATACATTTGAATCTGTTCTAATGAGATGGATGAAACTGGAACCTATTATACAGAGTGAAGTAAGCCAGAAGGAAAAATACCAATACAGTATACTAACGCATATATATGGAATTTAGAAAGATGGTAATAATAACCCTGTGTACGAGACTGCAAAAGAGACACGGATGTATAGATCAGTCTTATGGACTCTGTGGGAGAGGGAGAGGGTGGGGAGATTTGGGAGAATAGCATTGAAACATGTATAATATCATGTATGAAACGAGATGCCAGTCCAGGTTCGATGCACGGTACTGGATGCTTGGGGCTGGTACACTGGGACGACCCAGAGGGAGGGTAGGGGAGGGAGGAGGGTTCAGGATGGGGAACGCGGGTATACCTGTGGCGGATTCATTTCGATATTTGACAAAACTAATACAATATTGTAAAGTTTAAAAATAAAATAAAATTTTAAAAAAATGTTAAAAAAATAAATAAAATAAAAATTGAACAGAATTATTCTTCCATTTGATAAATTATCAAACATCTTAAAGATAGGGACATTTTGTGCTAATTTTTTTTTTTTCTTTTCAATTCTCAGACCATTGGCTGCCTATCTGGTTCCATTGAAGAAATCTCATTTTTTTCCCCCCAGAAAGGTGGAGATTTAAGAAAACAATTTTAATATTTACCATTTTCTGAGATCAACTTGGGTTTTTCTTTTAATTCTAGCAGTCTCTTTCAGGGATTTCTGCTTCAATTGACCCCAGATCCTTAAAAACTTTCTTGGCTCTTCTCTCCCTTCTCATGAGTTAGAATCATACTGACAGACCAAGCATACATTTAGATATTAGCTTGCTACCTTGGTCCTTTGTCCACAGTGGGTCTTACATCAGCTTTGTGAAGTGGTTAATTTCGAGCTGTTGGTTTTCTGTAAGTCTTCTAACTCGAGTGGTATCACTTTACAGAGTTCTTTCTATATGCAGTTCTTGCAGTAATCCTCAGAAGAGGATGCAACTGCTCCCAATAAATGTGCTTTCCTTTCTTCTATTCTAAACTGAAGTTTAAAGCAGTTATGTAATTGCTCAACACAGTGTAATCCAATTTTCAATATCAGATCTTTGGATTCCAAAACTTCTTCCCTTATTAGTTGTGCTTTTTTAAACTCCTTGAATCATTTTCTTAAATGAAGCCATAAGTGCAACTCAGTGTCTAAAAGAGATTAAGCCATCACTGAACAGTAAACAGGAGATACTTGTGCATAGCTGCTTCGTTGTGTCTGACTCTTTGCGACCCTATCGACTGTGGCCTGCCAGGCTCCTCTGTCCAAGAGGATTCTCCAGGCAAGAATACTGGAGTGGGTTGCCATGCCCATAAACTACAGGGTGTAGTTTGAGTTAAATTTATCACATTTACTATTCCAAAGTCAGTTAGTAAGGACAATGAAGCTTCTCTGGTGTGAACACAACTTTTGAATTGGTAGTTATGCTGAAATTATATAAGCATCATCTATATCAAATTGATTTTCTTATGATTTCCATATGTACCTATAGATAACATTTCTAATAGCTCACCTACTCTGAGGATACCCTTCAACTGAACTGATTCAATAGCTTCAAAATAGAATAGTAGGACTATTTTAAGTTCAGTCATTAAGACTAAGAAGTGCTCACATTCCTTATTCTGGAGAGATGTGACAGATTCCAAGTGTTCTTTCATCAGACCTCTTTGTCTTCAAATATTAACTCTTAGTCGAATAAGAGTTTGAACTTGTGCAAATTACTTAAGGAAACTGAGTTTAAAAAAGTTTATCAGTAAAACAGGCATTTTGTTAAGAGATCTCCAGATACTAGCCACTACTTTTAGATATAATCAATTTGAGCAAACTCCAGGCGATGGTGAAGGACGGAAATCTGGCATGCTGCAGTCCATGGGGTAGCAAAGAGTCCATCAGACACAACTGAGCCACTGAACAGCAATAATGTACCATATGATAGAGGCTCCCCAGGGGGTGCGAGTGGTAAAGAGGTCCTCTGCCAGTGCAGGAGACATAAGAGACATGGATTTGATCACTGGGTGAGGAGGATCCCCTGCAGGAGGATATGGCAATCCACTCCAGTATTCTTGCCAGGAGAATCCCATGGACAGAGGAGCCTGGCAGGCTGCAGTCCATGGGCTTGCAAAAAGTTGAACACAACTGAGCATACAGCATATAATAAAATACAGCTCTCTAAACTGTAAGTTATACATAAATGCATCTATAGTATCATCATGACTAAATATTGACCTGATAGCCAGGGAACTATTATGTCAGAATGAAACTGTTCCCCAAGCAGATCTACTTAAACCTTCCTGGGCATTATTTGAGTGGTATTAAGAACTAAAGTAGAGTATTTGATATCCAATTTTATAAGCACAAATATTCATTGAGCTGCAATTTCAAAAGGGCCAGTCCTGAGCTATTAACCACTCAATAAATAACACATTTACAAGTTCAGACATGTTTTCAGTATGGGAGATGAGGCTTTTATCCCAAAAGTGACTTAAAATAAGAGTGCAAGTCAACTCATATGTTAATATGTACTATGTGACAAGCTGTGCTTTTCCAGTTTTAATATGGATTAATATAGAAATGTGTTAACAGGTTTAAATCAAGTGCTTTCTGGAAAATCCAAAGTACCTATAGGATATAGTTTAAAACTGTATGATCATAATATATCTTGAGGTTAGAGAGTTTTCTTATTTATTAATATTCCTTTCAAAATTGACATGTGCTTCCCTCTCCCCCCCACCACTTTGTCACTAATAGGCTAGCTATTAATACATCTATTTGGTTTAACTGGATACATCTAACTTTTCTAAGCCTATTTCTTTATAGCAAAAACAATATTTGCTATATAGCAAATATTGATAACTTATCTGATTAGTAAATTATATTTATAATGTACTTAGCATTTCTTTATAACATGGTAAGTATTCATTAAATGATAACTGTTATCAATATTGTTTTTTTCTTATATTAGATATATGTTTCTATGTCTCAAAGTAGACAAATTAGAAACATTATTTGAAGAACAAAATTATGAAGGACACCACCATTCTGTTGCCTGATCAGAACCAAATATAATCAATTTTACTAGCTTAGAATTGAACTTATACAAATAAAGAGAGCTAACTGTGGGAAACTGGCTATAATTATATGCATGCAGATGGTTTTATAATTCAGAATATTGCCCATGTGGGAAACTGGTAGGTGAATAAAATAAGAACTTTAATGACTCGATTGCTTTTTATATGACTGCAGATTTGACTAATTTAAAATGTTTGGCTCTTGGAAGATTGAAGGGAGTAGAAATGCCTGGTCTAAGGCTAAATCAATTTTGCTGAAGTGAAAAAGTATGAGGGAAACAGCCTCCACATAGAAATATAAAATCCTCTAAGAAGCTTGCTTTTACCTGTTATGCAAATAACTTTTATAGGCAGTCTTGTAGGGATTGCCTATAGGGATCTTGTCTCTCTTATATTGTTATTTTAAATATTTCAAGATCACCAGAGGAATGCTTAATACCAGAGCTCGAAAAACAAGCACTCCTAAATAATAATCTAAAAATTAATATATTACAACATACTTTCATAAAATCAGTTTGTACAAAAACACATATTGAAATAAATGATCAGTCTCATTATCATTCAGGAGATATCTTGCTCAGCTGGAACTAAAGTTACTTCAAACTCACATACAGAAATCTCAGATAAATTATAAATATATGGGCACACACAAATTAAATAGAATATACTTTATAAGTGAGGTGCTAAAATTATTTTGGAGGGTACATCTGTATATTTTTATGACATACTGTGTCACTGCCTTTTCAAATTTGAGTAAATTACAGTTTGGAAACCATAATTACATTGGCTTGTGTTTGATGGTTGTGCTTTGTAATACTGAACCAATATTAATCAAGATTTCCTAAATTTATATCTCATTCCCGGTATGTCATGTTACCGCTTATGTGCTTTGGATAATTGTACTCATCTATGGCTTTTATTATGTGGATGGATGCCACTCCCTGAGTCCCATAGCTTTCATTCATCTTTCAGTATTCAGAGCATGATTTAAAATTCCCTTCATTCCCCTTTTGGCCAATACTTGTTTTTTAACTGAGTGATACTTTCACCTTTTTGTCCACCATCCTTCCTACTCATCAAAACCAGACTGAATTTTGCTGCAGAAGAAAGATGTGTTCAATAAAACTTTGCCAAGAAGATGGTTATTGATATGTCTTTGAAAGGCAGCTGCATTGCTTATATACCTTTGGGGACTGGAGTAGTGAGACTTAAATTGCTTGTGGTACTAAGCAAAAGCAAATCGGTTTCTCTGCAACTTAAAAATTTGAAATAAAGTAGTCTCTATGTCTTTCTCACATTTAAGAAAAGAGTTGTGAGTAAAGAAATGGTCCTTGGAGATGGTCTAAAGAATTGAGCTATCATTATGGAAATGCTATCCATAGGTTCACTGCAACACTTTATGGTGATAGTCTTAAGAAAGTAATTAGATTTACAGGTAACAAAGAAAAATAATTTACAGTCAGTTTTTAAGTCTTTTAAAAATTCCTGTGAAGATATCTTTGAAAATACCAACAGATACTTAAAATCCTTAGAAAGACCACCGTTGCTTCCTGTGAAATGTTTCGTTTTAGGAATATTTCACTTGATGGCTTTGATGAACTTGGCTATGCACTGAGATCTAAGGAAGCAATGTGTAAGTTTTTGGATTTATGTAAAGGAAAGTGAGTGACTTGTAAATACAGTAGGGACTCACTAAAAGTTCCCTACTTTTAGGGGAAGCGGGACAACTGAAATGCAGAGATGTGCCCCTTTGTTTTATCTAGTGAGAAATGTAAATTTCAAAATATGCTTTTGCAAATAGCAGTCACAGAAATTCTCCTTTAGTAGCCTAGTCTGACACATAAAAATGGCTTTGCTGAGGCTCTTCTGAACAGCTTTTTTGTTACGGTCGAAAAACATTCTTGGCATTGCACATTTCTTCATACTCCCTAACTAAAGAATTGTCACCTCAAATAAAAATGTGTTTATTGTAAACCAATCCAAACTGTTTTCAATATTACAAGTTTGTTTTCCTTTTTTATTCTTCTTTTCTCTCTGCTCTTGTGTTAACATGATGCATCTGTGATTTTTCACATTATTTTCATCATTATTGTCATCAATAAGAAAATGAATCTTATGGAGACATGACTTATCTCCACATTTTCGTCCCATGTGCTACATACATGGGAAGATACAAACAGATATGGTTGTGCAGTGTAGGAATTTACTCTCCTGCTTCTCAGGGGCCGGCGATGTCATATACTGTGCATACTAAAGCACTTCAGTCCTGTCCAAGTCCTTGCGACCCTATAGACCATAGCCCCCCAGGCTCCTCTGTCCATGGGATTCTCCAGTCAAGAATACTGGAGTGCATTGGCATTCTCTTCTCCAGGGGATCTTCCTGGTCCAGAGATTGAACCCACATCTCTTATGTTTCCCGCACTGGCAGGCAGGTTCTTTACCACTGGTGCCACTGGGGGAGTGGGGATTGGGGGAAGTTCTTAAATGCTACTCTTGCCTCCAGATTCTTGCCTCTCTCATGCCACCTTCTATAATATCACCAGACATACACTTGGTAAAGTTATATATATTTATAAATATATCTTCAATCCTCTTTCCATATCTCAATAGATGTGAGAGGAAATGCAAAAAGACCCAACAGGGAGTAAAGCCAGGCAGTCTTTGAAATTGAACTTGGAGTATGCTGTTCTACTACCATTCCTATCTACAGTCAGAGAACTGAAGCCTTACTGACTTAACGTGCTGAGAACAACCTCTATCCAGTCACTGGATGACAAATAAGCCTTGTAAACATGGGGGAAATCCCCAGGAAGCCAAAGTTAAAAATAACAGTAGTTATCATTATTTTAAAACTTCAACAGAGATGTCCCCAGTCTCACACAGTGTGTGTGAGATAGATCTCACAGTTTTAAACCAAGCAGGTTATTAGACAAAAAACAAAAACACAACCAACAACAAGAGCTTTGGGGGAGAATTCAGAATCAACAGTTGGTGCCATGTAGAATTTAAAATGTATAGTTTTGAAAAATTATAACCTATGCAAAGAATGAATAAAGTATTCATTTAAGGCTTGGGAAAAATACCCCCTCCCCCCAAAAGAAAAATTTACAGATTACTCCAACTATCTACAGATATTAGATTTAGCCGACAAAAACTCCAAAGTGGCTAATATAAATATGTGCAAAGAACTCTAAGAAAATTATGTTTAAGGAATTAAAAGAAAGCATGACATTAATACATCAACAAGCAGAGAATCTCAATATGGAGTTAAAAATTTTTTTTAAATGTAAACTGACATTGACATGTACAATAATAAAAGTGAAGTAGAGGGGTTCAATAGTAGATGGGATATGGATTAAAAGAGAATCTTATAAACTAGAAGATAAATAGAAATGATCCAGTTTGAAGAACAGAGAGGGAAAAAAATGGAAGAAAAATGAACAAAGTCTCAAAGACATATGAAACCACATTGAGTATACCAGTGTGTGTAACTAGAGATCAGAAGGAGAGAGAGAAACAAAGATTTGAAGAAACAATGGCTAACTTTCCAAATTTGATGCAAAAAATTAATCTATGTAGCCAGTAACCTCAACTAACCCAAAGTAGGAGAAATCAAACAAATCTATGCTTAGGTACATTATACTGTTGAAAGTAAAAGGCAAAGTAATAAATCTTAAAACCAGCAAGAGAAAAACAACTTATCACATACAATGGTGCATCCGTAAAGTTTAATGCCTGATTACGCAACTGAGGGCAGAAGCCAGAAGAGAGTGGAATAGCATATTTTAAGTGCTGAAAGAAAAAAGCTCTCGATCAAGAATTCTATAAAACAAAACTGTCCTTCAAAAATGAAGGCAAAATAGAGACAATCTGATTTAAAGAAACGTGGAATTAACTGCCCACAGTGCCATAATAAGTGGTATCTGAGAGAAGTTCTGAAGGAAGTGAGCTACATGTACATCTGGTAGCTCAGAATCCCTGGCAGTGGGAACTACTAGTTCAAAGTCCCCAAGGAAGGGTCGTGTTCACTTCATCTGAGGAACAGTAAAGGGACTAGTATATTTGGAGCAGAGTGAATGATTGGAAGAATAGAAGGGAATGGAATCAGAGAGAGAACGGTGGCCCGATCTTACAGGACATTTTTTGGTTACAGAAATATGATTTTTACTGGGAGAAATATGAAGAGATATTTGAAAGTTTTGAGGTGGCAGAGGGGAGATGTGGCCTGAACTGGTTTATGTTTTAATAGGATTTCTGAACACTATTAATATAAATAGTCTCAGAAAGAAGAGGGTTAAAGGATGAAGACCATAGGTACCATAGGTACCATAGGACCATATAGACCAAAGTACTATAGGACTCTATAGTACTTTAATTCAGGCAACACTTAATGATTCCTTAAATTGTGTGGTTACCACATAGCTTAAGAAATCATTGAGATTAAAAAAATGATTGGATTCTTGATATAATTTGAATGTAGAACAAATAGGATGTATTGATATCATGGCTGTGGGTTGTGAGAGAAACAAATAGGTCAAGAAAGACTGGAGATTTTTGCTGGAGTATTTAGAAATACTAAGATGTGAGATTATGGGAGGAATCACTGTGGGGAGGTATATAAAGAGCTACATTTTGGACAAATTAAGCTTGAGATGATTATTATATGTTTAGCTGAAGACATTAAATAGGCTATGGAATATACATACCTGTATTTCAGGAGGCAATGAATCGAGGCTAGAGATATAAATTAGGGGATCACCAGTATTTGGATAGTACTTAAAGCCATGGGACTGGACGAGATAATTGAGGATTAATTGTCCTAAAGAACACTTTACTATGAAGAGAAAAAAACTATGAGCAGGAGCCAGCAAGAAATAAGGAGGAGTTGCCAAAGAATTAGGTGGAAGATCAGGTGAGTTTGTATGCTTGAATCCAAGAAAGGAGAACATTTAAAGAGGAGGGTAATATTAATTGCCTGATGATGGGTCAAATGGGATGAGAACTGAAAATTGCTATACGATTTAGCAGTGTGGATATCTTTGGCAAAATAAAAGCAGTCATATGGCTTGATGGGGGCAAAATACTTAGGATGTGGGCTTAAGAAAGACTAAAAGAAATTGGAGATATCTAGTGTAAAGAAATATTTAAAGTTTATTATAATGGTAAAGGTTCTCCAGGCAAGATTACTGGAGTGGATTGCCATGCCCTCCTCCAGGGGATCTTCCCAACCCAGGGATCGAACCCACATCTCTTAGATCTCCTGCATTGTTCTTCACCACTGGTACGATGTTGGAAGCCATAATAATGAAGCGAAATGTAGTAAAAATGTAAAGCTATAGAATGTGCTCAAATTTAAGGTGTCACAACTTAAAACTGTTAAAAATTAAAACCAATTAAAATTTTAATTAAAATTGAAACCATTTTAAACAATTAAATTAATTTGAACAAATTAAAACCAGTAACCTATAACTGTTAGGTTATTATATATAAGCTTCATGGTCACCAAAAAGCAAAAAGCTATGATAGATAAAAGGTAATGAGAAAGGAATCTAAGCATACCACTAAAGAAAAGAATCAAACCACAAAACAAGAGAGTAAGAGAAAGGAAAAGGAAAAGAGAACTACAAAAGTCAGAAAACAGTTAATGAAATGGCACTGACTATGTAACTATGAGTAATTACTTGAAATGGACTAAATTCTCCAATCAGAAGACACTGAAGGGTGAAATGGATCAGAAAGCAAGGTATAGAACAACATATGCTGATATATGAAGAGATTGACTTCAGATGTTAGACATAGACAAACTGAAAGTAAAGAGATTGAAAAAAGATGTTCCATGCAAATGGAAAACAAAGGAAATGTGAGTAGCTATTCTTGTATCTACTTTTGTTTTATTGAGTACGCCAAAGCCTTTGACTGTGTGGATCACAACAAATTCTGGAAAATTCCTCAAGAGATGGGAATACCAGACCACCTGACCTGCCTCCTGAGAAATCTATATGCAGGTCAATAAGCAACAGTTAGAACTGGATATGGAACAAGAGACTGGTTCCAAATTGGGAAAGGAGTACAAGGCTGTATATTGTCACCATGCTTATTTAACTTACATGCAGAGTACATCATGAGAAACGCTGGGTTGGATGAAGCACAAGCTGATATGAAGATTGCCAGGAGAAATATCAATAACCTCAGATATGCAGATGACACCACCCTTATGGCAGAAGGTGAAGAAGAACTAAAGAGCCTCTTAATGAAAGTGAAAGAGGAAAGTGAAAAAGTTGGCTTAAAGCTCAACATTCAGAAAACTAAGATCATGGCATCCGGTCCCATCACTTCATGGCAAATAGATGGGGAAACAGTGGCTGACTTTATTTTTTGGGCTCCAAAATCACTGAAGATGGTGACTGCAGCCATGAAATTAAAAGATGCTTGCTCCTTGGAAGAAAAGTTATGACCAATCTAGACAGCATATTGAAAAGCAGAGACATTACTTTGCCATCCAAGGTCTGTCTAGTCAAAGCTATTGTTTTTCCGGTAGTCATGTATGGATGTGAGAGTTGGACTATAAAGAAAGCTGAGTGCCGAAGAATTGGTGCTTTTGAACTGTGGTGTTCAAAAACAGTGGTGTTGGAAAAGAGTCTTGAGAGTCCTTTGGATTGCAAGGAGATCCAACCAGTCCACCCTAAATAAAATCAGTCCTGAATATTTATTGGAAGGATTGATGCTGAAGCTGAAACTCCCAATACTTTAGCCACCTGATGTGAAGAACTGACTAATTGGAAAAGATCCTGATGTGGGGAAGTATTGAAGGTGGGAGGAGAAGGGGATGACAGAGGATGAGATGGTTGGATGGCATCACTGACTCGATGGATATGAGTTTGAGTAGGCTGTAGGAATTGGTGATGGAGAGGGAAGCCTGGCGTGCTGCAGTCCATGGGGTCGCAAAGAGTTGGATGCGACTGAACAGACTGACTGATTCTTGTATCAGTCAAAATAGACTTTGTTTTTCTCTTTTTGACTTACTTCACTCTGTATACTAGGCTCTAGGTTCATCCACCTCATTAGAACTTAGTCAAATGTGTTCCTTTTTATGACTAATATTCCATTGTATGTATGTACCAAATATTGTACACTAATGCATATATATGGATGAAATTATTTGCAGGGCAGCAATGGAGACACAGACATAGAGAACAGACTTGCGGTCATGGAGAGGGTAAGGAAGGACAGAGTGGGATGTATGGAGAGAGTAACATGGAAACTTATACTACCATATGTAAAATAGATAGCCAATGGGAATTTGCTATATGACTCAGGGAACTCAAACTGGGGCTCTGTAACAACCTAAAGGAACTCAAAGCTAGAGGACTCTGTAGAAACCTAGAGGGGGTGGGATGGGGAGGGAGGTGAGAGGGAGGTTCAAGAGGGAGGGGACATATGTATACCTATGGCTAATTCATATTGATGCTTGGCAGAAACCAACACAATATTGTACAGCAATTATCCTTCAATTAAAAATAAATTTAAAAGTTTCTTAAGAATGTTTCTAGGAAAAAAGGAAACAGAAAAAAAGATTGACTTTGAACAAAGACTGTATTGAGAGACAAAGAAGAGCATTACATAATGATAAAGGTGCCAATCCCATAAGAGGACATAATATTTACAAGTATTTATGGATCCAAAGGATTGATGCTGAAGCGGAAGCTCAATACTTTGGCCACCTGATGCAAAGAACTGACTCACTGGAAAAGACCCTGATGGTGGGAAAGATTGAAGGCAGAAGGAGAAGGGGATAGCAGAGGATGAGATGGTTGGATGGCATCACTGACTCGATGGACATGAGTTTGTTTTTTGTTTTGTTTTTTTAAATGGAAGCTAATTACTTTACAATATTGTGGTAGTTTTTGCCACCCATAAATCGGCCATGGGTGTACATGTGTTCCCCATCCTGAACTCCTCTCCCACCTTTTAATTTCATGGCTGCAGTCACCACCTGTACTGATTCTGGAGCCCAGAAAAAATAAAGTCTGACACTGTTTTCACTGTTTCCCCATCTATTTCCCATGAAGTGGTGGGACGGGATGCCATGATCTTCGTTTTCTGAATGTTGAGCTTTAAGCCAACTTTTTCACTCTCCACTTTCACTTTCATCAAGAGGCTTTTGAGTTCCTCTTCACTTTCTGCCATAAGGGTGGTGTCATCTGCATATCTGAGGTTATTGATATTTCTCCCAGCAATCTTGATTCCTGTTTGTGTTTCTTCCAGTCCAGCGTTTCTCATGATGTACTCTGCATATAAGTTGAATAAGCAGGGTGACAATATACAGCCTTGACACACTCCTTTTCCTATTTGGAACCAGTCTCTTGTTCCATGTCCAGTTCTAACTGTTGCTTCCTGACCTGCATACAAATTTCTCAAGAGGCAGATCAGGTGGTCTGGGATTCCCATCTCTTTTAGAATTTTCCACAGTTTATTGTGATCCACACAGTCAAAGGCTTTGGCATAGTCAATAAAGCAGAAATAGATGTTTTTCTGGAAATCTCTTGCTTTTTCCATGATCCAGCAGATATTGGCAATTTGATCTCTGGTTCCTCTGCCTTTTCTAAAACCAGCATTGACCAATTTTCCCAGCACCACTTGTTAAAAAATTGTCTCTTCTCCATTGTATATTCTTGCCTTCTTTGTCAAAGATAAGTTGGCCATAGGTATGTGGATTTATTCATGGGTTTTTTATTTTGTTCCATTGATCTGTATTTCTGTCTTTGTGCCAGAACTATACTGTCTTGATGACTGTAGCTTTGTAGTAGAGCCTGAAGTCAGGCAGGTTGATTCCTCCAGTTCCATTCTTCTTTCTCAAGATTGCTTTGGCTATTCAGGTTTTTTGTATTTCCATACAAATTGTGAAATTATTTGTTCTAGTTTTCTGAAAAATACCATTGGTAACTTGATAGGGATTGCTTTGAATCTATAGATTGCTTTGGGTTGTATACTCACTTTCACTATATTGATTCTTCCAATCCATGAGCATGGTATATTTCTCCATCTATTTGTGTCCTCTTTGATTTCTTCCATCAGTGTTTTTATAGTTTTCTATATATAGGTCTTTTGTTTCTTTAGGTAGCTTTATTCCTAAGTATTTAATTCTTTTCGTTGCAATGGTGAATGGAATTGTTTCCTTAATTTCTCTTTCTGTTTTCTCATTGTTAGTGTATAGGAATGAAAGGGATTTCTGTGTGTTAATTTTATATACTTCAACTTTTCTATATTCATTGATTAGCTCTAGTAATTTTCTGGTGGAGTCCTTAGGGTTTTCTATGTAGAGGATCATGTCATCTGCAAACAGTGAGAGTTTTACTTCTACTTTTCCATCTGGATTCCTTTTTTTAAATTTTTCTTCTCTGATTGGTGTGGCTAAAACTTTCAAAACTATGTTGAATAGTAGTGGTAAAAGTGGGCATCCTTATCTTGTTCCTGACTTAGGGGAAATGCTTTCAATTTTTTACCATTGAGGATAATGTTTGCTGTGGGTTTGTCATATATGGCTTTTATTATGTTGAGGTATGTTCCTTCTACACCTGCTTTCTGGAGGGTTTTTATCATAAATGGATGCTGAATTTTGTCAAAGGCTTTCTCTGCCTCTATTGAGATAATCAGATGGTTTTTATCTTTCAATTTGCTAATGTGGTGTATCACATTTATTTGTGAAGATTGAAGAATCCTTGCATCCCTGGGATAAAGCCCATTTGGTCATGATGTATGATCTTTTTAATATGTTGTTGGATTCTGTTTCCTAGAACTTTTGCATCTATGTTCATCAGTGATATTGGCCTGTAGTTTTCTTTTTTTGTGGCATCTTTGTCTGGTTTCAGTATTAGGGTGATGGTGACCTCATAGAATGAGTTTAGAAGTTTACCTTCCTCTGCAATTTTCTGGAAGAGTTTGAGTAGGTTAGGTGTTAGATCTTCTCTAAATTTTTGGTAGAATTCAGCTGTGAAGCCATCAGGTCCTAGGCTTTTGTTTGTTAGATTTCTGATTACAGTTTCGATTTCTGTGCTTGTGATGATTCTGTTAAGATTTTCTATTTCTTCCTGGTTCAGTTTTGGAAAGTTATACTTTTCTAAGAATTTGTCCATTTCTTCCAAATTGTCCATTTTATTGGCATATTGTTGCTGATAGTAGTCTCTAATGATCCTTTGTATTTCTGTGTTGTCTGTTGTGATTTCTCCATTTTTATTTCTAACTATGTTGATTTGATTCTTCTCCCTTTTTTTCTTGATGAGTCTGGCTAATGGTTTGTATATTTTATTTATCTTCCCAAAGAACCAGCTTTTAGCTTTATTGATTTTTGCTATTGTCTCCTTTGTTTCTTTTGCATTTATTTCTGGCAAAATTTTTATGATTTCTTTCCTTCTACTAACCCTGGGGTTCTTAATTTCTTCTTTTTCTAGTTGCTTAAGGTGTAGATTAGGTTATTTATTTGACTTTTCTCCTGTTTCTTGAGGCTTGTATTGCTATGAACCTTCCCCTTAGCACTGCTTTTACTGAATCCCATAGGTTTTGGGTTGTTGTATTTTCATTCATTTCTATGCATATTTTGATTTCTTTTTTGATTTCTTCTGTGATTTGTTGGTTATTCCGAAGTGTGTTATTTAGCCTCCATATGTTTGTATTTTTAATAGTTTTTTTCCTGTAGTTGACATCTAATCATACCACATTGTGATCAGAAAAGATGCTTGAGATGATTTCAGTTTTTTTGAATTTACCAATTTTTTTGAATTTATCAAATTTTGAAATTTACCAATTTCAATTTTTTTTATTTATAGCCCAGGATGTGATATCTCCTGGAGAAGATTCCATTGTGCACTTGAGAAAAAGGTGAAATCCATTGTTTGGGGGTGAAATGTCCTATAGATATCAATTAGGTCTAACCAGCCCATTGTATCATTTAAGTTTGTGTTTCCTTGCTAATTTTCTGTTTACTTGATTTATCCATAGGTGTGAGTGGGAATTAAAGTCTCCCACTATTAATGGTGTTACTGTTATCTTTCCCTTTCATACTTGTTAGCATTTGCTTTACATATTGTGATGCTCCTATGTTGGGTGCATATATATTTATAATTGTTCTATCTTCTTGGATTGATCCTTTGATCATTATGTAGTGTCCTTCTTTGTCCCCTTTCACGGCCTTTATTTCAAAGTCTATTTTATCTGATGTGAGTATTGCTACTCCTGCTTTCTTTGTTCTCCATTTGCGTGAAATATCTTTTTCCAGCCCTTCACTTTCAGTCTGTATGTGTCCCTTGGTTTGAGGTGGGTCTCTTGTAGACATCATATATAGGAGTCTTGTTTTTGTATCCATTCAGCCAGTCTTTGTCTTTTGGTTGGGGCATTCAACCTATTTACATTTAAGGTAATTAATGATAAGTATGATCTTGTGGCCATTTACTTTGTTGTTTTGGGTTCAAGTTTATAAACCATTTCTGTGTTTTCTGTCTAGAGAAGATCCTTTAGTATTTGTTGAAGAGCTGGTTTGGTGGTGCTGAATTCTCTTAGCTTTTGCTTGCCTGTAAAGCTTTTGATTTCTCTTTCGTATTTGAATGAGATCCTTGCTGGGTACAGTAATCTGGGTTGTAGGTTTTTTCTCTTTCACCACTTTAAGTATGTCCTGCCATTCCCTTTTGGCCTGAAGAGTTTCTATAGAGATCAGCTGCTTTCTTATGGGAATCCCCTTGTATGTTATTTGTTGTTTTTCCCTTGTTGCTTTTAATATTTGTTCTTTGTGTTTGATCTTCATTAATTTGATTAATATGTGTCTTGGGGTGTTTTGTCTTGGATTTATCTTGTTTGGGACTCTCTGGGTTTCTTGGACTAGGGTGGCTATTTCCTTCCCCATTTTAGGGAAGTTTTCAACTATTATCTCCTCAAGTATTTTCTCATGGCCTTTCTTTTTGTCTTCTTCTTCTGGGACTCCTATGATTCAAATGTTGGGACATTTAACATTGTCCCAGAGGTCTCTGAGATTGTCCTCATTTCTTTTAATTCTTTTTTCTTTTTTCCTCTCTGCTTCATTAATTTCCACCATTTTATCTTCCACCTCACTTATCCTATCTTCTGCCTCAGTTATTCTACTGTTGGTTCCCTCCAGAGTGTTTTTGATCTCAATTATTGCATTATGCATTATTGATTGGCTCTTTTTTATTTCTTCTAGGTCCTTGTTAAACTTTTCTTGCATCTTCTCAATCCTTGTCTCCAGACTATTTTTCTGTAACTCCATTTTGTTTTCAAGATTTTGGATCATTTTTACTATCATTATTCTGAATTCTTTTTCAGGTAGACTCTCTATCTCCTCCTCTTTGGTTTGGTGGGCTTTTATCATGTTCCTTTACCTGGTGAATATTTCTCTGCATTTTCATCTTGTTTAGATTGCTGTGTTTGGGGTGGGCTTTCTGTATGCTGGAAGTTTGTGGTTCCTCTTTATTGTGGAGGTTCCTCCCTGTGGGTGTGGTTGAATGAGTGGCTTGTCAAGGTTTCCTGGTTAGGGAAGCTTGCGTTGGTGTTCTGGTGGGTAGAGTTGGATCTCTTCTCTCTGGAGTGCAATGAAGTGTCCTGTAGTGAGTTTTGAGGTATCTATGGGTTTGATGTGACTTTTGGCCGCCTGTATTTGAATGTTCAGGGTTATGTTCCTGCATTGTTGGAGAATTAGCTTGGTATGTCTTGCTCTGAAACTTATTGGCTCTTGGGTGGAGCTTGGTTTCAGTGTAGGTATGGAGGCTTTTGGATGAGCCCTTGTTGATCAATGTTCCCTGGAGTCAGGAGTTTTCCGGTGTTCTCAAGTTTTGGATTTAAGCCTCCTGCCTCTGGCTTTCAGTCTTTTTCTTACAGTAGCCTTAAGACTTCTCCATTCATACAGCACCAATGATAAAACATCTAGGTTAATGGTGAAAAGATTCTCCACAATGAGGGACAACCAGAGAGGTTCACAGAGTTACATGGAGAAGAGAAGAGGGAGGAAGGAGATAGAGATGACCAGGAGGAGAAGAGGGGGAATCAAAAGGGGAGTGAACAATCTAGCCAGTAATAAATTCCCTATGTGCTCTCCACAGTCTGGAACACTCAGAGAGGTTCACGCAGTTACATAGATAGGAGAAGAGGGAGGAAGGAGATAGAGGTGACCAGGAGGACAGGAGGGGGAGTCAAAGGAGAGAGACCAATCTAGCCAGTAATTAGTTCCCTAAGTGTTCTCCACAGCCTGGAACACCCAAAGAGATTCACAAAGTAGAGAAGAAAAGGGGGAGGGAGGAGATAGAGGTGACCTGGGGGAGAAAAGGGAGAGTTAAAAGGTGAGAGAGCAATCAAGCCAGTAATCACACTCCTACGTAAAAATGGGTACTGAAATTGGATTCTTAAAGGTACAAAATTGATAACAAATACCAAAAAGCAAAGATTAAAAATCTAGAGTAGAGGTTAGACTCTCAAAAATACAATATTAAAAAAGCAATCACAAAAAGTATAAATATATATATATATATATATGAAATTTGGTTTAAAAATCAGGTCTTTTTTTTGCAAGATAATAGTAGGTTTAAGAATGAAAATTAAAGGAGTAATAACTTATAATTTAAAAAAATGAAAAATGATAATAGTAAAATATATCTAGGAATTTCTCTGGAGCTGTTGAGGGCAGTGTGGGGTCAGTTCAGTTTCAGATAGTTCCTTGTTTCAGGTTATACTTCTTCTCAAGGTCTATAGGCCCCTTCCAATGTAGTCAATGCTAACGACAGAGTTTTAATCTGTTGCACCTGTCACTTCCAAAGTAGTTCCCTCTTCTTTATTTTGGCTTCCTCTGTTTGCAAGTCTCTTCAGTGTCTTAATTTCTGCCCTGACAAAAGGGGGCAAAGGTGGTCATTTATTTAGACTCACTTGTTCAATTGTGCTGCAGGGAGGGAGGAACCCTGCAAACAAAGATCACTGGCGTGTGTGGGGAGTGCTTGCACTGTTTTGGCCACACTGGGTTTGCCCCCGCTCATGGCGTGTGTGCTTTCCCAGTCTACACTGCTCAGGTTCCAGGCTGCTCTGCAGGGGAACTGTCTAAAGCAGGCCCTGGGTTGCATGTACTTCCCAGGTCTAAGCTGCTCAGATTCAGGTTTTTGGGTATTCCACAAAGGCGCAGACCTGCTTGGGCCTGCGTTTTGTGCCCTTCCCAGGTCCGAGCAGCTCAGGTGACCAGATGGCTTGGCGAGCACACACTGCCCAGGTGGGCAGTGCATCTTATTACCTCCCCCGTCCCAGCAGCTTGGTGTCCTGGGTGTGCAGCAGGAATCTCAGGTGTGCTGTGTGTCTCCTCTGGAGAGCTGATCTCTGGCTGTGACCTTCCTGGCGGATGTCAACCATCCAGGATCCCAGGAAGAGTTTGTTAGCAACTGGGAGCCTGCTCACAGTTTGGTAGAGGATGCCGTCTCTGGGGCCGAGTTTGCCCCTCGTCTTCTGGCTCTGGCTGTTGCCCGCCTGCCTCCAGCAGGAGATGGGCCAGTTTGAAGCTGTCTAGCTCTCCTCTGATATTCGCTCAGTCCTTTGTTCTGTGAGTGGGCCCGGCAGTGCCTTAGGTTAGAGCTTTCCACGGGAAAGTTCTATCTTTCTTTTTTTCTTTTTTCTCTGGCTATCCCATAGTTTGGGTTGCTGTCTCACGTTAGCTCCCTCAGACTGTCCTCAGGGCATTCAGGCCCGGTCCTTACCCTGAGCAATGCAGCCTGCACCTCCCTGTTGAGCCCCCACTTGCTGGTGGTGGACGCGAGCGTCTGGGCTACTTCTCTGCTGGGAACTGCGGTTATACACGTAATCTGTGGGTTTTATTTATTTATTTTTTCCTCCTGGTTACGTTGCCCTCTGAGATTCCAAAACTCCCAACAGACCCACCGGTGATAGGGTTTCCTGGTGTTTGGAAACTTCTCCTCTTTTGTGACTCCCTCCCCAGGACGGGTCTCCATCCCTACCTCTTTTGTCTCTCTTTTTACCTTTTATATTTTGTCCTACCTCCTTTCGAAGATAATGGGCTGCCTTTGTGGGTGCCTGGTGTCCTCCGCCAGTGTTCAGAAGTTGTTTTGTGGTATTTTCTCAGTGTTCAAATGATATTTTGATGAATCTGGGGGGGGAGAAAGTGGTCTCCCTGTCCTATTCCTCTCCCATCTTCCATGTATTCTGGACATGAGTTTGAGCAAGCTCTGAGAGTTTTTGATGGACAGAGAAGCCTGACATGCTGCAACCATGGGGTCACAAAGAGCTGGACATGACTGAGCAACTGAACTGAACTGATGCATCTACAGTAGAAGCACCTAAATACAT
The DNA here is from genome assembly GCF_029378745.1 of Bos indicus. Taxonomy (NCBI): domain Eukaryota; kingdom Metazoa; phylum Chordata; class Mammalia; order Artiodactyla; family Bovidae; genus Bos; species Bos indicus. Next base: position 29,566,167 of record NC_091766.1, on the reverse strand, counting down.
AAAGCAAATATTAACAGACACAAAGTGAGAAATAAATAGCAATACCATAACAGTCGGGGATTTAATACACTATTTACAACAATGGATATTTCATCCAGACAGAAAATCAATAGGGGAGCACTGACCTTAAGATCATCTGGTCTGACTGTCATTTAATAGGCATATATGAAAGAGTCTATTTAAAAGCAGCAAAATAACACATTCTTATCAAGTGCACATAGAACATTTTCTGGGATAGATCAGGTGTTAGGCCCCAAAACAAGTCCTTAAACATTTATAAAACATTGCATCATATCAAGCATATTTTCAGATCATAGTGGTATGAAACTAAGAATCATTTACAAAAAAAAAAACAGAAAATTCACAAACATATGGAGATTAAATGATATGCTACTGAAGAATGAATCAGTGAAGAAGAGAGAAATCAAAAGAATACATTTCCCCAAATGAAAATAGAACATACAAAACATATGGAATGCAGCAAAAGCAAATCTAAGACAGAAGATTGTAGCAATAATTATCTTCCTCGAGAAACAAAAAAAAAATCTAAAAACATAAAACAAAACCTTAAATTTTACACTTCAAGGAACTAGAGGAAAAAAGAGCAAATAAAGCCCAAAGTTAGTAGTAGGAAAGGAATAAAGATCAGAGTGGAAATAAATGAAACGGAGAATAAAATAACAAGGATGAATAAAACCAAAAGCTGGTTCTTTGAAAAGATAAAATTGACAAGCCTGTACCTAGAGACTCACCAGGAGGAAAAAAAAAAAAAGAGAGAGGACTGAAGAAATAAAAGAAGAAATATTATAATTACTATAAAAATAAAAAGGATCATAGTAGACTTTTATGAACAAACTTGACAATCTAGAAGAAATGGAAACGTTATTAGAAACATACAATCTTCCAGACTGATCATAAAGGAATAGACCAATTACTAGTAACAAGACTGAATGAATTAGTTATCAAAAATCTCCTAACAAAGTCTAAGACCAGATGGTTTCATGGTGAATTCTAATAAACATTTAAAGTGTTGATACCAATTTTTATCTAACTCTACCAAAAAATAGAAGAGAAGGAAACACTTCCAAATTCATTTTACAAGCCCAGCATTACCTTGAAACTACTGTCAGACAAGGACACTACAAGAAAATTACAGGCCAATATTACAGATAAATATAGATGCAAAAGTCACCAATAAAATATTAGGAAGCCAAATTCAGCAATATGTTAAAAGGATCATACAGCATGATTAAATGGGATTTATTCCAGGGATGCAAGGATGCTTGAACATCTGCAAATCAACATATATACCACAAAAGCGGATGAAACCCACCTGATCATCTTAATAGATACAGAAAAACTCTTGACAAAATTCAACATCCATTTATGATAAAGAATATTTAACACAATGAGTTCAGAAAAAAAATACCTCAACATAATGAAGTGTATATATGATAACTAATAACATAGTGAAAGCCTTTTTTCTAAGATCAGAAACTAGACAAGGATGCCAACTCTCATCAGTTTTACTCTATTCAACATAGTATTGGAAGTCCTAGTCAAAGCAATTACCTAAGATAAAGAAATGGAAGGCATCCAAATTGGAAAGAAAGAAGTAAAGCCATCACTATTTGCAGATGACATGACATTATATATAACACCCTAAAAACTTCACCCCAAAGCTGTTAAAATCAATGAAAGATCAGTAAAACTGCAAGGTATAAACTCAATACACACAAATCTGTTCTTCTATATAATAACAAATTATCAGAGAAATTAAGAAAATAATCCCATTTACAATTACATCAAAGAGAATAAAATACCTAGAAATACATTTACTGGAGGATGTGAACAGCCTGTACACTGAACACTGTACTATACTGATGAAAGGAACTGAGGAGAGACACAAATAAATGATCAGATGTTATATGCTCATGGATTGGAAGAACTAATATTTTTAAAAATGTTCATACTACCCAGAACAATCCACAGAATCTGCAATTCCTATCAAAATTCCAATTGCATTTTTCACAGGAAGAGAATAAACAATCCTTAAATTTATATGGAACCAGAAAAGGCTGAATAGCCAAAGTAACCTTGAGAAAGAGATACAAAGCTAGATCACGTTTCCTGTTTTCATACTATATTACAAAGCCATAGTATATGGTACCAGCCTAAAAATAGACACAGATCAAAGCAACACAATAGAGCACCCCCAAATAAATCCATGTATATATGGATAAAAAAGATGTGGTATATACAGAGAATGAAATACTACTAAGTCACAAAGAAGAATGAAATCTTACCATTTAGGACAATATGGATAGATTTAAAGGCTTTATGTTAAGTGAAATAAGTCAAAGAAGGACCAATATTGTATAACCTCGCTTATATGTGGACTCTAAAAAACCCAAAAACAAGGTCATAGAGAATATAATAGTGGTTGCTTAAGGAGGGGCAGATAGAGGTAGGAAATATGGGTACGGGGGAAAGAGGTACCAATTTGCAAGTATAAAGAATTCATGGGGATGAAATGTACAGCATGGTGACAACACTTCATGACAAATATGACAAATACTGCTTATTTGAAAGCTGCTAAGAGAATAGACCTTAAAAATCCTTATCAGAAGAAAAAATATTTGTAAAGTTTTTATGGTAACAGATGTTTAATGAGACTGTGAGCACTTTACAATGTATACAAATGTTGAATCATTATGTTATACACCTGACACTAGTATTTCATATGTCAGTTTTACCTTAAAAGGGGGAAAAAGGAAATCAGAGCTATCTAGTACAAAGAATTTTTTTTGTGTGTGTGTGAAGGGAAGGAGAGAAATGGAGTGACAGCTGGCAACAGGTGGGGAGTGAGGTTTATAGAGAGATGTTTTTAATGGCAAAAATAACACATGTGATTGCTACTGGTAATAATTCAGTAGAGGGAGAAAAACCTACTGATTGCTGCAGCCATCCTCTTGAATTGATGAGAAGGGATGGGAGGTCTGTAAGTTTTGGACTGGTCTGACCAAAGAGTGGGGACACTTAATACACATTCACACGAATGACCACAGAATATGTGGGTGCAGATGTCAGTAGGTTGGAGAGTTCTTCTGTCACCATCCTCTGCAATAATGATCACTTTTTCTGATCAAGAAAATCCTTGGGTCTATGTATTCTTTCTGATCAGTACTACCAATATTATCCTTAGAAATAAAATTAATTTATTGTACAAGTCATCTTCTTTCATCAGTAGGCTGTAGGTGTACCCATATTTTCTCTATGAGAAAAATGCACACTGTCTTTGATGGTTATTTCCCTTGATACACACAGGCCCCCTTTGTCCTTATTTACAAGTTTATGACAATTTTCTAGGTGGTTTAGCTATCCAAAATATGACCATCTAATAAGCAGAATGTTACAATGCCATTATTTGTATGTTAGTGAAGTGAAAGTCGCTCAATTGTGTCTGACTATTTGTGACCCCCACAGACTATACAGTCCATGGAATTCTCCAGGACAGAATACTGGAGTGGGTAGCCTTTCCCTTCTCCAGGGAATCTTCCCAACCTAGGGATCAAACCCAGGTCTCCCGCATTACAGGCAGATTCTTTACCAGCTGAACCACAAGGGAAGCCCAGTATTTGTTTAATGCTGCGTGGTTCACATATTTTTTTCTTTTACTATTGCTATTTTATAGAGTAGGAAACCAAAAAAGTAGCATGTCCAAGATACAAAACAAAACAAAAAGACACTAGAAGCTGGTGAATCCAGGATTCAAATCAGATAGTCTGATTTCAAGAGTTATCAGGATATACTATACTAGGGGCCAGAATCCCATAATTCCCATTTACTTGTAAACAAACTCTAATTTTAAAGTAAGTTTTCTGATTCAGGGAGGAAAAGCACAATTTATTTACAACAGTAAGTTTTAGCTTTTAGCAAGTTTACCAAAAATTTGTGAAATAAAAACACTACCAACAGAGTTATGTGTGGTAAATTTGAGTAGATTTTTTTTGTCCAAAATGCAGTGTGTGTGTTTAAGAGGCTTTTGCTGTTTTTGCTGTGTCAAAATCATTATAGGATGATTGCTATTACAGTATTCTTCAGGAATATTTTACCAGCTAACAGTATTCTGATGACAGAGATGACATTTACAAAGTAAAAACAAAGAACAGATGTCAAGTAACTCTGTGGTAGAGTGGAATTTAGAACTAGAGTCTTAGTACATTTCCCCGAGTCCAGTCATGGAAAACGAAGCATGTTCTCGTGAAACTGCAGCTGAAACTGAGAATTCCTCACAACACAGTGTGTTCACTGCCAAACCAGAGAGATCAGAATTCTTCGTTTCAGGGCACAGTGGTAAACTCCGCAGGCTCCAGATTTTGTGTCACAGTCTTTTTCTAACTTCCTTCAACCCTGAGCTGCGGGAATGATCATCAAATTACTTACAATGGGTTATTTGACTCTTTAAGGCCAAAAGAAAAAATAAGATGAAATTTATGGTCATTTTTCTTCCACTAAAATTAAGTACCTGATTTATTAGGTAAAAGGGAATTTAATATGTATATTTAAACAACAGATCATTAGCACTTCATTTTTTAAGATCTTTTACAACAGGGCAGGGTTGAGAGATGATTTTTGCTCCTTGTTTTTAAAATGACTGTATGGTCATTTTTTATTTCTCTTTAAGTCATCTGGAAGCCAGGCACTTCTGACCCCACTTCTGTGTCTTTTTTTCCTTCGCCACAGAAACCCGGTTTGACGTATCACAAGTGTTGTATAGCTCATTTACGCTGTAGAAAAGGAACCAAGGAACTGGTGAATAGTAGCTGCTTTTAAAAAAGAGTTGAAAAAAATCAATAATAAATTATCTTCCTATACAGCCATTTAGGTTCTTTGCACGTCCCCTCTGACATGTAGATGTAGTTATAAATTGATTTAGTTGGGGACCGTAAAGAATCTCACTTGCTCTGGACTGCCTGTGAATGTACATTAGTGAAATAAAAATAACCCACCTTGTCAGAGGGGCCTTTCTAGGAGCTGGCAAACCCAGCAAGTTATTTTTATAGTTTAATGAGCTAGGCCCTGGCTTCCACGGGGAGACACAGCAAGTGGAGTGCTTCATAATTTACTGCTGTAAAATGATCAGGATTCATGTTGTCTATAAAACATGAAAAACATTCTTCATTCCTTACCAATTAGATCATAGTTACAACTCACAGTTCCTTTGAGCTTAAAAGAAAAAATTTAACTGCTAGACATAAATGAATGTTGTGGTTAAATTAAACCCTTCAACAGCCCAAACAGGCTTGAAAGAAATGCCTTCTGGATGTTATTAACACACATATTTAAGTGCTATTTTTAAATTTTAACTGCAAGCCATAGCAAGCACAAATGTTTAGAGTAGCTATTTTGACATCATAGCATTACTTTCACATCTTCATCTTCACTAATTCTTTCCATTAATTATTTCACCTTATATTAAAAATTTTTTTTGCAGATATAGGACACTTGTTTTATGAGAATGACCATGTTTGAAGAAGCACGAATTAATGGCAATGTAACTTTGCAGTAGAAAGATCTATACATTTATTACATCAACAGGATCATATGAGTCATTTTCCATGAGTATTCTAAAATTTCCAAGAAACGAGAATTTGAACTCAACTTTTTAAAGGTTTAGAATTATTTAAAAATACATTCGTGTTTTTTTTTTTTTTTTTAAACTTGAAACATAACCACAAGGAAAGCAATAAAATTGCTAATTTCTATCCTTAGTTCAACTAGTGGGCTACTTGGTGCATGCATGATAAGTTGCTTCAGTCGTGTCTGACCCTCTGCAACCCTATGGCCTGTAGCCCACCAGAGTCCTCTGTCCGTGGGATTCTCTGGGTAAGAATACTGGAGTGGGTTGCTGTGACCTTCTCCAGGGGATCTTCCTGGCGTAGGGATTGAAGTCGTGTCTCTTATGTCTCCTGCATGACAGGCAGGTTCTTTACCACTAGCGCCACCTGGGAAGCCCCTGGGCTACTTAGAAGTGTATCAGTTTTGAAAGATTTCAGAATTTCCTATATATTTTCATTAACTTCAAGTTTAGTAACATTGAGGCTTAGAACAGACTTTACGATTTTATTCCTTGGAAATGTGGTCTGTCTTGGTGAATGTTGCATAAGCTCATGAGAAGAATGTGTATTTTGCAGTGGAGGTTGTGGTGTTCTACAATTGGCAATACGATCAGGTTCGTGATAATGTTTCAAATATTCTCTACCTGTATTAATTTTATTTCTTCTATCAATTACTTGGGATTGGGGGGATTGGACATTTAACTTTCTCCCTTTTTTTCTGTCTTCTATTCCATGTACTTTGAAGCTTAGAATTAGGTGCATCCTGTAAGATTGCAATGTTTTGTTGATGACCTTTTATCATTATGGAATGTTTCTCATTATCTCTCATGATCCTTTTTTCTGGAAGCCTGTATTATCTAATTTAAAATAATCACCACTGCCTTTTTTATACTTTGAGTTTGCAACGGTTTATCTTTTTTCTGTTGTTTTACTTTCAAACTTTGTGTCTTTAAATATTATTTGTGATACTTGTAAATAATACTGTGCTGATATTTGATTTATCTAGTTTATGGTATATTTTGATCATATGCTGGTTAGTAAATATTATCACCCTCTAAAAGGGGTATACCCCTTTTCTGTTACACTGGTAGTATGAATGGATAAATCCATCTAATCTGTAGTTGAGTTTGCTTGGGGCTGTGGTACAGCTTTAGATAAATTTAGTATATCACTGGCTTCAAATGATTGAGGGTGAAATCAGAACTTTTACTTTAGCAAGAGTTCAGATCTGAGCACTTGCTGGATTTTAGTTATCTCTTATGTTTTACATCCTAAATGCCAGATCTTTCTCTGTTTTACAACCTGGCTGACAGCTTTGTGGCTCAGTAGGGAGTTTTCTTTTTCCTCTCCAGTCCATCCTGGCTTTCTGGGCTTTGAAAGACTTCTCTCAACCCTGCTTCTCTGTCCCCGGCATTCAAAATCTGCTGTCTCCCCATTAAGAAAGATTTAGTGTGCCTTTGAGAGTTTCATTCTTTTTCCTGCCCTGCTCTCAACTTGCAGCAGGTCACTGCTGGGCACTGTGTGAATGTCTGGGCACCTGATCAGTGGGGCTTTTCTCCATTCTCCTGCCCTACATCCTACCTTGATTAGAGCACAACAGTGAAATTTCCAGAGTGATCTGAAAGAATTTCTCTCAACTCTCCTTTTGTATTAACAATCTGCAACATAGTACTTCCATGTACTCATTTAGGTCTTTAAGGAAGAATTGTTGGGTAGGTGCAGATTTATTCTATGGCTGGAGATCCTTGGTATTATAATCCATCTTGTCTGCCCACAAGACTATTAAAAGTTAATTAAAAATTGGCAGGTTTATCCTTTTGTTTGTGGTATATTTCTTCTCTTCCTACTATGCCAGCAAAGCTGAAAACATGCATAGGTATTTTTCCCCTGGGAAGGGACCATCATGTTTAAAATTTAGTTCATTTAGATATCTTTATGCCTTCAGCTTGGAATTTTTTTTTTTTTTTTAACTAGAATCTTGTCACTTATCCAGCTTGTTCTTATTGTTGGGAGAGAGGCAACAGTCTTTCATGGCTTTCCCTATCTTAATTGGCAATGAAAGGTCCCCATTGGAATTTTCCTTGGAAAATTTAGTTCAGCTAATTAAGCATTTTGGCAAAAACTGATAAACTCAAAATATCCAAACTTATCATCCTGAAACATACTCTATCTCTCCATTTAAATGTTTATATATTTTACCCAAATCCCACTTTTAGTCACTTATTACAGGAAAACATTTTAAATGTGGTTAGAGAATATTTGAATGTATGACAAACCCTTGGCTAAACTAAACACAAAAGAAAAAATTCAAGTAAAAATCAGAAATAAAAGAAGGCACATTACAGTGAATGCCTCAGAAATGAAAAGGACCATAAAATATAAGAATAATATAAAAACTATGAATAATTATATGCCAATAAACTGGTTAATTTAAAATAAATGGATAGATCCCTAGAAACTTACAATCTACCAGTCTAAATTATGAAGGAATAAAAAGTCTAAAAAGACCTGTATTTAGTATAAAGATTCAATCAGTAATCAGAAACCTCCCAATTAAGAAAAACTCAGGACCAGATGGCTTCACTAGTTCATTCTACTAAACATTTAAAGAAGAATTAACACCAACACTTCTCGAACTCTTTCAAAAATTTGAAGAGGAAAGAACATTTCTACACTCATTTTATGAGGCCAGCATTGCCCTGACACCAAAACCAGACAGAGATACCATAAGAATAGAAAACTATCCCTGATAAATATAGACACAAAAACACTCAACCAAATACTAGCAAAGTGAGACAAACTGCACACTAAAAGGATGGACCAATACACAAAGCTCTATTAATAGGATACACCGCATTAATAAAATGAATGATCAAAGTCATAGTATCATCTGAACAGATGCAGAACAAGCTAGAGAAAGCTTTTGACAAAAACCAGCACCTTTCATGATAAAAACTCTCAAACTGAGAAGAGAAGGAAAGTACCTAAGTATAATAAAAGCCATGTATATGAAAGTTGCTCAGTCGTGACCGACTTTTTGAGATCCCATGGACTAGTCAACGGAATTCTCCAGGCCAGAATACTGGAGTAGGTAGCCCTTCCCTTCTCCAGGGGATCTTCACTACCCAGGGATCAAACCCAGATCTCCCACATTGCAGGTGGATTCTTTACCATCTGAGCTATCAGGGAAGCCCCAATAAAAGCCATAGATGGCAAGAATTAGCATATATGAGAAAGTGGTAACAATCAGTTTTCACAGTGTGTATAATGTGTTGCATTTTTGTAAGTAAAGTATTTTATGTCTAAAAAGTAAGTATAGAGGACAAAATATTTATATTTGAATCAAGGGACTATGACTTGTTTTCTTCTTTTTACATTTTTTGTTTTTCAGTGAACTTGTATCAAATTTTAATGGTCACCATTAGAATAAAAAACAAATTTAGCTATTGAATAAAGTGACCCAAACAGGTTTTAAAATAAAAAAAATTTTAAAAACAAGAACAGAAGCACACTTTTCCTAAGAAAGCTTATGAAATGTTAGGAAAAGAATTTCAAAGCTTTGCTATTTTGTCAAGAGTGCCTTCAGATGTTATTGTCTTGGCACATATATTTCCTGCCTTTTTCTTTTCACACTTAGGCATATTCCAAACTGACACATGCTACTTGATCCTTTGAAACAATGTTGATTATTGGTCTCAAGTGACTTCAGCTTTGGCCACAAACTGACTTTGTAAATGTGCTTCCTGGACATAGCAAGTAAAAGAAAAATGTCAACATTCAAGTCAGCTCAGTTTCCTACCATATCCTAAGCAATGACCCTAACCAAATACTGAAATACAAGATTCTAAGAAGAGCTCACTGGTTTTTAAAGACTGAGTAATTACTAAAGAAAGGGAAAGTAACAAGTAAATATTTGTTTTAAAATGTTACATTTTTAAAGTTTTAAACATTGAAAAAATAATATAGTATCCTAAATACATAATCAATTGGGTTCTTGGCTTAAAGGCACAGAAAGATTTATCGCCAAACCAAATACACTGGTTCAGCTTTTCTTTTAGGGGGGCTCTCTAGGAGTCCTAATGCATAGCACCATTCTTTCCCACCCAATCCTGAATAGTTTTAGAAAAAGAACAAAAGTGGCGTTTGAGATCAGATTCAAGGATATGGCTTCATCCAAGTATATCAGCCTAGGCGTGTTGGGAATAGCACACATCAGAATTAGGCAGAATTATCCACACAGACAGATCCAAGCACGTATGGACCCATGAGGTATTCATCCCTGAGGGTGAGCAGTGGAACCTGACTCAGACATTTTTTTTTACCACACTCAGCTCGTTTCCTCTCACCTCTCTTAGTTGCCCTTGCAGTACATTCCTCTTGCTTACAATTCTAAATGTCCACATGCTGACTTGTTAGTCTTTGTACCACATCTGTTTTTCTGACTACATTCACTCCCTAGATGATCTCATCCTGTCCCATGACTTCAACTTCAGTCTCTGAGCTGATGCCAAGCTTGGGCTTTTCCTCTGAACTCCAGAGTCACGCGTCCACTCTTGGGTTCAATACTTCCTCTTGGATGTCTAAGGAGCATCTTAAACTCAATGGGTCTAAAAGTGAACGCTTCCTCTTTACCCCTCAACTGTCCTGAAAACAGCTCCTTTCCCAATCATGTTCAACCCAGGTAGTTTCAAATTCATTCTTCAGTTACATTGATATCTTTGATGCTTATCTTTGTTCTTGATACTCATCTTTCCTCACACCACCCTCTCATTTATCAGCAAATTTTGTAACTCATACTTCAGGTATGCCCAGCATCCAACTCTTTCTAACTACCTTCACTGCTAGCACCACCATCTTGGTTCTGGATTGTATCAGTAATCTCTTAACTCTAAGAGAGTGTTTCAATCTTCCCCATCCCCCAGATGAGTTTTATCACAGGAGTCAAGTGATTTTGTTAAAACACAAGTCAAATTAGGTTACTTCCCACTCACTTCCCAGCTACTGTGTTTTCTTGCTCTCCCTCAAATTCTGGAGGCAGTCTCGGTCTCAGGCCCTTCGCGTGACTGTAGAAGGATCTGCTTGGGATTTCTAATCCCAGACATCTACATGCTTCTCTCTCCTTCTTCCTTCTGGTGTTGGTTACAGTTGTCTTCTCAGTGAGGCCATCCCTGCACTTCCTATCTAAAATTTCATCTAGATATTTCTTCTCCACTTTTTTCTTTACCAATTGTCACTTTATCTTCTGTGTCTCTTACCAGAATGTAAGGAATTTTTGTCTATTTCTTCACCACTGCCACTCTAGTGCACAGAACAAGGTCTGATATATATAAGCACTCATTTATTAAATGAATGAATGGGTTGGCTCACATTTAAGAAGAGCTGAACTGAGTCAAGCCTGTCTTGTGTGTTTTTTTTTTTTAATTTTTCCCTCTGCAATTTACCATCTTATCAGAACTGCCCTTCCCTAAAGCACAGTGAGTGAAGGAGTAAAAGGGAGGCCATGGATGTTGCAGCATATGGAGCCTAAAGAACACAGAAGGAGCACTGAGAGCAAGAAGCAAGGTGCCTGTGACACTTTGTTCCCACATTCCGAATTAAAAGCTAAAGTAATGTTGCAGTTATCATCCCAGAAAATCTAAAACAGGTCTTCTTACTATGGTGGGGAGGGCCAGATCTGGCCTGCAACCTGATTTCTGTATGGCTCTTGACTTAAGGACGTTTTTCACATTTTGAAAGGATCAGAAAATACAAGAAAGGGGAAGGGGAGTGGGATGAATTGAGAGAGTAGCACTGATGTACATACACTACCATGTGTAAAACAGATAGCTTGTGGGAAGCCGCTCTATAGCACAGGGAGCTCAGCCTGGTGCTCTGTGATGACCTATATGGGTCGGATAGCGGGGGCTCAAGAGGGAGGGGATATATGCATACTTATAGCTGATTCACTTTGTTTTACAGCAGAAACTTACAGCAGAAAATAAGATAATATTGGAGCGCAATAATACTCCAATCAAAAACTAAAAATTAAAAAAAGAAAACAAGAAAAAGAAGGAAAGCATCCTCCTACTCTAATCTCTAAACTTCTCTAAGCAAGAGGGCTTAAATTTTGAGTTTAATTTTGCTTTCTTTCTTACATAAGAGATGTCATTTGTACAGTCAGTGCCATGCCAAGAAAGAAACAAAACACAGACACAAACCATTGTCTTTAGGAAGCACAGGGGGATTCTGAACAGGAGAGACATTCTGCATTTGCCCCCAGTCTCATTGAGAAAAGCAGGGCCTCCTCCTGACATATTCCCAGGCCCCAGGCGCAAGAAGCAAGGTTGAATCTGTGCCCTGTGCTTTCTCCCAGCTGGAGATGTCAGGTGTGCTCTGCAAGGGCACTTTGAAGAACAGGCCACCACTGCAGTGCGGATGGGAAATGGTGTCCAAGAGACAATAAACGGGACCCTGGCTTAAAGTATATTAAGGGATCACAGGAGTACATCTTGACGGCATTTTCAGATCTTCTAATTCAAAGACACACTTCTTATCTCCCAAGGGGTGAGGTCGACCTAGCAGAGAATATAGACAGAGCCTCACAGATAAGGTTGCCAACTGCACGTCAGAGATGAGGAGTGAGAACGCAGTGAGGGCTCCATCAGTGCCTGCAGAGCACAGTCAGGGAGGCAGCTCAGGGCATCTGTGCTGATCCACAGCCTAAATGTCAAGGCAAACCTGCATCACGGTGGCACCGCAGTGACGCATGGTCCACCTTAGGCTCCACCGGGAAAGGGAAAGTGATAGTCACTCAGTCGTGCCCAGCAATTTGGGACTGCATGGACTAGCCCACCAGGCTCCTCTGTCCAAGAAATTCTCCAGGCAAGAATACTGGAGTGAGTGGCCATTTCCTTCCCCAGGGGATCTTCTGACCCAGGGATTGAACCCAGGTCTCCTGCATCTCCTGCACTGGCGGGCAGATTCTTTACCACTGAGCTACCTGGGAAGCCTGGTGACTAGTTTACTTTCCGAATAATGACTGAGGCAGCAGGTTTACCTGCACGTGCAGTGAATACTCTCAGCAGCCTTGGCCCATCTTGTACCCATTATGTTTGTAGGTGTCACTTTCCTAATAGGATTTGAGGGGATTGACTCTCAAGGGCATGCATACCATACAAGTTACTATAAACATTCAAAATTGTGAAAAGGAAGAGAAAGCAAATATGGCAGATTTGAGGCCTAGAAACATTTGCTGTGATAGGCTTTCCAACATCCTTCAGTTAGGGGTCAGCCAACTGGCCTTTCCTAGTGAAGACAGGTGGGGCGATCATCTAGTCAGTCACAGGAAGCCGTGAATGAACCGCCACAGAGCAGTCATCTCATTCCTTTCTGCAGTCAACTGCCCCGGGAACTCATGGAACAGACTCCCTCCAGAAATGTCCTAGCTTTCTACTTAAATGCTTCTCTGAATTTAATCAATGTTTATTTTGCCAGTGAAAATTTTATGAGGGAATGGTGTGAACAGAAGCACATTTTGTCATAGATTGCCAACCAATAAATAGAGAAATGGTCAGAGAGGAAAACCCTAAATAGCTATGTGCTGCCTTTTTCTTATTGTATTTTTCCAATTCCTTTTAAACTTACTTGGTAACCAAAGATCGTGTGAGGTATGCGTGTGGTTCACTTCCATCAGCCCCCTCCCCTGCAGTTTAATTGGACTGCTTTCTCACCTTACACATCCTGTTCACTCACTCCCCATACTCCTGCCTTCTCTCCTGCAGAAACGAACAAAGATGGGTGAAGATTTCTTTGAAGTCATTTCAGCTCCCACAAGAGTGTATTTGCTCTCTCGTTATCAAAAACAAATCCAAACACACACACACACACACACACACACACACACACACCCACATCACTGTAGTCCATCTGCAGACATAGACAAACATGTGAACCACAACTCCAAAGGCTTTGGGCTTTACCTGAGTTCTTTAAAATTGTGTCTGATTTACTTAATAGATGACACCAGCAGGGTGGTTGCCAATAAGCCTGATATTTAACATTACCCACACTCTGGTGACTCAGATGGTAGAGAATCCACCTGTAATGCAGGAGACATGAGTTCAATCCCTGGGTCAGAGAGATCCCCTGGAGAAGGGAATAGCTACCCACTCCAGTATTCTTGCCTGGAGAATTCCATGGACAAAGGAGCCTGGTGGACTACAGTCTATGGGGTCACTAAGAGTCGGACACAACTGAGTGACTTACACTTATAATCAAATTGTGAGAACTGTTACCTGTGAATTATTTCTATGGATCTTTTTTCTATACAGGGTGCTCTGGTATGGAACCATTCAGTCTTGCTTGTTTTCAGACCTCCAGATACACACCACAGCTTACTCATCAAGTCCATTCTGGTATCTAAAATGCACCTCAGATCTCAACATATTCCAGAACGAGTCATCATGTCATTGTTCAGTGGCCCTATGCCAGTGAATCTCACTTCCCTCCATTCACTTGCACAAGCCCCAAACTCAGGAATTCACTGAGAATACCTTAACCCTCACCTTAACCCTCTGTGATAGTCAGATCTATCACAATGTCCTGTTTAACCTGAATAGCTCCCAAATATATTAATACTGTTTTCCCCCTTCATTTCCCATTGTCCTTGTCCTTGATACCATAATTTCTAATATTTGCTCTGTTACACTGCTGAGTTATTTTTGACAAAGTAGCCAGGATTATCATTTAAAAAATGCATCTCTGATTAGGGTACTTAACAGCTACATTCCAGTTAAAATGCTAAAAATCCAACAGTGGTTTTCCATTGCTCTTAGGAGTCAGACCAACATCCTTAACACAGCATTCGTGGCTCCTAATGGGTCAGCCCTGCCTACATCTCAGTCCTTACCCCATTTCTCACTCTCTCACAATCCAGCCACCCTTTCCTTTTCTCTTCCTTCTGTCCTTCCAACAGCCTGTTCTCATTTTAGCCATACAACATTTGCACATGCTGTAGCTCTACATAGAATGCCCTCTCTCCATCATAAAGCTTTTTGAATAACTTGGTCTCACCAGTCAAGTCTTAGCCAACTATTCTTTTCCTCAGTGAAGCCTTCTCTGAGCCTTCAGGACACGTTCTCCTCTATTCTTCCCTTCATATCACTTATTTGAGTTTGTCTTAATATTCTTCATATCAAGGGTGTGATCTCTAATTTAATATTTGTCTATCCCATGAGTAACTCCATAGGACAAGCAGCTGTGATGTTTACAAGTTATCTATGCCAGTGTCCAACAATGTACCTACTAGGCATCAGCTGGCTGAGAGAACAAGTAGCACTTTTAAGACAAACTTGTAAACTTTGCCTTGTGTTTACTGAAATAGAGTCTATGGACTATGTTTCCAGACTCTGTATCTAAGAATTATCTCAACACTTCAGTAGTTTGGTCATCTGATGTGAACAGTCAACTCATTGGAAAAGTCCCTGATGCTGGAAAAGATTGAGGGCAGAAGGAGAAGAGGGCGTCAGAGGATGCGATGGCTGGATGGCATCACTGATGCAATGGACATGAACTTGGGAAAACTTTGGGAGATGATGAGGGACCGAGAGGCCTGGCATGTTGCAGTCCATGGGGTCGCAAAGAGTTAGACACAACTGGGCAACTGAACAACAATCCTGATCTAGCCATGCTTAGAAACCACTATTAAAGGAAAATCATTTCTTTACTTCCAACACTTGACACCAGATGCTGGTATTTCTTTCTCCCTACACCAACTACCCTTCCAACAACTGGGTACCCTATAATTTATTCAGTTCAGATACTAATTCCCTGGAGTCAGTACCAGACTGTATAGCTTTAAGACTCAGTCCCAAAAGAGTGCCCTTACTTCATGTTCTGTTACAAGTATTGGGTCCCAGGGAACCCATATTTCTGTCCCAATCTGGCTACAAAGTTGAGGTTTCCCACCATCGCCCCCATTCAGCTTCAATAATTTGTTATAATGGCTGACACAACTCAGGGCAATATTTATTTACTGCTACTGCGACTGCTAAGTCACTTCAGTCGTGTCCGACTCTGTGTGACCCCATAGACGGCAACCCACCAGGCTCCCCCGTCCCTGGGATTCTCCAGGCAAGAACACTGGAGTGGGTTGCCATTTCCTTCTCCAATGCATGAAAGAGAAAAGTGAAAGTGAAGTTGCTCAGTCGTGTCCAACTCCTGGTGACCCCATGGATTGCAGCCCACCAGGCTCCTCTGTCCATGGGATTTTCCAGGCAAGAGTACTGGAGTGGGTTGCCATTGCCGTCTCCTAGTACTTATTTATTATAAAGGATAAAGTTGAACAGGCAGGTGAAGGGGTACATGGTGCAAGGTCTAGCAGGGTCCCAACCACAGCAGTTTCTGTCCCTACAGGAGACGAGTATACAACCTTGCTGTCACCTGGATGTGTTCATCAACACAGAGGTCCTCCAAACACCATTGTTTTAGGGTTTTTAAGACACATCATCACATAGGAATGATCATTTATTAACTCGATCTCCAGGCCATCTCCCTTCCCTGGGGATGTGGGTACGGTTGAAAGTTCCAGACTTCTCATCATGGCTTGGTCTTTCTGGTGACCACTCCCATCCCAAAGGTCTCCCGGAGTCCACCAAGAGGGGCCTTATTAGAACAAAAAATTCTCCTATCACCCAAGAAATACCAAGGAGCTAGGTATACCAAATTACTAGGAGCTCTGGGTAAGACCTTATCACCCCCATCACTCAGGAAATTAAAAGGGTTTTAGGAGCTCTGTGTCAGGAACTGGGGTCAAAGACTAAATATTAGAACATATGATGCTCCTAGCCTTCCTGTCATTCAGGAAATTACAAGAGTTTTAGAAGCTCTCTGTCAGCAACTGAGGTCAGAGACCAAATACACATTTCTTATGTCACAACCGTCTTAGAAAATGTCTAGCTCACATAATGCCGGAAGGTTTCAAATAACTTCCCAGGAGGTAATTATCTGAACTTTGCTAAGCACTTTAAGGTTGGGGGTGGGGTGGGGTGGGGGGAAGTAGAGCAGAATGGCACCATAGGGGAGTCATCACTTAAAAAAGCTGTATATTTCATTTGGGCAATGTTCATTGTTAGAAAACTTCACTAAATGGTGCCAGCACCATAAATCTCATTTTGCTGACCTGAGATTTTCTAGGGAGTTTCACAGCAGAAGTTTGATCTGCCTTCTAGAGGTCAGTCCTTCAAATACTGAAATAATCTGTACTATACTACAAATATTTTTAATGCCACCAAACATAAGCAGGTCTTTTAATGGTTCCTTAAATGACATGGTGTCCAGATGCTAACCCTTTCCAGATGCACTTCAGTTTTCCATTGTCTCTCCTAAAATCATCACCCAGAACAGGTCGTACAGAATGGTCTGATCAATGTAGAGGTTAGCAAAGCTATTCCCTTCATAGCTCCAAACTATGAAACCATCTTGTACCTTTGGGGTACAAGGAAATCAAGTTACTAACTCAAGTGAATGTAGTTAGTATTAGAGATGGAAATAGGATTTAATTCTGTAATTTTTAAATTTAATTTTTGTCTTCCTAACAGTATGAACATTTAGCATCAAAAATGTCTGGTAAATTTATCTGGTCAACACAATTTCCTTCATTAAACACAAAATTTAGGGGTCAAACATCTTTCACGTTCTTCTCTTTCTAATATTCCCTGATTGTTTCTGTATATCAGTGATTCTTGATGATAAGCTATGACGTTTATCAACATCTCTACAACTGTCCACTATAACGTCACGCATTAAAGTGGGATTGAAAGTGATCACTGAGGTAAGATTGCACTGACCTCTTAATATTGTCTCTCACAGTTTAACCTCATTTCATTGTTCAATCTTATTGAATTGTAGCTATAGTTCTTAGATATGACAATATCCACACCACTTGCATTAAAAAGAGTTTTAATGTTTTACTGTTCATAATACTTTTCTTGGATGGTACTTGGAGAGTGTTCTAGAAAGTATTTCTTTTACTTCTTTCCAGGAAGAACTGCAATAAATTATTACAATATAGCAGAATGGTGGTATGAAAAACTGAATTTGAATTTAGGAAATCCCAATTTCAATTTGAATTATTCTGCCACATGTAGTTGTATAACATTGAAGAATTCACTTAACCTTTCAAACCTCAGCTTTCATTAAACAAAGTAAGTATTTTATGTCACAATACTATGAGAAACATATACCATAGGAATTTAAAACATCATCGGGGTAGATAAGTTCTCAGAGGAAAATGTTGCTTACCTAATTACTGTTATCTCTCCACCTCCTACATAAAACATTCAGACTAGCAAGTACGGAAAACAAAGCTGTTCAGAACCCATATTTAGAGCCTGAAATGGGATCAAACTACATAGACTTCTGTTAAGTGTAAGCAGAGAAATCAACACCTGCACACAGCAGAGCAAGCTCCAGAGCTCAGCCCGGAGAAGACAGGTGGCAGAATCATGGGAGGATGGGGGCTGGGTGTGGAGGGGGTGCAGGTTCGGGAAGGTGTCAGAGACTTTGCATGACAAGATGATGGATTAAAATTATCCCCTGGGAAGAAAGGCTTACACCCTAAATGCTATCTTAGAACACTGAGAACATGAGACCTGGTGGTGTGAGACACTGACCACTGAAGACTCCACAGGCAAAGACTTATGAGAATCTGTTAGAGCTGAGATGAAGACCTTGCAAGGGCCCCACTGCAGAGACCCACAGATGACTTAGAAAGGTAAGAGCACCACTGGAGAAAGAAGAGAACGAGGTTTACAGAAAAATTTTTTTTTTAAATTGTAGAAAATAAAATGTCCCTCACCGACCCAAATCAAGCACTACTAATTTTAAAATGACAACGCAGTATACAAAGATAAGGGCATACACACACTAAGAGATGCTGTAAGCCAAACATACTTTTCACCCCTGCCTTCATACCTCATTATTGCTGATACAGAGAAAAAGAAGTCATTTCAAAATTAGCATAAATTGGCAGACAGCATCCATACAAAGGTTTTATAAGTAGAAAAAGAATCAAAAGATGTTAGCAGATAAAAACTACAATGCACCACCACAATCTGACTAAATATTCTTAAGCAAGCATTTGTACATCAAATAAAATATGTCAAATTAGAAACTAAAAAATGAAGAATAAAAATGGGCATTGTTGTTGTTCAGTCACTCAGTTGTATCTGACAATTTGCGACCCCATGGACTACAGCACGCCAGGCTTCCCTGTCCTTCACCATCTCCCAGAGCTTGCTCAAACTCATCTCCATTGAGTTGGTGATACCATCCAACCATCTCATCCTCTATCATACTCTGTCCTCCTGCCTCACTCTTTCCCTGCATCAGGGTCTTTTCTAATGAGTCGGCTCTTTGCATCATGTGGCCAAAGTATTGGAGCTGGAGTTTCAGCTTCAGCATCCATCCTTCTGATGAATATTCAGGACTGATTTCCTTTAGGACTGACTGGTTTCATCTCCTTGGGATGAAACCCTTGAATCTCTATCCAAGGGATTCTCAAGAGTCTTCTCCAACACCACAGTTCAAAAGCATCAATTCTTTGGCGCTCAGCTTTCTTTATGGTCCAACTCTCATATCCATACATGACTACTGGAAAACCATAGCTTTGACTATATTAACGTTTGTCAGCAAAGTACTGTCTCTGCTTTTTAATATGCTGTCTAGGTTGGTCATAGCTTTTCTTCCAAGCAGCAAGCATCTTTTAATTTCAGGGCTGCAGTCACTGTCCTCAGTGATTTTGGAGACCAAGAAAATGAAATCTGCCACTGTTTCCACTGTTCGCCATCTATTTTCCATGAAGTGACAGGACCAGATGCCATGACTGTTTTTTGAATGTTGAGTTTTAAGCCAGCTTTTTCACTCTCCTCTTTCACCTTCATCAGTGGGCATACACACATATACTACACACACACACACACACACACACACACACACACACACACAAGATATGTACCTAAACTCAAAAAAGAAAAATATAAAATCAACTTGGAAATAAAGACTAAATTACAAGATGTCCAAAGGAAACTAGATTCAACTGAGGATATAACTTTGGATATGGAATAAAAGATAAATATAGGCAAAAGATTTGCAGACACCAAATACCATCCTCATGAGCAGAGGCTCTATGAGAGGACAGGCTTTATTTGATCAAGACATGACAGAGGGGATGTCAGTCACAGGGCTAACAGCGGGCACTGAATATGCTTAATTATGGAACTAAGGTTAAAGCAAATGTGGGGGACCAAGGCAGAAGACAAGTGTATAAATGTTACAAATTCTAACCTAGTAGAAATAATTCAACAAAAAAAAATCAAAGGAGGAAAGAGACAGAAAATTAGATAAGCTAATTGATTGTCACATAATAAGCAGGAGTTGAAGATACCACTTAAAGTTGTCCAAAGATAAATTTACCTAAATAAGGGAAAAGAGGACTAAAAATATCATACAAATTATGAACAGAAATAGTAACTATCCAGTAGTAAAAAAAATACAGATCTTCCTAATAAAAAGAGCACTCTAGAAAAAAGGGCAAAGAAAATAGGACACAGAGGGAAAGAAAAACAGTAAATATAGCCTATAATATGTAAATATATATAATATAAAACATAAAAAGAATGATCAAATGGAGACCAAACATTCTGTGGTATAAATTCCACATAGCTGGCTTATCTCACCTGTTTTTAAAATTTAGATTGATTCACAAGGCAAAACCCTATTATATGCCAAATGCAAAAAAAGAAGTTAAAAAATAATTCTAAAATGCTAACAATAAAAGGTTGGGCAAATGTATACCATGAAAATACAAACAGTAAGAAAGCAGGGATGGCAACCCTGGGAATAAACAGGGGAGAATTCAGACCAAAAATCAACAATCATGACTAGAGCTTTTATATTAAGAACATCAATTCACAATGATTATATTATAACAATTACAAATATATATGAACCAAACAAAAATTCATCAGTGATAACAGGGACTGTAAAAATCCTTTTTATTTCCTTCACTTCATATCAAACCTGCAAAGTCAATCAGCAAGTCTCATATTTTATTTTACATCAGAATTACATGACGACTTTTATAAACACTGATGGCTCTGCTTTTACACTCAGAAATTGTAATTTAATTGGTTTGTAATGTAACTAGGCTCTGAGAATGTTAAATTTCCTAGATGGTTCTAATGTGCTTGAGAAGACTGAAAACCACTGAAATAGAGGCACAAGGACTGGAACAATATTAAAATGAGCTCTCTACAATAAGAAAGAAAAAAAAAATAGAGAAGGCAATGGCACCCCACTCCAGTACTCTTGCCTGGAAAATCCCATGGACAGAGGAGCCTGGTGGGCTGCAGTCCACGGGGTCACTAGAGTCAGACACGACTGAGCGACTTCACTTTCTCTTTTCACTTTCATGCATTGGAGAAGGAAATGGCAACCCACTCCAGTGTTCTTGCCTGGAGAATCCCAGGGACGGGGGAGCCTGGTGGGCTGCCGTCTCTGGGGTTACACAGAGTTGGACACGACTGAAGTGACTTAGCAGCAGCAGCACAATGAGAAAATAATATTCACAACAGGCAAATAGATAAAATCCTTAAGAATAAACTTAGGAACAACATGCAAAAAATGATGAGGAAAGCTGAATAAAAAGGCATTTCTTCATCTTGAAGAGGATGTAAAGTCGTTGTGTACACAGTGATTATCCCTAAGAGAATATATGAATTTAATATGAATTTAATGTAGTGCCCAGAAGCACACCAATAAATTTTCTGGGAACTAGATCTGTTAAATCTAACATGTCTAAAACCAGACATGTGTATATCTAGGAAACTTCATTTTAAAAAGAGTAAGGGTTGAATAGCCCTAATGTATAAAACATATTATCAAAACTCAAAATTATGCAGTATTGGTATATGATTGACAGACTGGCCATTAGAACAGAAGAGGAAGTTCAAAAACAGACTCCAAAACATGTAGCGGCTTAGTGAATAATTAAGAAGGCATATATCAAATGGCTGGTGGGAAAGGTGGGCTTTAAAATAGACATGCATGAAACACCTGAAAAATGGTCATTTGGACTCATACTTTATACTAAATGGACAAGAGATTCAAATGTAAAAACTGATGTTTAAGTACTAGAATAAAACATAGGTAAATTACTTTACAACCTGAATGTGAGCAAAGCTTTCCTAAATCAAAATTCAGATGCAATTAAAAAAAATAAATTCTACTAAATCAAAAAAAGTTTGCATTGCAGAATCATGTCAAAGAATAGATCAAAATTTGGGAGAAAACAATTGTAATGTGTCCAACAAATAAAAGGCTAATTCCCCTATTACTGGGCTTCCCTGGTGACTCAGACGGTAAAGAATCTGCATGCAATGAGGATACAAAGAACTCAAAATGAGAAAAACAAGCCAAACTTATAAAAAAAAAAAAATGGGCAAAATACATCAATAGTTAACAGAATCAGCTAGAACAGATGCCTCTTAAATTTTAAAAAGATGAATCTACATTAAGATACCAATAAAAATGTCTCAATAAAAATGAGTCCTCTTATCACACAGGCTTTGTTCTTTTTTTGGCCACAGCTTGCCCTTGTGGGATCTTAGTTCCCTGAGCAGGGATCGAGCCTAGGCCCACAGCAGTGAAAGCCCAGAGTCCTAACCACTGGACTACCAAGGAATTCCCATCACACAGGTTTCTAAATGCCATTCTTCATTAAGTGAAACCAGGCCTCTTTGTTTAAAATGGTGGATTTCAAATTTGGGATTAAAAAGGGTAAGAGCAACCCTAAATATTGTATTCTGGAAAGCAAGAAAGCACTCTAAGACTAATGAGGCTATGCTAGGTGGGCATGGGAGTCAACTTTTAAGTGCCTACCACTGGTAAAATTTGGGACAGTTAAAGCATTAAAATATAAGGAAAATAATGAGTTATATAATACTGAGTATAATAATTTTATAAAAGGATCTATGAGTCCATAATGATACTCAAGAGTGAAAGAAGGAAAGAAAGAACTAAGAAGAGAAGCAAGGGAGCTAATAAATGGGGAAGGATTGACAGAGTTTTAGTAAATACTACCAGTCACAACTCCCAGTCTAAGAGTATTTTAGGACAAGAATCATGTATGCTAAGCCAACTGGATGCAATTTTAGGGGCTGTAATCATTTTCTATTACAGTTGCAGCAAATTATCAAAAAAGCAAACACAAGTTTGTTATAGTTTTGTAGATTATAAGTCAGACATGGGATCCTAGGCTCAAATCAAGTGGGTCAGAATTCCTTCCTGGAAGCCTTATGGGAAATCTGTTTTCTTGCCTTTTCTGGCTTCTGGAAAACACCTACATTCTTTAGCTTGTGACTCCCTTTCTCCACTTTTTAAAGAAAGAGAAAGACCAATATCGTATATTAAGGCATGTATATATGGAATCTAGAAGATGGTACTGATGAATCTATCTACAGGGCAGCAATGGAGATGCAGTCGTAAAAAACAGACTTTTGGACATAGTAGGGGAGGGAGAGGTGGGATAATTTGAGAGTAGCATTGAAACATATACATTACCACATGTAAAACAGATAGTTGGGATTTGCTGTATGACACAGGAAACTCAGAGCCTGTGCTCACTGACAACCTAGAGAGGTGGGATAGGGAATGATGTGGG
Organism: Bos indicus; assembly: GCF_029378745.1. NCBI lineage: Eukaryota > Metazoa > Chordata > Mammalia > Artiodactyla > Bovidae > Bos > Bos indicus. The sequence continues at coordinate 29,542,848 of NC_091766.1, read as the reverse complement.
AGGGAGTGTTAAGAGGCAGGGGACACATGTATACCTATAGCGGACTCATGTTGATGTATGGTAGAAACAATCACAATATTGTAAAGCAATTATCCTCCAATCAAAAAAAAAAAAACCCACAATGTTACAGTTTGCTAGCCGTTCTTCCTTAGTCACATCTCCCTCTGAGTCTTCTATCTCCATGTTTGATTTCTAAGGACTGATGTGATTGCTGTAATAATCCAGGATAATTTGCCCATAATCAGGTGAGCTGGTCAGCAACCTGCTACTTTCATCCCCCTTATCCATCCCTTAACCTAACATATTCACAGGTCCCAGGGACAAGGACATAGATATCTGTAGAGGTAATGGAGTGAGGGTAATATTATTTTGTTTACTATGGCAGGAAGAAAGGGAGAAAGGACTGCATATATGTATATGAGGGACGGGGGAGGTACCTTTACAAGGGAGAGATCCAGCCTAATTAAGGGCTCAAATGCAGTCTCAGCAATAATGGGACAAATGGCCATTTTCAGGCCTCTGGATGTAAAGCAACAGCAAGAACATTTAATTCACCTATGCAGTATTATTGTCAAAAAATATTTACTCTTAAACCCGAGGAAAGAAATCAACAGATCAAGATAACAGCAGATTCTACAAACATGTAGCCTGGACTCTTAAGATTATGCTCAAAATCCTTCAGCCTAGGCTTCAGCAGTAGGTGTACTGAGAACTTCCAGATGTACAAGCTGGGTTTAGAAGAGGCAGAGGAACCAGAGATCAAATTGCCAATATTTGTTGGATCATAGAGAAAGCAAAAGAATTCCAGAAAAATACCTACTTCTGTTTCATTGACTATGGGAAAGCCTTTGACTATGTGGATCACAGCAAACTGGAGAATTCTTAGAGAGATGGGAATACCAGACCACCTTACCACTCTCCTGAGAAACTTGTATGCATGCAGGTCAAGAAGCAACAGTTGGAACCTTACAAGGAACAACGAACTTGTTCAAAATTGGGAAAGGAGTACACCAAGGCTGTGTATTGTCACCCTGCTTATTTAACTTATATGCAGAGTACATCATAGGAAATGCCAGGCTGGATGAGTCACAACCTGGAACCAAGATTGCTGGGAGAAATATCAATAAGCTCACATATGCAGATGATAACACTCTAATGACAGAAATCAAAGAGGAACTAAAGAGCCTCTTGATGAGGGTGAAAGAGGAGAGTGACAAAGCTGGCTTAAAACTTAGTATTCAAAAGTGAAGATCATGGCATCAGGTCCCATCACTTCATGGCAAATAGATGGGAAAACAATAGAAACAGCAACTGTTTTCTTGGGCTCCAAAATCACTGCAGATGGTGACTGCAGCCATGAAGTTAGAAGATGCTTGCTTCTTGGAAGGAAAGCTATGAATAACCTAAAAAACGTATTAAAAAGCAAAGATATCACTTTGCCAAAAATGATCCATATAGTCAAAGCTATGGTTTTTCCAGTATCCATTTATGGATGCAAGACTTGGACAATTAAAAAAAAAAATGCACGCCAAGAATTAACACTTTCGAATTGTGGTGCTGGAGAAGACTCTTGGGAGTTCTTTGGACTGCAAGATCAAACCAGTCAATCCTAAAAGAAATCAACCCTGAATATTCATTAGAAGGATTGATGTCAAAGCTGACCCTCCAATACTTTGGCCACCTGATGGGAAGAGATGACTTACTCATCAGGGAAAAGACCCTGATGCTGGGGAAGATTGAAGGCAAAAGGCAAAGAGCGCAGCAGAGCATGGGTTGGATGGCATCACTGACTCAATGGACATGAACTTGAACAAACTCCAGGAGATAGTGAGGGACAGGGAAGCCTGGCATGCTGCAGTCTATGAGGTTGCAAAGAGTCAGGCGTTAGCAACTGCACAAAACAAAATAGTTAATTTACAATGTCCTTAGTTTCAGGTGTACAGCCAAGTGATTCAGTTATACATATACATATATCTGTTCTTTTTCAGATTACTTTTGGGGATTAACGTATATACACTACTGTATATAAAACAGATAATCAACAAGAGCCTCCTGAATAGCACCTAGTAATCTGTGGTAACTTGTATGGAAAAAGAGTCCTCCTTTGTATTTTTGAATTTCATATCTGTTGTGAAATTTTTTAAGTTGGTTTAAATGTTTCATAGCTTAGACTTTATTTTGCTACCATGAACTTATCTTAGAAAATATTTTCTCTTTCTTTCTTCTAAGACTTAGTCAAAATTTTACTCACCTATACACACATTGTTAAGATGAATACTGTAAGTATCTTCCTATTTTCATGCCTAGTGAAATTTCTTCCGTGTACCCAGGTAAAGAAACAGTCTGCATTTCTTGCATAGTTCAGAACACATGGGTTGACGACCTGTTTGTTAACGATGTTCCAGAGCACAAGAGACCCTTTCTTGACGTTCTGCCACAGAGCTTCCACCCTGTGGACATTTCATACATGTTAGAGTGGCTCAGTGGTGAAGAATCCGAAGGTTTTTCTAAGCCATAGTTTTCACGTATTCTTTCAGATGGAAGCTTTCAAACCAACTCTTTATCCTCCTCTGAGGGTGTAACTTTGATTTCCAGATAGCAAAAGTGAGGATAAACAGAAAAGACAAAATACAGGAGCACGTAGCATTACAAAGCCAGTATAAATGTTTAAAATCAGTTCCCTACCACTTACGGCTATTTTTTTTCGTCATAGAAGTTTCCTTATGATTCCAGCATTGTGTCACCTGATAAGCTACATTGCTCCTTACTATCCCAGATAATACACAACTGGGTTTTGGAGAACTCTTTATTAAAATACCCTAAAGTCATAAAAGTGACTTTGAAGTAGAACAGTAGGCAGCTGCTTCAGTAAGTTGAAGATCAAAGATGTTGCTCTCCCCATGGCCAATAAGAATGAAAACTTGATTTTAGTGCAGAAGTGTTTGGGGAGAAGAAATGATTTCTTGCTGATAAAAGAAAGCTAGAAATGGAGCAAGGAGGCTGTGGGTCCATCTCTTTCACTCCACAGGTCATGTATTTCTCCAATAGCTGAGCAGACCTTCTTTGAATCTATCTTTTTAAATTTAAAATCTTTTCTTCAACTCCCCATTCTTTCTCTTCTCAACAGCTGGCCCCTTATCTTTGCCCTTGAAAGAGAACATGCTGGCCTGCCCCCCACAGACAAGCCCTCGGAGGCGAGTGTGTGCCATTTCTTATTCTCACTGCCCTCGTTCCAATACAAACCACCACATATTACACTGTTTTTCATCCTCATTATATTTCCATTCATGGGTTGTGAATGCCGGCAACAGAACTTCAGAATAAAAATGCTCACAGCAGCCACTGCAGAAAGCTGTGTCCTATTGACTTTTGAGATGGACTGCTGACTTGTTTCAAGGTGATGGGGCTAGTGAGCGAAACGGAGCCAGTTCAACATCTCTTGATCATACAGCTCCTAAGAATTTCCTGAATTGTGATGTGGAAAGGTCAGTTAATCTCCGTGTAGAGTGTTAGGGAAGAGAAGAGAGGGACTGGGGAGCCACGCTGGCTTTTCCACCGTCCTGTACCCATAGATCAGCATCTGGTCGCAGGAGACCCTTTGCACTGACCTCAGAGAGAAGGTCTGCACAGAACACAGGTTGAGGCTTAAGGTTCCCAGTGAAGGCCCGGTTTATTTTAAATACTGTACCCATCAGACTACTTGATATTTAATTCACATTCAAGTATGGTTACCAAAACATGAGTTGCAGAGTTTAGATCTGAGGATTATCCACTTTGTATTTTCTTTTAGAACTAATGGAACTTATAGCCCAAGGAGCCATTTCTTTTGAAATTTTCAAGAATTCTCACAGCTACCCAAAGATCACATGGGGATGCCCTAAAGAGTTTAGCAGAGTCCAAACCTAATATCACATATCCATGTCAAACAGATGGACAGGATATATATATATACGTCAGAACAGAAAATTCAGTAAGCATGGGTCTGAACACAGGTCTGCCCTCCAACCACCCCATAACCTTCTTTGTCCAGATGAGAGAAGGTCTAAAAATGTATGACTATACTAGGATAGGATTTAATTTTGCATGTAAACAATCCCAATAAACAGAGTACAGATTTTAACGCATAACACAAATCATAGGAAACAGACTTTTTTCCCTCTTGTGTAATTTTTTTCAAATGCTAAATGAAGGGCATAGGAAGAATGAAGCCAGAAAGATACATCTGGTCATGCAAATATTTCCAACTATGTATTAACTATACATTGGTACATATTTTTATATGCTCATATAGATCCTCTTCCATACATAAAAAGTCATTTTCTCCTGGCATTCTCTTCCACCCCCACCCCAAGTAAACAAATGTGTTTGAGGACAAAGAGTTCTACTGGAATACTCTTTCATAAAACCATTTCAAACTCCTAGTGTGAAAGCAAACGGTGTCATTGTAACTGAAAGCTCTTCGGTTCTCAGCTCATTTTGAAATGAATGGATCAAATCAGCAATCTGTTGGCAACCCTGGTAGTTTGTGGGCCTCCCTCCACCACGAGTACTTCTAATAGAAGAGCAGCTACAACATAGGGCTCCATGTTAAGGGACTTTATCAGGGAGTGTGTTTTCAATAACCTGGTTTAGAGAAAGAGTAACGTGAGCCTCTTCAAGAAGCTGAAAGCATTTAGACTACCTTTTGGGGAAAGGAAAGGAAAACACCTCGTCTTCATGAAGTGATGCTTGGTGCTTTTGTGTTCGTGTGAGACTGGTCATAATATCTTGCTTCTGAGAAGTCAGCAACAGGAATGAACAAGGCAATGGGGAGTGGTGTCAGGGTTGCTGCCGCTGCTTCTTTTAAATATGTAGACTATTTTTTAGTTCTCAGTTCCCAGCGAAATCGAGTAGAAAGTAGAGGGTTTTCACCCATCCACCCCTACAACCACAGCTTACCGCACTATCCAGTGATATCATAGGGTGGGGCCCTGATCCTATAGATTACTGTTCTTATAAAAGAGATACCAGAAAGCTTCAACTGGGCAGTGCTGGCATGGCTGCTGTTCTTACGATTCCAATTAAATTTTGGCAAGAGCTGGAAGAGCTGAGGATGGGCACTTCTCATGTATGCTCAGGGCACATATGGAGTCTTTCTGCACAGGCTGGGAGACTTCTTAAGAGCATGAAAGCCTCAGGGTTGTCAAACTGCTTATATGGCACATGAAGGTGTTAACAGCTAGTATCCAGCAAATAAGGCAGATGAGTCATTTTCTTTTATTGATCAAACCTCAGAAATCACTCAGTGTTACTTCCATCCATACCATTATAAGCTAATAATGGCCTGATCACTTTGAAGGAGAGGTAGCTAGTCTCCACCTCTTTATAGGGAAGTGGTAAGATTTCAGAAGTATGTGTGGGCTGGGAGCTCTTTTTATGGCTGTCTTTTAAACAGTCTGCCACAGATAGTATTTGGCTCCAAGGACAATGATTTTCCCACAATAATTTGATGATGGTAAAACAGAAACCCTTCTTCCTGTGGAGGCATTTAAAATATGGAGTTTAGAAACAAGAGATGAGTCATAAGTTATTTAGGAGGAAATGAGCAATGTTCTGTGACCCCCTAGGTCAAACAGGCATGTCCAAACAGGTATCATTAAACTACCTCTCTTAGCTAAGTCCACTGGAGAGGGCTTGGGGTCAGCTTGGTTATGCGAAAGGATGATTCATCTTCTCATAAAGCCAGAGAACAAGGAAGCCCTAAGCATCAGCTGGGACACTAGTAGGAGGGGATCTGACCCAAAACTGAGCAATGAGTAGCTTGGGTTGGAACTTAGAGTCCCTCCCAGAATGGAGCCTGGACCAGTGGGGGATGGGAGGAAATGAAGGATGAGGTAGAGGGAGTGATGGCTGTGCGAGACCAAGGTGGACACCAGGAACCCCACAGACTTAGCAGCAGTGCATGAGATGGGAACAGCTGGATGAAGGTGCCCTGCAAAGATACTGAGACACCAAAGATACTGAGACAGCAGCATCACCCAGCAAAGACAGGAAGGAGAGAATTTTGCTTAATATTTAAAAAGCCATGGTTGTTCAGACTAGCAGATAAATCATAAAACCACTTGAAATGACCTAAAAGCTACATTCATATTTTCTGTCTGGTGCAGGACTGTCTCTTAGAATAGAGTTTATGAGTATACAATTTCCCTTCTCTTACACATAGAAGAGGATGGAAAACAGATCCTGTATTATTTTGTATTCAGAATAATATATTTTGTATTCAGAACACCTTGCAAAAGTGAAAAGAATGAAAAAAAATTCTCAAAAGATCTGGACTTACTTTACAAAGACAGATCAAATACTGCTCAGGCTACTGAAAACAGCTTTAATAACCCAAAAAGGTTAATTGGAGGGCTTGATGCTCCCTCTGTCAATTGTTTCCCCAATACAGGTCACAGGATAAAAGAGTACCAGGGCTAGGGAAGGAGTCAAGGTAAATCAAGATATTACTAGAGATATTTCTTTTTGAAGGGCAGAGAGACTCATAAATAAATTAAAATGGGGTCTGATTGAAACAACCTAAATGTCTATTGACAGATGAACGGATAAAGAAGATTTGGTATATAATATACATATATACACACAACGGGATATTACTCAGCCATAGAAAAGAATGAAATAATACCCATTTTGAATGATCTAGAGATTATCATACTAAGTGAAGTCAAATCAGATAAAGACAAACATCATATGACAATAACTTAGATGTTGAATCTAAAATATGAGATAAACAAACTTATCTACAAAACAGATTCACAGGCCCAGAGAACAGAGTTGTGGTTACCAAGGGATAATGGGGGAGGGTTGATTGGGAGTTTGGGACTATTAGACACAAATGATTATACAGAGAATGGATAAACAACAAGGTCCTACCGTACAGCACAGGGAATTATATTCGATATACTGTGATAAACCATAATGGAAAAGAACACAAGAAAGAACAAGGAAAAAAATGTGTATATGTGTGTGTATATATATATACACATACATATATGTGTGTATATACACACGGGTTTCCCGGTGGTCCAGATGGTAAAGATCCCACCTGTAATGCAGGAAACCCAGGTGTGATCCCTGGGTCAGGAAGATTCCAGTATTCTTGCCTGGAAAATTGCATGCACAGAGGAAACTGAAGGGCTACAGTCTATGGGGTTGCAAAGAGCCGGATATGCCTGAGCAACTGGCACTTTCTTATATCACTTTGCTGTACAGCAGAAACTAACACAACACTGTAAATCAACTCTACAATTTAAAAAATAAAAAAATATTAAAACATAGTCTGATAGGACTATGGGGGAAAAAAAAAAACACTGTTAAGATGCATTAGAGTAAAATTGGATAAAATAAGTGAACTTTTTAGTGCCCCTTCTCTCTTTTGTATAACCCATGGTAATACCTTTTTTAAAAACAGTGACTCTCTCTGAGCTACAATATACTGTTCCGGACTAACCTCAGCTCAGAGGAGACTGGTAATAGTTCAGGGAACTAGAGAACATGTTTTATAGCTTTGCTATCTTTGTTATTTCCTTTCCACTTTCCAATTTCAAGAAAATATTCTACTCTTGGCAACAGGTTAGTACGAACTACTTTGAACTTAATATTCTCCCATGCATTAACTAGTAACTGAAACTAAGGGGCATGTTAATTTAGAGGAACAGATGTAGAGACTTAAGCCTTGGGGAATAAATTATAATTTTTTAATTAAATATTTGGGAAAGCATAAGAGGAAAAGGTATCTATTGATGTATTTTCCTTCTAAACTTAGTGTATTCTGCCTTGATAATCATTCATCATAGAAATTCATGGCAGGCCTGTCATTCTTATCCTTCCCCACCTCCACAATGCAGAGTGGTTTGAAGAAACATTGTCAACCGAAGTGAGGAATGAAGAATGTTCTGCTACTTGAGAAGGCTGTTCTGCTGATCTAGGGGAAAGCTTTGGGACAGAGAAAGAGAACACCACAAAATCAATGGATTCAATCTCAGTGATCAGCGGAGGAGCTGCCAACCAATCTGAATCACTGTGGTTACCATAAAAGTCACTGCCTCTCCAAGGCCTTCCTGCCAATTAACCAGCAGTACTTTTTGATAACCCAATGGCAAGAATTTCCTATGAAGTACTGTCTTCGGAACTGTTTTCCCTAGGAGAGTCACATACATGGAGCATTTTCTCATCCTGTTTCAACAGCCCATAGATTTTGGAGTAGAATTCAGAGCCAAATTAATGGAAAGACAAGCTGGGTATGAACCTCAGATACAGGTCTAAAAGGAGAACTGAAACATCACTGGAATAAATTAGCAAAATGTAAATTGGTTTCACTCCTCACTATGTTGAGTACTTTTGTGAATTGCACATGAGGCTAAATACAAAAATCAGTAATGCATGCTGTTTTTGTTTACCAGGAATGAGTAACTTAGCTTAATTATCTGAATGTTAAATCCTTTAATGTGCCATCCAAGATACTGTCTCATCCAGAAAATTTCAAAAGAAAATTGAGAAAACTACAAAAATGTGGGAAATATTTTGTTTTTGCTTTAGTCCACCTTTCTGCAGTCAGTGAAGTTAGTGACTGTTCTTACATCAGTTCATTTCAGCTCAGTCACTCAGTTGTGTCCGACTCTTTGCGATCCCATGAATCACAGTACGCCAGGCCTCCCTGTCCATCACCAACTTCGGGAGTTCACTCAGACTCACGTCCATCGAGTCGGTGATGCCATCAAGCCATCTCATCCTCTGTCGTCCCCTTCTCCTCCTGCCCCCAATCCCTCCCAGCATCAGAGTCTTTTCCAATGAGTCAACTCTTTGCATGAGGTGGCCAAAGTACTGGAGTTTCAGCTTTAGCATCAGTCCTTCCAAAGAAATCCCAGGGCTGATCTCCTTCAGAATGGACTGGTTGGATCTCCTTGCAGTCCAAGGGGCTCTCAAGAGCCTTCTCCAACACCACAGTTCAAAAGCATCGATTCTTTTACATATTTTTTGTTAATTTAAAAGGTCAGCTTCTTCCAGCTTCAATAAAAAAAAGGAGGTAGAAATACTTAAATATGGTGTGTGTGCGCGCATGCTCAGTTGCTTCAGTCGTGTCCGACTCTTTGAGACCCCAAGCAGGCTCCCTTGTGCATGGAATTCTCCTGACGAGAATACTGGAGTGGCTGCGATGTCTTCCTCCAGGGGCTCTTCCTGACCCAGGGATTGAACCTGCATCTCCTGAATTCCAGGCAGATTCTTAACCGCTGAGCCACTGGGAAACCCTCAGTATGGTATAAGAGGTGCCAATTTTTCAGTCTTCCCAGAGCAACCATATGTTTCAGGTCAACTCTGAGTGACACAAGATGCCATCTAACCAGCTTTAAAGCATCTTTGTTGCAGGAGGCAGTCCATAAATGGTGTGCATTTAAAAGTAGCATTGACCTTCAAAGGCCCACTTACTAGATATGTTATTAAATAAACAAGTCATTTAGTGAACCATGCTTTTGACTATCCTCCCCACCCCCCAGTTCTCCACTATTAACTTCTCTAAGCATATAGAATTATTTCTTCACTTTTACTCCAGAACTTCTTTTGATGTCTGGCTAACCTCAAATTCATCATCAATTATGAATTCTCTCTCTGTTATTTATAATTCATTAAGAAACATCATGAAAATCCTACGTCAAGTTAATTTGGTATCACTTAGTTATTTGAAGGCTAACCATACTTTTTTGGTACTTAACATGTGTCAGGCACTGGGCTAAAGGCTATATACATTTATACAATATTCATTTTATCATCATAATAACCTTTTAAAATAGATACTGTCTTCATTTAAAGCAAGAAAATGGAAACTAACACACATTGCATTTCTTTTTTTCCTAACATTTCACATATAATAAACAGGAAAAGTAGAATTTGACCCCTGGAATATCAACTTATCTGACAGCAAAACCTGTAACAGAGAACAAACCTGACTCCATATTGGTTCTGTTCCCTTAGCTCTAACCTTTGTGCTCTGTTGCCTTGCTTAGTCATGCTGGCGCTGTCTGTAGCCAGAAATAATAGCCCTTTCTACATAATAGCCCTTCCTCGAGGCTCTGCCTCCCAGGCTTGATCTTTAAAGGGTGTAACACTTTTCATTCATATGGAGATTAAAAAGTTGCAGAACAGAGAATAACATTTGTCTTGTTAGAGGTATACAGGAACCTCATGACCAGACCTACAAAGACAGTTGGAAAAACAAAGGATCCTCGCATCCCCTCTGGGGTCTGGTTGGCACCAACAAGTCTACAACAACCAGCCACAGCCCCTCCTTTTTAGAATAAGAGAAGCCTGAATTCTAATTCAAGTAAGATGATTCTTAGCCTGTCTTCTTGGTCTGCTGGCTTTCTGAATTAAGTCGTTATTGCTTGTCCCAATACCTTGTCTCTCATTGGCCTGTCATGAGAAGAGCACTATGAGCTTGGACTTGGTAACAAACCTGTGCTCTAAAAGTCTATACTAATCTGTATCTATCATATTCTGAGTGGGTGATGTGTACCATGCTTTTCATTGTGCCCCTAAGGATCATTCCAGGTGGACTCACCAAAATTCACAGAGGCTAAATACTTCCCAAGTGGTCTTACAGCCTGTGAGTGGTAAAGCTAGGGATGAGGCCTATCTCTCCAGGTATACAATACCCACAACATAGCTCTATCTTTAGGAAGAATATGAGGGTTTGCATGGAATGACTGGAATACTAGGTTCCCTCTCAGTACCCAGAATCTCCACTGACACCATAAGTTTTTATAGTACTGAATTTTCAATCTTTGGGAGTTAGTTTTCATTTGTTTATTTTTTGGTATAGCTGTGAGGACCCTTGTCAGTATCTTAATCATCCTTAATTTCTTCTGAGAATCTCTGGGTACCACCTGGCCAAAATTTCTCACATACAAAAATTAGCTTTGTCTATTACTTTTTTGAGGCTTTGATACAGTGCTCTTTTTTAGTAGTAAGTGAACAGTTTATAAGCACTTATCCAAAGTCATTTTTCAGTTTAACCTTTCATTTTATGTTGGCAAAATCAGAAAGATAAAAATTGACATTAACCTAAATACTTAGCTTGTCAACACTGCAGTGTTCAACAAATGGAGATAGTGGCTGTGACTGACCATTAACTGGGGCTCTTGACGTAGGTACCCTCAGGCATGGCTCCACTGACCACCACCCCCACCAACACGCACACCCTCTTATATTCCTGCCCTCATATATATCCTTCTTTTGAGTTGTGGTCTGGATCTAGTGACTTGCTTCTCATGAGCAGAATATAGCAAATGTAATGGATGCCATTTCTGTGAACAGATTACAAAAACACAAGTTTTCATCTTGCTAAAACTCTCTTTCTTGCTCACCTTCTCACTCTGATGAACCATATTGTGAAATGCTCAATGAAGATGCCCTTGAGGCAAAGATCCAAGGAAAGCTCTGGCTAATAGCTTATAAGGGACTAAGGTTCTGTCCAGTAACTCACAATGAAATGAATCATGCCGGCAACCATGAGTTAAGCTAGGAGCATATCCTATCCAATCACGCCTTGAGATGACTACAGCCTTGTTAGAGAACCCAGATAAGAATGCTTGAATTTTGACCCAGAGACATTGTGAGAGAATAAATCTATATTGTTTTAGTCTTCCAAGTCTTGGAGAATTTCGTTAAGCAGCAACAGATAACAAACACAGCTCATTAATACTAGACTTTTGAAGAGCTGTGCTGAGACATGCTTTATTCAGGCTGGCCTGCCTAGGGACATTTGCTCTTTGCATCCCCAGGGAGTACCATCTACTCTGTATTTTGAAGTCCATATTTCTGAACATAGGAGCTCATAGATCATTTGCTATAACTAGTTTGCTCCTTAGAGAGAAGACAAAACTCCATTTTCTTCAGAAATATGATCTCCACATCACTGGGATATTGCTGTATAGTTGTCTATTTGCCTTACCTTCTTCTGACTTTTTCAGTGTTGAATAAGAGTCAACAAATACATTTTCTCCCCTGATTTTAAGCTCATGCATTTTATTATCTATTTTAACTTTTTCTAATTATAACAAATAAAAGTGTTTGTACACACTGCTGTATTTAAAATGGATAACCAACAAGGATCTGTGGTATAGCACAGGGAACTCTGCTCAATGTGATGTGGCAGCCTGGATGGGAGAGGAGTTTGGGAGAGAATGGATACATGTATAACTATGGCTGAGTCCCTTTGCTGTTTGCTTGATGAAAGTGAAAGAGGAGAGTGAAAAAGTTGGCTTAAAGCTCAACATTCAGAAAACTATGATCATGGCATCCAGTCCCATCACTTCATGGCAAATAGATGGGGAAACAGTGGAAACAGTGGCTGACTTTATTTTTCTTGGCTCCAAAATCACTGCAGATGGTGACTGCAGCCATGAAATTAAAAGACGCTTATTCCTTGGAAGAAAAGTTATGACCAACCTAGACAGCATATTAAAAAGGAGAGATATCACTTTGCCAACAAAGGTCCATCTAGTCAAGGCTATGGTTTTTCCAGTGGTCATGTATGGATGTGAGAGTTGGACTATAAAGAAAGCTGAGCACCAAATAATTGATGCTTTTGAACTGTGGTATTGGAGAAGACTCTTGAGAGTCCTTTGGACCGTAAGGAGATCCAACCAGTCCATCCTAAATGAGGTCAGTCCTGGGTGTTCATTGGAAGGACTGATGTTGAAGCTGAAACTCCAATACTTTGGTGACCTGATGTGAAGAGCTAACTCATTGGAAAAAACCCTGATGCTGGGAAAGACTGAGGGCAGAAGGAGAAGGGGATGACAGAGGACAAGATGGTTGGATGGCATCACCGACTCGATGGACATGGGTTTGGGTGAACTCCAGGAGTTGGTGATGGACAGGAGGCCTGGCGTGCTGCAGTTCATGAGGTCGCAAAGAGTTGGACACAACTCAGCGACTGAACTGAACTGAACTGAAACTATCACAACATTGTTAATTGGCTATACATCAATACAAAATAAAAGTTTAAAAAAATTTTGTAAAAAAAAAAAAAAATTTTGTAACTTGGTGATAGTAGTTGTATATTTAATAATAACTTAAACCATAACATTCACTGAATAAGTGCTCAGGCTTTATTTCATAGAAGTTAAAAGTTACAATTTCTACCCTATATTCTGTTAGAAATTGTAACAGATGAGTAAATTGGAGTTTTAGGGAGGTTGTATACAATCATATGCCTACAGTTGCACAGAAAGAAACAGTCCTGAGATGTAAACTTGAATCCAGTCTTTCTTTCTCCAGAGGCTACACTCAATGGCTGAAAAGTAAAAAAAAAATATTTTTTAAGACTAATTGTTTAGAGAAGTTTTAGGGTCACAGATAAAATTGAGAGTAAGGTACAGAAATTTCCCATATATCCTCTGCTCCCACACATGCATAGCTCCTTGTTATCAACATTCCCCACCTAGTGGTATATCTGTTGCAACTGATGAATCTACATTGACATGTTGTCACATCGTAATCACTCCTAAGTCCACAGTTTATGTTAGGGTTCACTCTTGTTGTATATGCTATGGGTTTCGACAAGATATAATGACATGTATCCTCCATAAATGTGCAGATGTTCAAGCTTGATTTAAAAAAGGCAGAGGAACCAGAGATGAAATTGTCAACATTGGTTGGATCACAGAAAAAGCAAGAGAATTTCAGAAAAACATCTACTTCTGCTTCACTGACTACACTAAAGCTTATATGGATCACAACCAACTGTGGAAAAGTTTCCAAGAGATGGGAATACCAAACCATCTTACCTCCCTCCTGAGAAATCTGTATGCAGGTCAAGAAGCAACAGTTAGAACTGGATATGGAACAATAGACTGGTTCCAAATTGGGAAAGGAGTATGTCAAGGCTGTATATTGTCAACCTGCTTATTTAACTTATATACAGAGTACCTCACGCAAAATGCCAGACTGGATGAAGAACAAGCTGGAATCAAGATTGCCAGGAGAAATATCAATAACCTTAGATATTCTGATGACACCACCCTTATGGCAGAAAACAAAGAGGAACTAAAGATCCTCTTGATGAAAGTGAAAGAGGAGAGTGAAACAGCTGGCCTAAAACTCAACATTTAAAAAACTAAGATCACGGCATCTGGTCCCATCACGTCATGACAAATAGATGGGGAAACAATGGAAACAGCGGGAGACTTTATTTTCTTGCGTTCCAAAATCACTGTAGATGATGACTGCAGCTGTGAAATTAAAAGACGCTTGCTCCTTGGAAGAAAAGCTGTGACAAACCTAGAGAGCATATTAAAAAGCAGAGACATTACAGCCAAAGGTCCATCTAGTCAAAGCTATGGTTTTTCCAGTAGTTATGTATGGATGTGAGAGCTGGATCATAAAGAAAGCTGAGCACCCAAGAACTTATGCTTTTGAACTGTGGTGTTGGAGAAGACTTGAGAGTCTCTTGGACTACAAGACCAAACCAGTCAATCCTAAGGGAAATCAGTCCTGAATATTCATTGGAAGAACTGATGCTGATACTGAAACTCTAGTACTTTGGCCACCTGATGCGAAGAACTGACTTACTGGAAAAGACCCTAATGCTGGGAAAGATTGAAGTCAGGAAGAGAAGGGGACAACAGAGGATGAGATGGTTGGATGACACTGTTGACTCGATGGACATTAGTTTGAGCAAGCTCTGGGAGTTGGTGATGGGCAGGGAAGTTTGGCATGCTGTAGTCCATGGGGTTGCAAAGGGTCGGACACGACTGAATGACTGAACTGAACTGAAAGAGTATTTTTGCATGTATGCTCAGCTGGTCAGTTGCATCTGATTTTTTGCAATGCCATTGACTATACCCACCAGGCTCCTCTGTCCACAGGATTACCCAGGCAAGAATACTGGAGTGGGTTGCCATTTCTCCCTCCAGGGGATTGTTCCAACGCAGGATCAAACCCATGTCTCCTGCATCAGCAAGCGATTCTTTACCACTGAGCAATGCAAATCCTTTGTGCTCTGTCAAGTCATTAATCCCCCATCCCTAAACCCTTAAAAGAAATTTAAAGTATAAAAAAATTATTTAAGCCATCACAAATCCTACAATCAGAAATAATTTCTATTAAATATTGACTTATTTGGTTTATTTAGCTCATTTCCTAGTTTCTTTTCTATGTGTAAATGTAAATTTTATTTATGGGGTAAAAAGGTATGCTTTTTTATTTAATATTTTATTATGAATACTCTATTATGCTCTTTTTAAAAAATATGATTTCTAATAAGTTTATAATATTATTCAAAAATGCTACATATCAATTGTTAAATCACTCATGTTGGACAGGACTCTTAAGTTTTTCCTAATGAATAACACTGTAGTATTCTTGAATGTAATGATTTATATCCTTAGAAGTGGAAATATTAGGTTAAATATGCATTTCCAGGCTTTCGTTATGTATTAACCAAATGATTTTTATAAAGAGAAAAACTAAGTCAAATTCCCTTAAACAATTTAAATATTTGCATGTCTTGTCAAACCTACTCCATTATATTCCAGATTTTCCAATTATTAAAAAATTGTGAAATTATTTTAATTTATTAAAGATGCAAAATTATCCAAATGTTCATTTGCTTATACTCAGGTTTGTTAATCTGGTGCTATTTTATTGGGAGAAGAGGAGGAGGGAAGAATAAGGAGGGCCTGTGAAGCAGAGGGGCCAGGCTGGTCAGAGGCACAGAGATGTGAGAAAACAAGACCTAAAGGTAAAGGAGAGCCATTAGAGAATCTTGTGTCTAGAAATGATAGGACAAAAATGACATTTTCCCCAAGTTTATTCTAGAAACAAGGTATAGGGTAAATTCACAAGATGGGAATAGAGTAAGTGGGTAACAAGTCAGAGCACTCAGCTGGCTCTGTGCCTGTTTAGTAACCAACACAAGAAAGTGGGCGCCAAGATGAGTCAAAACTAAGGTGAGGACCATGAAGATGGAGATAAGGAGAAAGGTTCAAGGGATGTTTGGGAGGTGGAAACAATAGAGCTTGGAGGCTCTTGGATATGGGGCAAAAGGAGACATGTGGGGTGGCTGCCAGATTTCTGGTTGGTAAGACGGGTTGGAAGAATTTCAAGGATTAGAGAGGAATGTTGGGGCAACCACGAGGACATTCAGGAGCCAGTCAGTGGTGGAGATCTGCCACTTGGAAGAAAAGTGGAAGCAGGATACAGAGGTTAGAAAGTGCCAGCTGGTACCTGAGGTTGCCTTTGTCATTTATAATGTGTGGCAAATACTATTTAATTCATAGGATTATTGAAAAGAACAAGTGAAATAATGTTTATAGAGTTTAGCTTAGTGCCTGGAGGATAGTAAACACTAAATAAGGAGAGCTGCTGTTTTACTCCTTTATAAGAAGGCAAGAATGGTTATCAATACATCACACTTAACAGACCCTGAGAAAGATAAGCCCTGAAGTGTACTGGGTTAATATCACCACGGGGAGAATCTAGGTGACCTTGCAAGGAGTGGTTTCCACAAAGAAGTAATTACCATTGGGAGAGTTGAGGGCTGCTTTGAAGTGTTCCAAAAGCAAACAGCAGTAAAATCAAGAGATTGATGAGGCTGAATATCAAACAAGAAATGCAAGAGTAAATCATGGTGTTCAGGCCCTGTCATAAGCAGAATAATGACTCTCCAAAAATCTCTATATCCTAATCCCTGGAATTTGTAATTACATTACTATACACACAAAAAATATCTTGTACATATGATTAAGAAAGTTAAAACGGGGAAATTACCTTATATTGGGCTTCCCTGGTGGCTCAGGTGGGAAAGAATCTGCCTGCAATGTGGGACACCTGGGTTTGATCCCTGGGTTGGGAAGATCCCCTGGAGGAAAGCACAGTGACCCACTCCAGTATTCTTGCCTGAAGAATCCCCATGGACAGAGGAGCCTGGTGGGCTGCACGCCATGGGGTTGGAAAGAGTTGGACACGACTGAACTACTAAGCACGCAGCTCTTATTATCTGGGTAGGTGCAGTATAATTATAAGGGTTCATGTAAGGAAGAGGGAGGAAGGTTAGGATCAGAGAAAAAGATGGTATGACACAGGCGGAGGTCAGAGTGATGCAGCCACAAGCCATAGGCCAAGGGACGTGAGCAGCCTCTAGAATAGAAGCTGGAAAAGAGAAGGAACAGATTCTTCCTTAGACTCTCCAGAAGGGACACAGACTTTGGTGGCATAAAACTCATTTCAGACCTCTGACTTCTGGAACTATAAGAAAAACTTGTATTATAAGCCACTGACTTGTGTAATGAGTTTCAGCAGCATGGAAAATGAATACAGTGTAAGATCCAGACCCCACGTTAGGGGATCAGACCTGGCTTGGATGGGGGCCCAGCAACCTATACAGAGTAA
This sequence comes from Bos indicus, assembly GCF_029378745.1. Lineage (NCBI taxonomy): Eukaryota > Metazoa > Chordata > Mammalia > Artiodactyla > Bovidae > Bos > Bos indicus. Next base: position 29,525,418 of record NC_091766.1, on the reverse strand, counting down.
ACAGGTGTCCAGATAATCTCCAAGTGTCCAATTAGCACAGCTGTGATTAGAGTCTAGAACTATGCTTAACACACAGCATGTGTTCAATTAACATATACAGAATAAATAATTCTGAGCACTTTATGTTTTTTATTACACTTTGATCTCACTCCTATCTTTGCAGCCTCCTCAGATGGCTACCCTGATAGCTCAGTTGGTAAAGAATTTGCCTGCAATGCAGGAGACCCTGGTTCAATTCCTGGGTCTGGAAGACCCCTTGGAGAAGGAAGGGATAGGCTACCCACTCCAGTATTCTTGGGCTTCCCTTGTGGCTCAGCTGGTATAGAATCTGCCTGCAATGTGGGAGACCTGGGTTCGATCCCTGGGTTGGGAAGATCCCCTGGAGAAGGGAATGGCTGCCCACTCCAGTATTCTGGCCTGGAGAATTCCATGGACTGTATAGTCTGTGGGGTCTCAAAGAGTCAGACACGACTGAGCGACTTTCACTTTCACTTTCAGATGCTTCTATAAAAACTCCAAATTTTAGAATCTGTTTCATTTCCCCCTGGAAAGTCTTGTCATCTCATGTGATTTGCTGAGTGTAAAACAAAGGTTGGCATGTAAACTAAAAGCATACAGGTAAGCTAAAGTTGACGAATTTCCGTTTAGTTCACAACCTTTTCTCATTTCTAACTCCCTTGAATGGAAAGCTGATCTGAACAATTCAGACTCCGCTGAGATGAGTCAAAAATTAGAAGCTTTCTATGCATGTTTAAGCAGTTCTGGGATTTGTCATTACACTTCTGCAAGTTTCTTTAGAGGGAGCTAACAATAAAGATTAAAGCAATAACCCTGCAAATTACATACTATAGCTAGATTTGAAAGGACACAACAAGCTCCCACTTAATAAAAAAAGTTCCTGTGGTTGAGGTTCTGGTCTTCTGTGGATTCAATTCTTTCTCCCCCTGAGGTTCTTTGAAAACAGCAACCATGTTGTTAATTTGACATTCAGAGAAGACCCTGTGAGCCACGTGGCTCTACTGTGATAAAACCGAAGTGTGTGAGAGTCCCCCCCGGCGTGGAAGAAGGACCTGGAATTCTTGCACTCCTCAGCCTCTTCCTTTTCTTCCTGGACTTGTACCATTTGCATTCAGTCTCATGATCTTCTTCCCTTCCACTACCATCCAGAACACCTTGTCATCAACTTAAAGGACTGTTCAAGGCTGCTCGGATCATCAAAGAATAGTGTTTCCACATCCTCTTTCTCCCACAAGCATTTAATTTCAGAACATTACATTTTAAAAGCAATTCACATCTTCCGACCTCTCCTGATACTCTCTTCCTTCCTCTTCCTTTGTTCCTGCCTCCAGTCAGTGAGACTGAGGATTTGATATTAATCTTGACTAGAAAGGTCAGCAAATATTTTGAGGAGAGTGTAGG